>NC_090812.1:35398811-35708294 GCF_000390325.3 Nicotiana tomentosiformis | reverse complement strand
CCACTCCATTGTTTGGTTCAACACGATCATTCTGATTGTTTCCGTTGACGTCGTCCATGTTATCCATTTCACTTTCGAGTTGGTCTTCTTGTTTTAACTTTTTGTTCTTCCTATTAGCCCGATTCAATGCCCTGAATGCTTTCTCGGGGTCTGAGAGTCCTTCAAAAAGTTCACCAGTCCTCAAAGAGCTTCTAGGCATACACCTGAGTCACATAAGAGTTCAAACGTGAGAATTTCAATGGAAATATTTTAACATCGTAGGAAACTGATCTAAACTAAGAATCCTAGTAATTCTTCTAAGTTGTAATAAATAACACCGTTAGTTCCCCGGCAATGGCGCCAAAATTTGGCCACGGCCAACTATGCCTTGTAAAAAGGACTAAGCGGTCGCTGCAAATATAATCTAGTTCAAGTCCGGAGTCGAATCCACAGGGAACTAACCTATTTACTACAACTTTTAACAATGCTAATGATAAGTTCAGACAATTTTCGGATGCAAGATTTTTAATAGAGCATAAATGGAATTTATTTATCTAAAAAATGACAACAAAATTAGCAATAATCAAGAATAAGTTTGAATTCAAAGGTAAAAGGATCTAGGGCTATTGATTTCCCCAATTGCCGGACTAATTCCTGACAAGTTAGCTATAATCTCGCCGTAATACTCTATGAGGATTATGAGTTCCGGGCTACCGTAATTATCTCTCGATCAATTACGATAATTTACTAGAAGCATTCTCTCGAACTACTCTAGTTAACAATTTATGCAACTCAGAATTATCCCACCAAAGCTTTGTTATCTCTAACCCCGCTTTTAAATTCAAGTAATTAATCCTTAACTTACCCGAAAGTGGTGTTGTTCAACAACAATCGAATCAAGTGTTCTTTCTCAAGTAACACAAGGTAACTAGACACGATTAATCAAGGGCCCTTTCAATTAATCACAACACAACACATAGTTAAACAATCATAGAATAAGATCGGCTCAATTATATCTAAACATAGTCAAAACTTCATCCAACAATTGATTCCATCAACCCTAGAAGATGTGTTTAGCTACTCATACTAATGGATAAAAATTCACTATAACAATTCATAATCAACAATGGAAGTAAGGATAAGAAGATGAAAACTCTTAGGAAATTCTCCGTCTTCTCTCTCTTGTTCTTGCCTCCAAAATCTCCTAAAAACAGCTCCCCTCCTCTTCTGGGCGAATTAGGCTTCATATAGGTTTAGGTTGGTCGCCTTAGAAATTACATAATTGCCCCTGAGTTGTTAGCCTTCGTCCGCGGCCGTGGATTTCAGCCAGTGTTCTGTCTCCAGTGCGCGGTCCAATTCGCGATCAACTCCGCGGCCGCGCACCTGGAGGGGACCTCCCCGCTTGCTTTTCTCGGTCCTTTTCGACCGGGCTAACCTTCGATTGGCCTTCCACACTTCATATTGACTCCAAAATACTCTTTAGCTTCCTCCTAACTCGGAGTGGCTCCTGCAAAGCATAATATTCTTAATTAGAGCATTTTGTTATCTTTTAGCATTCAAATATCAATAAAGTGCGGCTAAATTAGAGAATAAATAGTGTCTAAATTGCATAAATATAGCCTACCGTTATAATCAACTTTCCATAGTCTCTTTTCTTCCTTCTTTCATCTATTCTTTTATTTTCATTATTGTTTGACCAAAAATATGACTCTTGGTTCAAATAATTAAATTTATGTGATTATGGGTTAAACTTAGTTAACAATAATATTTCTAGATATATTTTCCGAGGGTGTAATAAACGTCAAACATGTTTGATCGAATAGTGATAACAATATGCAATAACTATTCCGAAAAGTATGAGCAATAATGTAGCATTTAATAGCAATGAATAACAATAAATGGCATTTAAAATAAACAGGAGGAATGATTCACCCAATAAATGATGAACTAGATGGTTGTTCCTCCTGACAATGATGAGTGACAGACAAATCCTTGAATGTTCGAATTATTCTCAGATCTGATGGAAAAAAATAGAATAATATAGACAAGAATCTTAGTGAAAATGTGGTATTTGTATTTTAGTAAGAGAGAGAGAGAATCTTTTTGTCAAAGTGTGTTCTTACATGAATATTACATGCCCCTATCATTATCTCTTTTTTCTATATATATATGAGACATTTTCCTAAGAACCCCTAATGGTACAAGTGCAGGGAATATCATCGATATTCAACCTCGACCTCGACCCTTGTTGACATCTCGACTACGGCTCATGTCGACACTTCAGCCAAGGACTTTTCTACTTCTTGGGTTGCTTCGACTAACGTCGACTCGAGAATCCTTCCCATAATATTATCTTGGCTTGGGTACTCTAGAGACAGATTTTGCCTCATACAGTTAGTCCCTCCGCTTATTGATACTGACTTTAGTCAGGGTCGATGAGCGGATTTGCTCTTTATGGTAGAACCAATTGAGCGAGCAGTTCAGGTCGTGGTGGTCATGGTGAGTCGGCAACGTGGCCTTATTCGAACCACCTATTTCAAAACGTCTCGATTTTCCCGATCGATTTGTTGGAGTTGGGCTGTCCACAAATTAAGATGACATCATGAGTCCTTATGACGTATTTTTCTGATGCGTTGCTTCGTTTCTCGTGCGCCCTTTGATTGAACTTGCTGCTTTGGTTGTGGCGCCAGTAATGATGAACCTTTTTGGGTTTTGGTGCCCAGTTTCTTATAAATAGATGTGCTAGGGTGTATTTTTGAAGTTTTAGATCTCCTACTCCGAAACTCCATATCTCTTTCTTTCTTCTCTGTGACTTAACACTTTCTGTTCCAGGGGCTTTTGTTGTTTTCGATCCTTTGTTGCTTGATACTCTTTTTCTTCCGATAAAAATATAACTAACATGCCCAAGTCTAGTGAGGGAAGTGAGTCGGTCCCTTTAATGATGGTCTCCCTCCTCATGAGGAGAATGTTCCCGCTGTCGTTGAGGACAGAAGCTTCCTCACAGTGGAGGAGATAGTTCCTCGTAACCCCGATACCAAGTTTGATTTCTCAAAATTACCTAAAGTCAAGACCGGAACCTTTTAATCGTCGATGAATGAGGCTGATTTGTTAGAGCTTAAGGCTTAATATGGCCTCCCTAATCACGTCGAGTTGATCCCTACCGGGTGGGATGTGGTGCAGGTTCACCGTCCAGGGTACTACGCCTTCTACGCCTACCCCTTTCACGTCGGCTACATTCTTCCTCTTCTTCCACTGGCAATGGAATTTTGTTGCTTCTACGGCGTTTGCCCAGATCATCTCACACCGTATGTCTACAAACTTATAAATATGCTCACCAAATTTGCGGAGTTAGCCGGGGTCGAGCTCACACTTCGACACTTGACGTACCTATTCACCCCCAGCTTTTATAGGGAGCCGATGCTGAATCTTCACCATCGATGAGGTAAATGTTTGGTGGTGAAGATGGACGACAAGGCCAACCGCCAATTCTGGCTCAACTTTTTCTTTGTTAGAACTGAGGATGTGGTGGCCAATGCTGATGGTTTCCCTGAGGCTTGGAATTGTACTCGTAAGTATGTGCCTCTTTATTTGTAGGTATCCAATTTTTCCTTCGTGTTTGACTGTGGTTCTAATCTCCTATCCCTTCTTGTGCAGCTACGCGTTCTCCTCTGCCTTTGGTCGATGATATTTCCGACTGGGTGGGTCGGCTCCTTCACACATCGTGGGGATATGTGATTGGTCGTGCTTCTTCAAAAGGTTTGGGCCGGGCCCCATCTCCCTTCGACTGGTAAGTTGTTCTCATCTCTGGCTCTTAGTTATTTCTCTTTTGTAGTTTACTTTGGCTGACTTTCTTTTTCTTTGTATTTCCCTTAATTTTAGCTAGGGGTCCTCGACGAGGTCGAGAGCTCCCGCGCCAGCATTCCGAAAGAGGAAAAATGTTGGGTCCTCGACTTTCACTCCTTCCTCGACTATGCCCCTCTCGGCTCGTGTCCTGGTTTCTTCTTCGGCCGCGGTTGCCTCTGCTCGTGCCCCTGTTGGTGTATCTTTTCCTGATCCTTCCTCGGTCATGGGCACCTCGGCCCTTTTACCATACCGCCTTGTAGATGAAGATGAAGAGGAGCTTGTACCTGGTGAGTAAGATTTGATGCCTCATAAGAGGAGGTCTGTGGATACTGGTGGTGGGACCGCTCGGATGACATTGGGTCGGTGTCTGAGATTCCGAGGCCGATGGAGGCCGACGTGGGTACGTCTCCCCCTTCTGCGATGACAAAGGCCGAAGGGACGACCACTAGAGTTTTTGACACTTTGCGGCAAGAGGAGTCGTCGACTTCGTGGCCAGCTGATGATACTTCTTTGCCAATCGATGGGAGAGGCAAAGGTGTTGCCGAAGATGTCCATGAGACGAGTTCAGACATTGATGCTGGCGACCTGAAAATGATGGAGGAAGGGTTTACCCAGCTTGAGGTAAGGCTGGAGGGGTCTACGGGGAACATTAAGATCCCTATAGATTGTGATTTGCTGAAGAATACGGAGAGCGCAGTTCTTGCCCTCGGCCCTCTTTGCTCCGAAATAGAGGGTGAGACCCTCAAACAAATAGATGATGTCACCTTGTTGAGGAGCATAGCCGTCTTGCTCTCAGGGTGAGTATACAATGTTTTGTATTTCTCTTTTTTCTACTTTATTAGCAGGGGCGTTTTCATTTTTTCCTTTGTTCTTTTTGTTTTTGTGATTGCAGATTGTGATTTTGGAGATTGAAAGTGACCAAAGGGAGGAGAAGCATAGGGAAATATTTGATAGGCTGAAAAACAAATATTTCGAGTACCGCGGCAAGTATCGGGAGTTTCGCAGGTGGTTTGGTGAGGGCGGCAATTTCCAGGCCCTTCGTGATGAATTTAAAGAGAAGGATGACGAGCTGGTGAGAGTCATCGAGAAGTGTAGCATCTTTGAGGGGACGTTGAGGAGTAGGGAAGAGGAGCTTGAGGTCAGCAGAGCCGTAGAGGCCTAGTGCGGCAACATTCAGGCACAATTGGTCAAGTTGTGTAGGAAATTGGAAGAATGCCGGTTTCAGATGGAGGTCCTTAATGGTGAAGTCGCCGAGAAAGTGGAAGAGTTGGAGAAGGCGGAGGTTGTGCGATCGGAGGCTCTGAATAAGGTAGAGTCCCTTAAGGTGGTGATTCGAACTCTCCGTTCTGAGCGGGAGAATGAATTAACGACGTCCAGGCTCAAGGAAGTACGGCTTGATGAAAGGATCGGGGAGTTAGAAAGAGAGGCTTCTGTACTCCATGATCGAGTGGTTGCCTTGGAGGCCGAGAAGGCCCAATTACTAGAACAACCGTCCTCTTTCCGTACTTCGGACTTTCCCAATGTTCCTCGGGATTTATATGAGGAGTGGATTCATGCCAAGGCCTAGTTAGATATCTTTCGAGATTTGCATGCGGCGGGGTCCATTTCTGATGAAGCCCTTGAAGGTGTTCGTATGAAGGCCCGCGAAGCTCGACTTGCTTGTGGGTATGATCCTACTACGCCTGAGGCTGGCGAAGGTGACAATGAAGGTGTAGATCGACTTGACGAGGCTTCCTGGTACGATACCGCATATCTGGAGGGCGACGGGGATCAAGATGGCAAGGGCACCGGTGGCCAAGGCAGTGAAGGAGCAGAAGATCACGACGGTGGTGATCAGTAGTTTTTTCTTCTGCTTTGTTTCGTGAACTTTTGTGTATTTTTGGTGGTGTCTTCATGAGCCTTTGTAAAAAGAGTTTTAAGTATGAAATGCCAAATTTATTCTCTGCATCCGTTTCTTTTCCTGTGATTTGTTTTTTGTACTTGTATGTTTTTGCTTCTATTGTTTATGCGTTGGGGCATGGCCGAGGTCGTCGACTTATTTGGTTATGACCTTTTTTAGATTGCAGTAGAGGGCCGATAGGTGTTTATTCGAACGAGGTCGATCATAACTTTTCGTTTAAGTTGCGGGCGAGGGGCGGTAGATGTTAGTTCGAGCGAGGTCGAGCACAAACTGAATTTGGTCTATGACCGAGGGACGATATGTGTTAGTTCGAACAAGGTCAAACATAACCTGTATTTAATTATGGCCGAGGGCCGGCAGGTGTTGGTTCGAACAAGGTCGAACATAACCTGTATTTAATTATGGTCGAGGGCCGACAGGTGTTAGTTAGAACAAGGTCGAACATAACTTGAATTTAGTTATGGCCGAGAGCCAGTAGGTGTTAGTTCGAACAAGATCAACCATAACCTGAATTTAGTTGTGGCAGAGGGCTGGTAGGTGTTAGTTCGAACAAGGTCGAACATAACCTGTATTTAATCATGGCTGAGGGCCGGCAGGTGTTAGTTCGAAAAAGGTCGAACATAACCTGAATTTAGTTATGGCTGACGGGCGATAGGTGTTAGTTCGAAGAAGGTCGAACATAACATGTATTTAATTATGGCTGAGGGTCGGCAAGTGTTAGTTCGAACAGGTCGAACATAACCTGAATTTAAGCAAAATGTATTGGTAAGTGTAAAGTTTATTGCCTTGGCATTGTTGCATTTGTTACATACTTGGAGAAATTTATAGATTTTTGGGTATTGGCTGGCATTCCAGTGCTAGTCCCGGTCTATCTAGTCCCTTCATTGGTCGATATGGAGAATAGTGAGAGGTCGAGCAATGAAATAGTAACTAGGGCTTTGCCTTCGCGTACTTCGACTTGGAGTGTTCCCTTCGTCGCCTCGTTAAGAACCTCCTTGAGAAAACCCAATTGGGACAAAACTCAAGTGAAGAAAAAAAGAGTACGACTTGAGGGACACTTTTTCTGTTAGTAGTTGAAATATTTGAGGTGGTAGATATTCCAGTTATTTTGTAGTAGCTTTCCTTCCATTGTTTCTAGTTGAAATGATCCTTTATTTGCTTTTGCTATGATTTTGTACGGACCGTCCCAATTTGTTCAAAGCTTGCCTTCCCTGGGATTTTTGCTAGCTTGGGTTTTAGCTTTCAGTATGTAGTCCACGACTTTAAGCGGCATGACCTTTGCTTTCTTGTTATAATAGCGTTCTGCTTGCTGTTTTTGGGCGATCATTCTTATATAGGCCATATCTCTTCGTTTGTCGACTTCGCCGAGTTCCTGCCTTCTGCCTTCATTATTGCTTATGCCGCTCTCATAGGAGTAACTTAGATTGGGCTCTCCAACCTCGACTGGTATTACCGCCTCGGTCCCGTAGACCAAAGAGTAGGGCGTCTCTCCTGTGCTTGTTTTGGGAGTTGTTCGGTAGGCCCACAATACTTCTGGTAGTACTTTCGACCACAGTCCCTTGGCGTCCTCAAGCTTTTTCTTCATGATGTTTAGTATCGATTTGTTGGAGGACTCTGCTTGCCCATTACCCGCAGGGTGGTACGGGGTTGAGAGTATTCTTTTGATATGCCATTTCTCGAAAATTTTGGCGATTTTCTTTCTTGTGAATTGGGGTCCGTTGTCGCAGCTGATTTCTTTGGGAAGGCCGAACCGGCATATGATATTTCTCCATATTACTTCATGCTCCCGTATTTGGGCGAATGCTCCTACTTCCACCCACATAGAGAAATAGTCAGTTAAAATCAAAAGGACTCGTACATTACTTCGTCCTGCCGAAAGGGGGCCCACGATGTTCATTCCCCATTTAATGAATGGCCAAGGTGAGGTGACCGAGTGGAGGTGTTCTCCCGCTTGGTGAATTATTGGGGCGTACTTCTGGCATTGCTCGCATCTTTTTACGAAGTCTACGGTCTTCTTTTACATAGTGAGCCAGTAATATCATGCCCGTATGAGGCATCTGACCAGTGCTCAGTTGACGAAATGAGCCCCGCAATGGCCCTCGTGGATTTCTTCGAGGACACATCGAGTTTGGCTTGGGCCCAGGCACTTCTCTAAAAGGGTCGCCATAGGTTCTCTTGTACAGGTCATTGTGGAGGATACTGTATCTGGCTGCTTGCATTCTCAGTTTCCTGGACTCTTTTTTATCGCCTGGGAGTGCGCCGTCCTGCAAGTATGCGATAATATGATTGCGTCAGTCCCAAGTTAATTTAATGGTTCTTACCTCGACTTGGTCTAGCGATGAGTTGAGGAGATGGACCACTATTTTGTCTCCTGTTATGATGCTTTTGGTGGCTGTAGCTAGTTTAGCGAGGCCATCTACCTTGGTGTTCTGTGCTCGTGGAATTTGGCCGAGCTGGCATTCATCGAACTCGGGCAGAAACTTGCAGATTTCAGTCTCGTATTTTTGTAACCTTTGTTCCTTGATTTGGAAAGTCCCCGTGACTTGGTTGACTACGAGCTGGGAATCACAGTGTAATTTCAACCATTTTGCCCAATACTTTAGCATTAGTCTCAAACCTGCAATGACGACCTCATACTCAGCCTCGGTGTTAGTCATATTCAGGCACCTTATGGACTGGCGAATTACTTCGCCTCTTGGGATTTCGAGTATGAGTCCCCATCCGAACCCCGACATATTGGATGCACCATCGGTGTATAAGACCCAGAGGTCTTGTGTTTGGGGGGGAGTTTGAACGGCTTCCCTTTCGACTTCAAGCATTATTTTTGTGCTGAAGTCGACAACGAAGTCAACGAGTACTTGTGACTTTATCGTCGTCCGCGGCTGGTACGTGATATCTTGCTCGCTTATCTCGATGGCCCATTTGGTCAGCCTTCCTGATAGCTCGAGTTTATACAAAATGTTTCTTAGGGGGAAAGTTGTGATGGACGAGATGGGGTGACATTGTAAATACGGTCTAAGCTTCCGTGAAGCTACGACTAAGGGCAAAGCTAGTTTCTCGAGGTGCGGGTACCTCGTCTCGGCATCGACTAGTGTTTTGCTAATGTAATAAATGGGAGATTGCATACCTTTGTTTTCTCGAATTAGGATTGCGCTTACGACTACCTCGAATACAGCTAGATAAATGAGGAGACGCTCCCCCAGCTCTGGTTTTGAAAGCAAGGGCAGTGATGATAGGTAGGGCTTTAGTTCCCTCAGAGCCTGGACGCACTCCGAAGTCCATTTGAGGCCGTTATCCTGCTTAAGTACGCCAAAGAATTTATGGCACCTATCCGACGACCGCGAGATGAACCTTGATAGGGTGGCGATACGGCCAGTCAACTTTGGACCTATTTTTTGGTGGTCAAGAGTTTGGGTATCCCCTCGATGGCTTTGATTTAGTCAAGGTTGACCTCAATCCCTCGTTGTGATACCAGGAAACCTAGGAACTTTCCTGAGGCTACACCGAACGCACACTTCTCCGGGTTCAGTTTTATTTCATACCGTCTGAGTATGTTGAAGGTCTCTTTCAGATGGTTGATGTGGTCTTCTCCCCTTTTGGACTTGACCAACATGTCTTCTATATATACTTCCATTATTTTATCGAGCTGATTCTTGAACATCTTTGTCACCAATATTTGATAAGTCGCCCCCGCATTCTTTAGTCTGAAGGGCCTGACCTTGTAGCAGTACATTTCTTGGTGGGTGATGAACATGGTTTTTTTCTAATCTTCCTCTTCCATGAGGATATGATTATAGCCTGAGTAAGCGTCCAAGAAGCTTAGCAGCTCATGTCCGTCCATTGCGTCAATGAGTTGGTCGATGTGAGGCAGCGGGAATGAGTCCTTTGGGCAAGCTTTGTTCAAGTCTGTGAAGTCCACGCACATCCGCCATTTCCCATTCTTCTTTTTAACAATTACAACGTTGGCGACCTACTTGGGGTACTTCGACTCCCTGATGGAACCATTTTCTAATAGTTTTTCAACCTCCTCGCGCACTGCGTCATTGATTACGAAGTTGAATTTATGCCTTACCTGCCTCATCGGGGGGTGGAAAGGGTCGATGTTTAATTTGTGCGTGGTGATTTCCTCTGGGATGCCCGACATATCTGCATGGCTGAAATCAAACAAATCCGCGTTAACTTTTAAGAATTGACTGAATTTACCTGGTTCCTGAAGTTTGCAACCAATATAGGCCTTTTTGGTATGGTCGTTGGGATCTAATTGAATGGGGTCGAGGTCTTCTATGGTCGATCCTGCGGCTTCGACTATGTTGGGATCTTTGATGCCTTCCCCGATCTAGTCATGCCCCGACCTCAACCTTGCTGATTTCTATGCCTCTTTTTCTTTATCCTTCATTTGTTGGGTGGTCGTGTTGTCTAAAGCAATGCGATAGCATTCCAGGGACATACACTGCTCTCCTCGTATGCTAAATATTCCCCATGGAGTTGGGAATTTGACGACTTGGTATAAGCTGGAGGGGACGACCTTCATGGGGTATATCCACGGTCATCCCACTATGGCGTTGTACACGGTGTCTTGGTCTATGATGTGGAATGTTGTTTCCAGAGTCACGCCATCGGCCAAAATAGGGAGTGTAATTACCCCGGACGTTCGTTTAACTGCATTGTTAAAACCAATTAGCATGATGCAGCGTGGTACTATCTTATCCCCGAGTTTCATTTGGGTAAGTAATCGGGGATGGATAATGCACGCGCCGCTCCCATCATCTATCATAATGCATTTAACATCTGTATCTAAAATTCGTAGAGTAATAACGAGGGCGTCATTATGAGGAAAAGCCAAATCGTCGGCGTTCGACTAATCGAAGATGATACTCTCTTTGAGTTCGTCGTACCGTTCGCGGGTGATAGATCGATTGAGTTTGTGGGTAGTGGTAAACTTTGCGCTGTTGATAGAGGCATTATCACTGCCGCCGATGATCATGTTAATGGTACGAGCTGGTGAAGGTGACTTAGGCGGACCTTGATGTTCGCGTCCTCTAGCAAAATTAGTTCTTCCCCTATTGCTTAGCAGCTCTTTAAGGTGTCCTTGTTGTAACATGTTCACGATTTCCTGCCTCAGGACGATGCAGTCTTCAGTCTTGTGCCCTCGTTCCTAGTGGAACTCATAGAGGGCGTCAGATTTTCTGGTGTTAGGGTCCGATCTCATCTTTGGCGGCCACTTCAATTTTGGCCCGAGCTTCTCCAGGGCGTAAACTATCTCTATAGGTTACATACAAAAATTGTGAGCATATAATAGGGAGGCATACCTCTGTCGTTTCGATGAGTTCACGTCCTTGGTCTGGATGGACCTTCTTCATAGCGAGGGGAGGGGGCGGTGGCCGTTGTGATATATGGTTTATTCCGTTCCCTATTAGGTCGCGAAATTGGATGATCTCTTCTAGTATTCTCTCTTCGATCCTTTCTTGATTCTTCTTGTACCGAGGTTAGTCGGTGGGTTGGCTCGTTGAGGTCATCCTCATCTGCACGGACCTCGACACAATAATCATTATGGATTTCGTCCCAAGTGTTTGGGGGTACTTCATCAACTGACTCAACAATTTCCTTGTTGCTCTTGAACCATCCCTACTCAGCTCGTTCTGAAAAGTCATGACTGCCATCCCTTCGGACACGTTTGGCAAAGTCATTCTTACTCGGTTGAACCCGGTGAGGAAGTCCCTAAGCCCCTCCCCAGAAACTGTTTAATAGCAAATACATCGTTTATTCTCGCCTCGGCCTTCTTGGCTCTAGCGTAGGCCGTTGCAAATTTGTCGGCCATTTCTTCAAAGATTTCTATGAAGCGTGCTAGTAGTTGCGAATACCAGGTTAATGCCCCTCATGTGAGTGTTTCGCCGAACTTCTTCAGCAAGATGGAATACACTTGTTCTTTGGCGAGGTCGTTGCCTTTTACGACGGTGACGTAATGAGTCACATGATCTTCAGGGTCGGTTGTGCCATCATATATCCTAAGGTAGGGCGGCATTTTAAAGGTTTTTGGTATGGCATGCGGTGCTGCATTATCACTGTAAGGATGCTCGATGAACCGACCAACGTCCCTCTTCGGCAACAGCTTAGGAGCGCCCCGGTATCTTGTCGACTATTTCTTGGTGTTCTTTCATTTGATCTCGGAGCGCCTTATTTTCATTCTCCATTTCTTCCATCCTTTTCAGAATGATTGCAAGGGCGTTGTCACATGAACTATCAATGCCATTGTTAGTAATACCTGTCATTGCAGGAGAAGGCTGGTTGTACTGTTCGTCCGCTTGTTGTATCGTGCAAGTCCTTGTATTTTTTGTAGTCATGTCCCGAGTGGGATTGTTGAGGATGTTGTTTAGCATGTCAGTTAGCCACGCTTCGAGGAGCTTTTTTACAACATGGGGCGTCTCTTCCCCCACAGACATGGAGGCTCCCTTACCACGAAAATTTGTGATGCTGCAGTGAGGGGGCGGTGACCCATCTCGCCTAGGGGAGGCACTGGGCGTCGCGCCTTCATCTGTAGTTTCACAGCTTTCGTTGATGACGTTCATGAGGTTGGTTGGGAAGTCACTTATTATTTCCGTCTTTTCTTCTCGGTTACCTGCCATGTTGGGATTTGTGCACACAAATAAATGAGATCTTATTTTTTGCTCTTTTTTTTAACGTTAGTGACCTATGCTAGTTGTAGATCTAGAAGAAACTAAAAATTTTAACTAAGAAATCCCCAAAAATGGCGCCAAATTGTTTGACCAAAAATATGACTCTTGGTTCAAATAAGTAAATTTATGTGATTATGGGTTAAACATAATTAACAATAATATTTCTTGATGTAGCTTTTGAGGGTGCAATAAACGTCAAACAGATTTGGTCGAATAACTATTCCAAAAAGCATGAGATTTAATGTAGCATTTAATAACAATGAATAACAATAAATGACATTTAAGTAAATATGAGGAATGATTCACCTAATAAAGGATGAACTACATGGTTGTTCCTCCTGACAATGATGAGTGACAGACAAATTCTTGAATGTTCGAATTATTCTCGGATCTGATGGAAAAGTATGGAATAGTATAGACAAGAATCTTAGTAAAAATGTGGTGTTTGTATCTTAGTAAGAGAGAGAGAGAGAATCTTTTTGTCAAAGTGTGTTCTTACAAATGAATATCACATGCCCCTATCGTTGTCTCTTTTTTCTATATATATGGGACATTTTCCTAAGAAACCCTAATGGTACAAGTGCAGGGAATATCCACTAGAATATATTTTTTTTAAATCCTATCCTGACAAACTAGTCGTTACAGTTCCTATTATCGATATTCTACCTCGACCCTTTTTGACATCTCGACTACGGCTCATGTCGACACTTCCGCCAAGGACATTGTTGCTTCTTGGGTCGCTTCGACTAACGTCGACTCGGAAATCCTTCCCATGACATTATCTTGGCTTGGGTACTACTCTAGAGACAGATTTTGCCTCATACAATTATGTTCTTGTTACTCCTTCCATTCCATTTATGTCAACCTACATTTTATTTAGTTCGTTCCAAAAAAATGATTCGTTTTTAAATCTTGAAACAATTTAACGATGTGATAACTTATTTAGTGCTATAAATTTCAAAAGGTTTGATTTTTTTCTTAAACGTATTCAAACCCAGTCAACTAATTTACATAAATCGAAATGGAGGGGGTATTAATTTTCCATCTCACTTCTGTATTTGCTTTGTCACTTTTTCTTTGTATGTGAGTGTGTTTTGTCATTTTACGTAAGGGTTTTCATCGGATTATTATATACGATATCATCTTTTTGTTCATGGTCTCTTGTAAAAACAATGATGTAGACGCCCCCCAAGCTGACTAAGCTTTTCCAACTTCTAATTGGTTGACCAAAAAATATGAATTTTGGTTCAACTAATTAAATTTATATATATGAGAGTTAATCTTAGTTAACAATAATATCTCAAAGATGAAGTTCTCAGAAGTGCAATAAATACTATGTAGGAATATTTTAATGGCAGCGGCAGTGCACAATAATATTTAATAAGTCAAAGGAAATAATATAGCATTAAATAATGATGAATATCAATAAATGACATTCAAGTAAATAGAACGAATAAGTCACCTAAGAAAGGATAGAACCAGTGAATGTTCTTTTTGACAATGACGAGTGATGGATAATTCTTTGAATATCTGAGTTATTCTCGGATAGTTGAAAAGTGTAGACAAGAATCTTAGTGAAAAAATGTGATGTTTGTATGCTTGCAATAAGATCTGATTCTCTCTCTTAAGTCAAAGTGTATTTTACAAATGAATATCACATGCCCCCTATCATTGTCTTTTTCTATTTATAGGGAACATGTTCCTAAAAACCCTAATAGTATAAGTGTAGAGAATATTCACAAGAATATTCTCTTTTGTGTCCTATCTTGAAACTAGTCGTTATAACTCTGTCAGGGGTGCTTGACCTCGGCCTTGATGACAACTCCTCGACTTCATTCTTTGTTGACTCTTCGACTACGACCTTCATTGGTAATTAGATTACTTCGACACGTGGCGTCCCAAGAATATTTTACTAATACTATTTCGACTAAAGATGAATTTTGACCTATATAATTAATCCCTCCGCTTATCGAGGTCGTTCCCACGGACGAGGTCGGTGAGCGGACAATGTCGTTTATGATACCATTCTATTGAGTTGGCTGAGGCGGTGGTCATAGAGACAGGGCTACGTGGCCTTCTAAGGTCCGCATCTTTTGAATTTTTTGAATTTCCCGGGATATCTGTTGGAGCCATCTGGTCCAAGAGAAAAAGTGGCGTGACGACATCATGCGTCATAATGACACCGTTTCCCGACGCATTACATCAATTTAGGTGTGACTCTTTATTGTCTCTATCGTTTCGATATCCGCGCTAATCATGATCCGCCGCTTCGATTCTGGTGCCTCTCAAACCTTATAAATAGCGGAAGGTTTGTTGATTTTGAAATTTTTTCCTAACTCTTTCTTCTCTTTAAGCAATAGCTTCTCATTCATCTTCTTTACAGAATCCTTTCTACTCTTTGTTTCAGCAACTTACATTGTTCCTCATTCCCTCTTGCTTGTTATTCTCCTTCTATACATTGAATCATGTCTAACATACCTTCTGAGGTTGGTGAGGGTAGTCGGGTTGCTCCCTTGGCGGTTGTGTTCCCTCTCATGGGGAGGGCGCTTACGCCATTGCTGAGGATAATCCCGTGTAATCCCGATTCCAAGTCTGATCTTAGTAAAGTACCGGATGTTGCACTCAAAAATTTTAAATCAACGATGACGCCTAAAGAATTGGCGGAGCTTAAGGCCAAATGCGGCCTTCCCAACCATGTTAAGCTGATCCCAGATGAAGGGGACGTGGAACAAGTCCACCGCCCTAGGTATTGTGCCCTCTATGCCTATCCATTCCTCATTGGCTATTCTCTTCATCTCCTCCCATTGGTGGAGGACTTTTGTTGCCACTACGGTGTTTGCTCAGCTGAGCTTGCACCATATGTCTACAAAGTGATTAAGATGCTGACCAAATTCACCGAGCTAGCCGAGGTCGAACTAACGCTACAACACTTGATACACCTGTTTGCCCCTGGCTTTTATAGGGGAATGATATTAAATATTCGCCACCGACGAGGCAAGTGTTTGGTGGTGAAGATGGACGACAAAGCTAATCATCAATTCTGGCTTAATTTCTTCTTTGTCGGGATCGAGGACGTCGTGGCCAACGTCAACGGCTTCCCTGAAGCTTGGAACTATACTCATGAGTACCCTGTTTCCTACTGCATTTGCTTTTGATTCTGAATTTTGATTGATGGTGATTTTTTTATCTTCCCTTATGTAGCCAACGATCAGCCTCCTCATCTGTCTTCTCATATTTCTGACTGGGTCGAGTGGCTCCTTCCTTACATCATAGGGATCTATGATTGGCCAAGATTTTTCAAGAAATTTGGGAATGTTCTCCCTTCAACCGGTAATGCGATTGCGCCGGTCCCAAGTTAAGTTTATGGTTCTTACTTCGATTTGGTCTAATGATGAGTTAAGGAGATAGACTACATTTTTATCCCTGGTTGTGATGCTTTTGGTAGCCGCAGATAGTTTGGCGAGGTTGTCTGCTTCGACACTTTGCGCCCGTGGGATCTGATCGAGCTGACATTCGTCGAACTCAGGTAATAGCTTGCATATTTTGGTATGGTATTTTTGCAACCTTTATTCCTTGATTTGGAAAGTCCCTGTGACTTAGTTGACTACGAGCTGAGAATCACAACGGAGTCTCAACCGTGTTCCCCCATACTTCAGCGCTAACCTCAACCATGTAATTACGGCCGCATACTCGGCCTCATTGTTAGTCATATCCGGGCATCTTATGGACTGGCGAATTACTTCTCCTGTAAGGACATCGAGTACAAATCCCAGTCCGGACCCTGATGCGTTAGATGTGCATCGATGTATAGGACACAAAGGCCTTGTGTTTGGAGGGAAGCTTGGATGGCTTCCCTTTCGATTTCAAGCATTTTTTGTGCACTGAAGTCGGCGATGAAGTCGGTGAGCACTTGAGACTTTATCGCCGTTCGCGGCTGGTATGTGATATCGTGCTTGCTTAGCTCGATGGCCCATTTGGCCAGCCTCCCCAACAACTCAGGTTTGTGCAAAATGCTCCTCAGGGGAAAGGTTGTGACGACCGAGATGGAATGGCATTGTAAATAGGGTCTAAGCTTTCGTGAAGCTACGACCAAGGCCAGAGTTAATTTTTTAAGGTGCGGGTATCTCGTCTCGGCGTCGACGAGTGTTTTGCTAATATAAATAGATAGGATATTGCGTACCTTTATTTTTGCGGATCAAGACTGCGCTTAACGCTACCTCGGAGACGGCTAGATAGACGAGGAGTTGCTCCCCAAGTTCGGATTGTGAAAGTAGGGGTGGTGATGATAGGTATGCCTTAAGTTCTCGCAGAGCCTGGACGCACTCGAGAGTCCACTTGAGGCCGTTGTCCTTTTTTAGTACGCCAAAAAATTTGTGACATCTATCCGACGACCGTGAGATGAACCTTAATAGGGCGGCAATTCGACATGTCAACCTTTGGACTTGTTTTTGGGTGGTTAAAAGTTTTGGTATCCCCTCGATAAATTTGATTTGGTATGGGTTGACCTTTATCCCTCGATGTGACACCAATAAACCTAAGAACTTTCCCAAGGCTATGCCAAACGCGCATTTCTCCGGGTTCAGCTTCATTCCGCACCGTATGAGTATATCGAAAGTTTCTTTTAAATGATCGATGTGATCTTCTGCCTTTTCGGACTTGACCAGCATGTCATCTATATATACCTCCAAGGTCTTACTGAGCTGGTCTTTGAACATCTTTATTACCAATCTTTAATATGTAGCCCCCGCGTTCTTCAGCCCAAATGGCATGACCCTATAGCAATATGTTCCCTGGTGGGTGATGAACGTGGTCTTCTTCCTCCATAAGAATTTGGTTATAGCCTGAAGCGTCCAAGAAACTCAATAGTTCATGCCCGGCTGTTGCGTTGATGAGTTGGTTGATATAAGGTAATGGGAGCGAATCCTTCGGACATGCTTTGTTCACGTTTGTGAAATCCACGCATATCCGCCATTTCCTGTTTTTCTTTTTGACCATCACTACGTTGGTGATCCATTTGGAGTACTTCGACTCCCTAATGGAGCCATTCTCTAACAGTTTTTCCACCTCCTCACGGACTGCATCGTTGATGGAAAAGTTGAATTTATGCCTGGCCTGTCTTACTGGGGGTGGAATGGGTCAACATTTAATTTGTGCGTGGCGATTTCCTTTGGGATGCCTGGCATATCTGCATGGTTGAAGGTAAATAAATATGCATTAGATATTAAGAACTGACTGAATTTACCTGGTTCTCGGAGTTTGCAGCCGATATAGGCCTTTTTGCTACGGTCGTTGAGGTCCAATTGAACGGGGTTGAGGTCTTCTATGGTCGAACCTGCAGCCTCGACCGTGTCAGGATCCATGATGACGTCCTCAGTTTCTTCTTGTGTCGACCTCAACCTTGTTGATTGCTATGCCTCTTTTTACTTGTCTTTTTTCTATTATGTTGATGTGCTATCTAAGGAAATGCGGTAGCATTCCCGGGACGTGCGTTGTTCTCCGCGTATGCTGAATATACCCCATGGTGTTGAAAATTTAATTACATAGGTTGGAGGGGATGACTCTCATGGAATGTATCCATGGTCGTCCCACTATGGCATTGTACACGGTGTCTTGGTCTATGATGTGGAATGACGTCTCCAGGGTCACGCCACCGACTAAGACAGGGAGTGTAATTTCTCTGGATGTCCGTTCAACTCCATTATTAAAACTGGTTAGCGTGATGCAGCGCGACACTATCCTATCCTGAGTCTCATTTGGGTGAGGACTCGGGGATGGATAATGCATAATCCACTTCCATCATCCATCATGATGCGTTTTATATTAGTAACTAAAATGCATAAAGCAATAATGAGGGCATCATTATGAGGAAAAGTCAAACCGTCGGCATCCAACTCATCGAAGATGATACTTTCTTCGAATCCGTTGTGTCGTTCGTGGGTGATAGACCGATTTAGCTTGTGGGCGGTGGTTAACTTCACGCTGTTAATGGAGGCATTGTCATCGCCGCCGATGATCATGTTGATAGTACGATCTGGTGATAGCGGTTTCGGTGGGCCTTGGTGTTCACGTCCTCCAAAAAAGTTAGTTATCCCTTTGTCGTTTCATAGCTCTTTGAGGTGTCCTTGCCGCAACATATTTATGACTTTTTGTCTGAGGGCGATGCAATCTTCTATTTTGCGTCCCCGTTCCTGGTGGAACTCACAGAGGGTGTCGGATTTTCTGTGTTCGGGTTCGATCTCATCTTCGGCGGCCACTTCACCTTTCTTCCGAGTTTTCAAGAGCGTAGACTATTTCTATAGGTGACAAACAAAAATTGTGAGCAGATAATAAAGGGGGCATACCTCTTTCGTTCTGGTGAGTCCCAGTTCTTGGCTGGGATAAAACTTCTTCAAAGCGGGGAGGAGGGGGGGAGAGGTGCGGCGGCCGCCCTAACATATGGTTGGTTCCATTCTCTGTTGGGTCGCGGAACTAGGTGATCCCTTCTGGTGTTGTCTCTTCGTTCTTTTCTGGATTCGGCTTATACCGAGGTTAGCTGGTGAGTGGTTCGTTGAGGTCGTCCTTGTCTGCTCGGACTTCGGTGCAATAAGCATTATGGATTTCGTCCCAAGTGGTTGGGGGATATTTCATCAATCGGCTCAACAGTTTTCTAGTCGCTCTTGAACCATCTCTACTCAACCCGTTCTGGAAAGCTGCGACTGCCATCCTTCGGATACGTTCGGCAGAGTCATCCTTACTCTGTTGAATCGGGAGAGGAAGTCCCTTAGTCCCTCTCCCAAGGACTACTTGATAGCGAATATGTCGTTTACTCTTGCTTCCGCCTTCTTTGCTCCGGCATGGGCAGTTATAAACTTGTTAGCCATTTCTTCGAAGGTTTCTAAAGAGTGGGCTGGTAGTTGTGAATACTATATTAATGCCTCTCCCAGAAGGTTTCACCAAACTTCTTCAGCAAGATAAAGGACACTTGTTCCTAAGCGAGGTCGTTGCCTTTCACGGCTGTGATGTAATGAGTCACATGATCCTCAGGATCGGTCGTTCCGTCGTATATCCTGAGGTAGGGTGGCATTTTGAAGGTTTTTGGTATGGCATGCGAGGCTGCATCATCCTATGTGGCTGCTCTACGAACCTGCAGCGTCCCTTTTTGGCAGCAGCTTAGGAGAGCATGGTATTTTGCCTACTCGTTCTTAATGTTCTTTCATTTGGTCTCGGAGTGCTTTATTTTCGTTCTCCATTTCTTCCATCCTCTTTAGAACGGTAGCGAGGGCACTGTCACCTGCACTGTTAGTAATATTGTGAGTTATACCTGTAGTCGGAGGGTTGGGTCAGTTGCACTGCTTGTTTGTTTGTTATATCATGCAAGCTCTTGCGGTTTCTGCAGCCATGCCTGGAGCAGGTTTGTTGAGGACGCTCACTAGCATGTCGATCAGCTATGATTCGAGGAGTTTTTTCACAGTTGGGGGCGTCCCTTCTTCTTCAGATGTGGAGGCCTATTTTCCACTAGGTTTTGTTATGCTGCAGTGTGAGGGAGGTGACCTCTCGCGCCTAGGGGACACGTTGGGCGTCACGTCATCGCCTATTGTTTCGCAACTTTCGTTGATAATATTCATGAGGTTGCTGGGGAAGTCACTTGCTATTTTTGTCCTTTCTCCTTGGTTACCTACCATGTAGGGTTTTGTACGCACAAAGAAAGGAGATCTCGGGGTTTTTGATGTTAGTGACTTGCGTTAATTGTAGATCTAGAGGAAACGAAGAATTCCCCACAGACGGCGCCAAATTGTTTGACCAAAAAATCTGGATCTTGGTTCGACTAATTTAATTTATATACATGAGGGTTAATCTTAGTTAACAATAATATCCCAAAGATGAAGTTCTCAGAAGTGCGATAAATACTACGTAGGAATATTTTAATGGCAGCGGCAGCGCACAACAATATTTAATAAGTCAAAGAAAATAATGTAGCATTAAATATTGATGAATAATAATAAATGACATTCAAGTAAATAGAATGAATGAGTCACCCAAGAAAGGATGGAACCGGTTAATGTTCTTTCTGACAATGATGAGTGATGGATAATTCTTTGAATATCTGAGTTATTCTCGGATCTAATGAAAAAGTGTAGACAAGAATTTTAGTGAAAAGGTGATGTTGGTATGCTTGCAATAAGATCTGATTCTCTCTCTCAAGTCAAAGTGTATTTTACAAATGAATATCACATGCCCCCTATCATTGTGTCTTTTTCTATTTATAGGGAACATGTTCCTAAAAACCCTAATAGTACAAGTGCAGAGAATATCTACTAGAATATTCTCTTTTGTGTCCTATCTTGAAACTAGCCGTTATAACTGTGTCAGGGTTGCTCGACCTCGGCCTTGATGACAACTCCTCATCTTCATTCTTTGCTGACTCTTCAACCATGGCCTTCGCTGGTATTTAGACCCAGGAATGGTTTACTAATACTATTTCGACTAAAGATGGATTTTGACCTATACAATAATATAAGGATAATTACAATCAGTAAACTAACTCAAAAAAGAAAGAAGAAATATTTCATTTCTTAACTATGTTAAAAAGAAAAAAATGAAACAATCCGAAGCATGTGATAAACTTAGATGTTTTGCTTTCTGGCCTTCAGAGATTTGGTTCCTATCATTTTCACCACAGAGATGCGTGCAAAAATATCACTAAAAGACCTCCTTGAAAGGAACATAAAGTTTGGTAATCAATTTAATACGCACATATGAAATAAAATTAGAAACAACAAAGAGTTTAGTGATTTGTTGGTGCCGCTGTTTAACTAATTTTACATACTTGTTTAACATAAATTCTTGAAAATTTCACACTATTATTCGGGATGCAGATAAGTAGAATCTGGAAAGGGAAAATAACAAAAAGGAAATACACAAACAAAGAGGAACATTCATCCGGTCGTAAAGCATAGCTATCGTCAACAAAATAAAGTGGTATCTAGTTAACTCAAAATAAATAAATAGAATAAACGGCAAGAAATAATCCCTTGGTCATATTTGAATTCAAACATCTGTTCATTCTTTCTTTGAGCTTTAAAAGTAATCTTTTTCAAAAGCATTACCAAAAAGGAAAGTGACAATTAGCTTTGCTTTTTAGACAATTAATTTGAGAGGAATGAATAAGCAATGGAACTAATTGTATTCGCTAGCCAAAAAGTGTATATATATATATATATATATATATTGTCGGCAATTATTTTAGGGAGTGGCTAAAAATATATATTTCTCCTTTTGTATGTTTTTAATATAATATGGGCTTCTAGCATATCTGATCTTTACTAAAATAGCTATCTGGGTTCTATGTGATTATGCATCCATCGACTATTTTTAGTTTACGTGATTGGTTAAGTGGCTATTAGGTTAATTCTTCTTAGGAGTTCGACTACAGTTCTTCTTGGGCCTAAGATATTGGTTCAAAATTGAAGAATTAACATAAATAGCCGCCCACCTAATTCTTAAATTAAAAATAGCCGATGAAGATATAATATATGCATAATTTATATAATATATATGTATAATTGTGTATAATCAATGTGTAAACTATGTATATGACTGAAAAAAGTAAACAATAAATATGGCGTACGTTTGACTGGACAAGGCTTCATATTACAGGGTGGTAATTTGGGCAAGACAAATTACAAAAAAATACAAATTTTATACACTTTCGCAGCTGCCTAATGTAAATAGTTTCGGCAGCGGGTCACTATGTTTCCCATGGCATTTGAATGAGTGAGGGCCTTTATACCTCTTTCTCAAATTCCATGCAAAACAGGGAAGATTATCTGAAAGTACATATGAGGGTAAAAAACACACCCAAAAAACTTAATTTTCCTTTAAGCTGTGACTAAACTATGTGACAAAATGATTAACAATTCTAGCTAAGCTGCTAAGGGGTCTTTATGTTGTCTTCAGAAACTGAATTTCTTAGCTTAAGCTGTTTAAGATCATGCAAACATTTTGTCGAGTTGTACTCGGCTGCATCCAGGAGTTCTTCTGAATATGTCCTTCGCATGCATTTCTTATTGTAGCCGTCATCAGTTCTCAGCAGGACCATAACCTGCAATAAGTAAAGGATCATTGTTACTGATCTGGACAAGTTTTCTCTTGGTTAATGCAAGGACGATTAGTCGCAGAGAAGTACTAGCTGCTCCAACAATTTCAGCCATTGTGTTCTTCATAAGATGAATCAAAATTAGGTGGAATGAGGAAAAACGCTAAAGAAGGGGAGCCTTAGCGTAACTGGTAAAGTTGCTGCCATGTGACCAGGAGGTCATGGGTTCGAGCCATGAAAACAGCCTCTTGCAAAAATCCAGGGTAAGACTGCATACAGTAGACCCTTATGGTCCGGCCCTTCCCTGGACCCCGCGCATAGCGGAAGCTTAGTGCACCGGGCTGCCCCTTGAGGAAGAAGACCAAAGATAAACACTGAAAGAGGTGTTGTGATACTGGAAAGTTAATGAGATAGATTATTTTAAAGAATTATAAAAAACGAACGCATATATATTTAATAGAGATGTTGGTGGAGGTGAGCGGTGTATGGATGCCTTTCGATCTGAAAGATATGCAGGTATCTATCAAGATCATAAAGACTTTTGCTACCATCTAAAAGAAAAAGAAAAAGAAAGACAAAATGTATACTGAAATTAGTAATTAACATAACAGAGAACTTCTTACAAGTGTTTGCAATCAAGAAAATTTCCCTTTTTCATTTAGGTTCCTATGCATACATAAGCAGATGTGCAGACCTCTATATATCAGCAGGTTACTTATTTTCACCTAAAATGCACACTACAGCATTTTCTTTTCTTTTACTATATAAAATTCATACAACAACATGCACTTGATATATTGGAGTTTTCTCAACTCTTGTTTTATGGGTTAGATGATCAAATGGATTTAATAGCTTTACCCTCCTTATGGCTCAACAATTGCAAATTGTAACCTCTATTTTTTACCTCTACAAAATAATTTATCCTTTCAAATATCAAGAAGAAAAGATAGATGATTGAATGCTATCTCTTACTAGCTATAGAGTTATAAGTTATAACCAGCAGTTTTTGTATTTCTACCTCTTGTGCCCCAAGTGGAAGTTTTTGCCTTGAGAATTAACCTAGTAAACTTATCAAAAAGTTAGCGAGTCCCTAGTCCTGTGGAAAAAAATGGAATAATATAGTAGCAGAAGAACACGCACCTCTATAATACGAAAATAACTTGAATTGCAAAACTACAGGAAATCAGGGTGATAGAAAATAACTACTTGCCTGATTCATTCTAGGCCGCATAAGTGGGTTCTGTTCTACACATAAGCCAGCTGTTAGAATAACATGCCGCATCTCTTTTGGATTGTACTTATCACCAAGAACAGGATCAATTAGTCCTTTCATGTCGTGCTTATCGAGCAGAGGCTTTGCCTACAGTTGAATACGTGTATGCTCGTATGGTAAGGATGTATTCCTGAACTACAGAAAAAAAGAATATGATTCAAGACTTGACACAAGAAAGTACCCAAAGCACAAGGCTCTGCTGTGAATCATCTAATGCTTGTCTTCCAGTTATTATCTCCAATAGCAGCACACCGAAAGAAAATACATCGGTTTTCTCATCCACAATGCCATGCATAAAATACTCCGGAGCAAAATAACTGAAAATATCAAGAAGAATGCATTAGATGAAGATATAGAGACATATTCAAAGCTTTCAATTCAGATTTCAGCGACTGACAGACCCAAATGTGCCTTCAAACTTGCCCACATTATGATGTGTCCACTCTTTGGGAAGCCACTTCGCAAGGCCAAAGTCACAAATCTGTATCCACAATTTGCTGACCATCGTTAGTGTATGCCCACATGCTTAGAATAGGCAATAATCAAGGGTAAATTGCAGCAAACAACCAACACTCAAGTCATAGTGTCTACTAAATTGCATGGAACTCAAAGAATACTTTAACTGACTAAAATGAGAAGTAGAACCTCTTCGCTAGTAATTTCTCTTTATCATGACTATTGGACCATTGCAATTTGCAGTTATTAGACTGGCTTATGCGTTAACTGTACTTAATATATAAAACTAAATACAGAAGATGGAAGTGTGACTTCTATTTCTAATCCTGGGACAAATGAAATTTATCTCTCTCAGATTTCTCCAGCATACATTCTGAAATATAAAGATCGTCCATGTATTGCATATTCTCATGTAAATTCCTTCATGCATTATTACATTACGTAGTGTAAGTATGATATGCTTCTGATACATCTTCGTCATGTCATATAATCATATACACATTTTTCCAGGAATAGATGCCATACAGTAACTTTGATCAGACATCTCGGAACACAAAATGATATGATACAAATATGAATATTATATCCTAACAATAATGAAGATCTGTGTTCTTAGAAAAGTGGATAAACACTAGATTCACAAAGGATGTCACAACCTCTACACCTCCAGTCCACCACCAGCAATTAGAAAAACAGACACTACAAAAATTCCACGCTTAGAAATGCCAAGCTAGAAAATGGGACTGTATCATGGAGGACAACCTAACCAAACTAAAAAAGATGATTTCGGACCGTTTATTAACTTACACCTGTAAATTAATTAATAAATTTCTATAATCATCATTCATTCAAGAAACAAAGATTCATGCATTAAAATGATTATGTCAAAGAAAATTCGCTCTGCACGTACACTAGATGGTAAGCTACTACATTATAAAGGATATCTCGGAGAATATGATGACATAAATTTTTTTCAAATTGTCTTCAGAGAAGCACTTCCATCCATGAATATACTCTTAGCTGCTAAGCATAAAAGAAAGGATCGTGTTCTTCAATATCTTCTTTGTAAAAAACAGAATGGAGAATGCGGAATTCTGATCATCAGTACATGTCTATGATCGCACTCTTATAGTCCAAAGAGTAACATTTGATTACCAGGACA
This sequence comes from Nicotiana tomentosiformis, assembly GCF_000390325.3. Classification (NCBI taxonomy): domain Eukaryota; kingdom Viridiplantae; phylum Streptophyta; class Magnoliopsida; order Solanales; family Solanaceae; genus Nicotiana; species Nicotiana tomentosiformis. The sequence continues at coordinate 35,682,932 of NC_090812.1, read as the reverse complement.
ACCTGGGGCTTTACTTCATAGAAAACAAACTGATGTTTAACTTTACTATTATCTTGGAGCCAAAACATCATATGATATACTATACATGAAATGTTAAACTACCAGTGACTTGACTTCCTTCCATTGTCTAGCGTATACGAAAGGAAATTCGACAATCATCCATACCACTCACTAATTTTCTTCTCATGTAAATAATAGAAATTCCATTTAGTTTTGAACTGCTTTCTGGTGGAGGTATATCTCAAGTACTTTACATTACATGACAAGTGCATTACCTTATTTTAACTACATACATGAAAAACCTCTCAATTAGGAAAAATTTCCTTAAAATAGATATAAATAATTCAAATCACAAACAATGAATAAACTAATTTCAAAGATCTCTCACATGCGTGCATCTGGAATAAAAGGATATTTTCATGTCTATTATTAATCAAATGAATGACCTTAATAGACAAACACTCTTACACTCAGAAGGCACTGACTTACAGAATAACAATCCTCATCAAACTTTGTTTTTAACTTTTTTTTTCTTAGAAATATTTTTAGATAGGCTACCTATTATACACAGACAAACACATCGGTTTCTAGAGGCTATCATTGTGTCAAGGAGTTCCAAGTGTGACTGCTGAACTAGTAAATGCTGACAACCAAAATTTTCACAAACATTGAATGTCTTCACAGCAGCTTAAGCCCTGAAATTTAGTGCAGCGCAATAGGTATTTCGCATCCCTTAAACAGCAGTTCGGGGCAAACGACCAGGTATTAAGGCATGCACGTCAACACCCATAGGTCCTGTCCATGGCACTATACAAAATGAAGCTGGCAAACCGATATAATAGTTGTTGAAACGACGATTATGCATTATATCTTGGCGATCAAGAAGAGAAAATTTGAAATTTAGTAATTAAAAGTTTAGAACTAGTCATTAAATTTTAAGTATAAACTTACAACTGTATCTTTGCATCGAAAGAAATTTAAACTGACTTTTGGACTTGGTTGACATGATTTTACTTTTTATATTTTGCTTGATTGCAGTTATCTACAAAAATGTCTAAGATAGTGTATTATAGGTTATTATGAATACATTCTAAAAAAAGGAGATTTGTTGAGGTGAGTTGTAGTAACATATTTTGAATTATGTTTTATTAATATAATTTAAATTATGTTTTTTTAAATACAATATTGTTTCAATTATTTGTTCATTTTCTCACTACTTCAAAATATCGACACCGCTTATGAAAAATTCATGTGTGCACCCCTGACTCTTGCTATCTTTGTTCTTCTTTATTTTCCTTTTCCCGCTAATATACTATCTCTCTCGGCCACCTCTCATGCTAATCTCTATTAAACAAATCTCTTTTATGAAAACTATTTTTCGTTCAAAAGGATGCTTTCGAAGCACGAGATTTGAACGTTATACACAATGTGTCTCACATAAGTTTGTGCTCATATATTTTTAGTTCCTTGCTATCTTTGTACTTTTCTATTTCCCGAATGCACTACCTCTCTTTGTCGCGTCTCATGTGTTTTGAATGTTAATCCATTTTTAACTCTTGCTATCTTTGTTTTTATCGATTTCCCTGTTCCCACTCATACACTACCTCTCTATCTGTCCTGCTAATCTCTACCAAAGGAATCTCTTTTATGAAAGTGTGTCTTTTATTCAAAATAATGCTTTTGAAATATGTGTTTTGAACGTTATATACATGTGAGATATCACATGAGTTCGTCTTTTCTCAAACAGTAATAATTAGATCCACAAACGGCATAAAAGTAGTGCTGGAATATTATCTATACTTTGAACGTTATACATGTAAGATATCACATGAATTTGTTTTTTTTCTCCTTAACCGGTAATAATTATATTCATAAAGGATAGATTACATATATGAGATATCACATGAATTTGTTTCTTACTTAACCGGTAATAATTACAGTCATAAAAGATTGATTATACATGTGAGATATCATTTGAACGTTATACATGTGAGGTATCACATGAACGTTATACACGTGAGGTATCATTTGAACGTTATACATGTGAGTATCACATGAACGTTATACATGTGAGCAAAAATCCAAAAGTGTAGACCTCTTCTAAACTTAGAGGGACTCTATAAATTCAAGTAATGTTTCTACCTCATTTGCATATCCCACACGAGAAGTGACATAACAAGATACAATCTTAATCCTCTTGACTGACTTTTGCTTGTCTTCAAAACATCTTGAGTTCTTTTCTCACTTTCTTCCAACTCTTGCCTATACCAACAACTCAAAAAATTCCATGTATTCCCAGGCATGGGGCATTTGATACTGGAAAAGTTGAAAAGTAACTGCCATAGCTGGTCAGTGCAAAAAAAGATGATTAATGGTTCCCGTTTGGCAGCCATATAAATAGCATCTGCGGCATAAGGGTAACCCTCTTTTTCTGAAGGTTATCAGTAGTGAGGCAAACCTCCTTTGCCACAATCCAAGAGAAGCACATCACCTTATGAGGAGCTCTTGACGTCTAGACTTGTTTCAAGTCCATGGTTTGGCATGTTGTACTTCCTTGGTCAAAACCTTTGACTGAAAACACACCTTTGTTGAAGCCTTTCCCTTTCAGAGATCTACAGTAGGTGAGCAACCTTGAAACTTTTTCAATAACTAATAAAAAATCACACATTCTCTAGTATTCCGAATCAGATTTCTTCTCAAGTTACGTATCCAGTTCCGTTATCTATAGAGTCTCTTTTATGAAAGCTTGTCCTTTCTTCAAGAAGATAGTTTTGAAACGCGTGTTTTTAACGTTACACACGAGGTATCTCATATAACGTGTACCCATCCATTTTTAACTTTTTCTATCTTTGTTCTTCTCTATTTCCCCTTTCCCACTGATACATTACCTCTTTCTGTTGCCTCTCCTGCTAGTCTCCATTAGAAAACATGTTTCAAGCAGTACATAGGATGTATCGCACAAAACTATCCAATTTGTATCCATCCATGTTTTTACTCTTGCTATCTTTGTTCTTCACTATTCTCTTTTCTCACGAACACTGCCTCTCTCGGTCACACCTCCTGCTAGTCTCCATTAAAGGAATCTCTGTTATGAAAGCTTGTCTTTTCTTCAAAAGGATGCTGTTGAAACATGTGATTTGAACGTTATACACGATGTATCTCGCATGATATATGCGCACCTAATCCTTACTCTTACAACTTTGTTCTTCTCTATTTCCCTTTTTTCCACTAGTACACTACCTCCTCTCAGTCGCATCTCCTGCTAGTCTCCATGAGAAAACATTCTTTCAGCAGTACATAGGATATATCACACATAAAAATGTACTCATCCACTTTCTAACTCATTCTCTCTTTGCTCCTCTTTATATTATGTTCCACGCTACTACACCACTTATTGTGACAATAAACAGGCTTGTCACTAAATTTCACTTATTGCCATCTTTGCACCTCTCTATATCCCTTTCCCCATCCTGATACTAGCTTTCTTAGAAGAAGCTATCATCAAAGCCCACCACCAATAATCATTAACAAAATCCACCACAAACCAACAATCGCATCCAACCATTTGTGAGCCAAGGTCTCCTAACCGACAAAGTTAAGAAATTTACTGTGTAGCACTTAATTGTCAGTCTTAAAGTTAAAGTGCTTTTGACCATATACAAGCAGAGAATATATTCTTCCAAGAGGAGTTATTGGAGCATGCATAAGAAGCTGAGTAATGACTCTAATTCACCTAAAGCTAACCCTCTGATTCTCAAATCTGCTTATCGAATTCACTACTCCCTATCCTTGGCATAAGTTCTTCAAAATGTGGAAGCGGTTCCATCAAGAGACTAGCTTCCTTCCCACTTTTAGTTGTTACGAGGATATGAAGACGGGAAAGCAGAAGTGTGAGGGAAAATGTACCAATAGGTTTCTATCCATTCGAATAATCCTGGAAGAACTTCACCTATCTGACCTGAAGAATGCTACCAGTAATTTTAGCGAAGGTACGTAATCTATTTTAACATCTCTCTTCACAGCATTCAGGCTAATATGAAAAAACATATATATGCAGGGCAACTATTGAAAACCCTACTTATGTAACACACATGATCTCAGCATATATGTTGGATATAATCTTTTCTTCCCTTAATTGTCAATCTTAAATGCAAGTACCTGAGGCACAAAATCCTCCGTAAGTAGAATATTATCAGCTTTAATATCTCTGTGTATAATCCGCCTTTGGCAATTCTCGTGAAGGTAAAGTAGGCCATTTGCAATACCAAAAATTATTTTGTACCTGGCAGCCCAATCTAGTTTATCCCTTGAGCCTGAAAAGACAGAAAACAGGCAAGTACCTTGTGTTAAAGCAAAAAAGGGAAGTTCATCCATTACAAGAAGAGAAATTTAGTCTTGTAATGAGAAATTTTGAGACAGACCACGAAGAAATGATCCTAAGCTCCCTTGAGAAGATAACTCAAGAACAAGGTATGTCCCTCCTTCCACTCCATAACCAACCATCCTTGCGGTATTAGGATGGTCTACATGTGCTATAGTACCAATCTCACATAGGAAGCTAGTTTCCTGCTCCTCTGGTGTACCTTTATTGAGGCGCTTAACCGCGACAAGCTGACCATCAGGCAAACAACCCTTGTAAACTTCAGCATACCCTCCTTTGCCAATCAAGTTTTCTGTCAAACAAGGAGATCAACTGTAGGATACACATTTATGCTCAAGAAAGAGTATTAAATATAATCATATAGAAATGTATTAGCCTGAATGCAAAAAAGAGAGAGATGTTAAACCAGATTACAAACCTTCGCTAAAATTATTGGTAGCATTTTTCAGGTCAGATAGGCTGAAGTTCTTCCAGGAGGATTTGAAGTGATAGAAACCTGTTGCTACATTCTCCCTCGCACTTCTGCTTTTCCTTCTCGATATCCTCGGAACGGCTAAAGGTGGAAAGGTAGGTAGTCTCTTGATGGAGCTTCTCTTCCACATTTTGAAGAACTTGTGCCATCGAGAGGGCATCCGTGGATTTGACAAGCAGAAGTGAGAACCTGAGGGTTTAGCTTTAGGAGAATCGGAGCCATTCTCCTGGTTTCTGATGCACGCTTCAATAATTCCTCTAGGAGAAGAATCATCATGTTTATCATTTTCCATCTCAAACAACGTAAGGTCTACAACAAGTATTTTCGAGAAGATAATCCATCAGAATCAGAAGAAAAAAGAAACAAGTCAAACACAACTTCTTCGGAATACAGCTTATGTCACCTTGAGCAGAAACTGAGGAAGCGAGATTCTTCTGTGCAGAAACTACAGCTTTGTTCTGAGGTATGTACTGCATCCATAATGATTCTCTTAGCAGTTTTAAATTATCCAAATCATATCAAATCAAAAAGTTAAGATTTTGCTCTTTCCTTTTATGCTTTCCTTGGTCTTGCATCAAGGAAAATATAACTAATCCCAAAACAAAGAATTCAAATGGATTGCAGGTGGTTAATGCTCGAGTCAGGAAGTTCGGATTTAACGCATATACTGTCATGGGCGGCTTTCCAGCCATGCCCCATGATCCCTTGGACGCGCCCCGTGGCGTCCTGGCCAGCCTCCCAACGCCCGTCGCCACGGTCGGCCCCGTGGTCTCGGCAGCTCCAAGTGACAAGCGCGCATGTGCCTCTGTCGCCCCACCGATAGCCATCGCCAGCGCCCAGCCACAGGCAAAAGCCGACAGCGCCGCGCGCGCAGACAATGCCGCGCGCGCAGACCCTGATGCTAAAGACAAAGTTGCTGCCAACGGACTTGCTGCTGCTTTGTAGAAGACTAAGTCCTTTTCATTGTAAATATAGAGTAGTTTTGCTGCATTTTCTTTAAGTGTGATTTTCCAGCTTTCATAGGTCTAGTCATGTAACTTTGGTTTATTTTTTTTAAGCATTATTAAGGGGGACCAAGCAATCAAAACTTTCAAGCAAGCAAACAATTCTCTGTACTGGTGTCTCTCCCCCCCGACACCGTCTTGTTTTCTGTAATAGCTTTCATTCAATGCAATCAAGCTTTCTTTCATTCTCAATTCTCTTTTCTGCTCTCTTTCAATTGCTCATGACATTGGTTTTCCCGTACGGCACTGACAATCTAGTCTAGCGTACGGAGGGGACCTCAGTTGGCGGACAGCAACCGTACTGACATCGGTTGCCTAGCCTTACGTCGCCCTTCCAAGGAACTTCAGGAAGGCGCCGCGTAACAGTTGGTATCAGAGCCTAGGCTCGACATCGGACGAGGGATCACATTGCAATTACCACCATTTCTGACCATGGTGAATTATGGGGATCGCATCGCGACCCTTGAGGGAACAGTTGACGCATTACGGCCCATCGTGGAAATGGTGCCCGATCTAAAAACCAGCCTAGTGCAAAGGTTGGACGACCTGGACCGCAGACTCATCCAGGCCGAAGTTGACATAGAAAACATCAGCCGCGACTCTGAAGGAGACCGGCAAACAGCAGCCACAGAGGCAGCTGAAATTTTTGGTAAATTTGAGGTCCTCCAGCAGGAGCGTGCCGAGGATTTAGCCAACAGGGAACAAGAGGCAGACAGGGTGACTGCCATGCAACAAACCATTGACAACTTGACAGGCCAGCTCAATGTTGTCAATGCTGCTTTACAAGGCCTACTTCGAGGAGGCGGAAACCAATTTGGGGGTGGTGTGAACCTCGCCCCCATGGCACAAAAGCTGAAAATTCCTGAGCCAAAGCCATACAGTGGAGCTCGGAATGCCAAAGAAGTGGAAAATTTCATTTTCGACATCGAGCAATACTTCGATGCCGTGGGAAGCCTGGAAGAAGCTAAGAAGGTAGCAACTGCTGCCATGTATCTTCAGGGTGATGCCAAACTCTGGTGGCGGGTGAAGTACGAAGCCATCAAGGCAGGTGAAGATGCCCTCGACACATGGGCGGAACTGAAGGCAGCCATACGCCTACAGTTCTTCCCCGAAAATGTTGAGTACAATGCCAGGAGAAAGTTGCGGGAGCTCCGCCAGACCAAATCAGTGCGAGATTACGTGCGGGAATTCTCCGCGCTCATGCTGAACATCCGGGACATGGGGGACAAAGACAAACTCTTCACCTTCCTGGAAGGGTTGAAACCTTATGCCCGGATGGAGTTGCAGAGACAAAGGGTAGACACGTTGCCTAAGGCAATCCAAGCAGCAGAGTGCCTTGGGGATTACCAAGTGGAAGCCCGGAAGGATAGGCCTCAACAGCCTGTCCGAGGAGGATACAAAGGGGGCCAACCAAACACTAGTGGCCCTAGCAGAAGTGGAGGAGACCGGAGTGCACCCAAATCCAAGACTCCCTCTTCCGGCAGTACTAGTGCTGCATCTAACAACAATGATCGGGGGAGGAAGCCCCCCTCAGGATGTCGCCATTGCGGCGGACCACATTGGAATAATGAATGTCCACATGCACAGATGAATGCCCATCAAGCTTTTGAGGATGGGACGGATGACGACGCCGATGATGCGGACCAGACCGAGCCAGTAGGTGCATTCAATGCAATTGTTGGCTCCATTTCTGAGCCCTTAGCGGGTACCAGTGCCGGTATCCGCAAGAAGAAGGACCCCTGTCCAATTGCCAGGAAAGGAAATAAGAAGGCGAATTTGAGGACTCCTCCTCATCAAGAGAGGACCCTAATGTTCGTTGACATGAAGGTAAATGGCAAGCCCATTCGGGCAATGATAGACACAGGTGCCACCCACAACTACTTAGCCTCGACTCAGGTGGAGCGTCTTGGACTAGTCGTAGGAAAGGGCAAAGGTCGTGTGAAGGCTATCAACTCACCACCTCAACCAGTGGGTGGAATAGCCAAAGAAGTACCAGTGAAGCTTGGCCCTTATGAAGGAAAGTTCAACCTGCGCGTAGTGATCATAGATGACTTTGAGTTAATCGTGGGGTTGGAATTCCTGAGACAGACCAATACCATGCCCGCACCGTATGCAGACATGCTGCTGATGATGGGGGCAAATGGGGCCAAGCCCTGCATTATTCCGTGCATTCCCATGAAGATGGCAGCCGAGAACATCTCGGCCTTGCAGTTGAAGAAGGGGGTAAAAAGACATGAACCCACGTTCCTGGCTACCCTCTGCATGGAAGATATAGAACGCTCCTCGGGTCCCATTCCTGCACCCGTGAAGGAGTTACTTCTGGAATTTGAAGACATCATGCCACAAGACATGCCAAAGCGTCTTCCGCCTAGGCGAACTGTGGACCATGAGATTGAGTTGGTGCCGGGTGCGAAGCCACCTGCCCGGGCGCCATACAGAATGTCACAACCCGAACTCGCCGAGCTTCGGAGACAATTGACGGAAATGCTAGACACAGGGATCATTGTGCCCTCTAAGTCCCCATACGGGTCCCCTGTGCTATTCCAAAAGAAACATGATGGTAGTTTGCGACTCTGCGTGGATTACCGGGCTCTAAACAAAATCACCGTGAAAAACAAGTACCCTATTCCGCTAATGGCAGACTTGTTTGATAGACTGGGTGGTGCGACGGTATTCACCAAAATAGACCTGAGGACAGGTTATTGGCAAGTTCGGATTGCCGATGGTGATGAGCACAAGACGACCTGTGTGACAAGATATGGGTCGTACGACTTCCTGGTTATGCCCTTTGGCTTGACTAACGCGCCAGCCACATTTTGCACCTTGATGAACCAAGTCTTCCGAGAATACATTGACGAATTCGTCGTGGTTTATTTGGATGACATTGTGGTATATAGCCAGACACTAGAAGAACACCTGGAGCATTTGCGGAAGGTCCTAGCCCGATTGCGGGAGCACGAACTATATGCGAAGCTATCCAAGTGCTCCTTTGCTCAGAAACAAATTGACTTCCTCGGACATGTCATCGAGGAAGGGAGGATCAAGATGGACCAGCAGAAGATTCAGGCCATTACAGAATGGCCGCCTCCTAAGGATATACATGCCTTGAGGTCGTTCCTTGGCCTATGCAACTTCTATCGGCGGTTTGTGAAAAGTTACTCCCTCATTGCAGTGCCGCTGACAGAACTTCTCAAGAAGGCCACCCCGTGGGATTGGGGCCCCAAGCGGGCAAAGGCCTTCGACGCATTGAAGATGGCTATGTCCAGTAGCCCAGTCTTGGCCCTCCCTGACTTGGCCAAGCCATTCGAAGTGCAAACGGATGCCTCCGACTATGCACTTGGTGGAGTATTGCTACAAGAAGGGCATCCCGTAGCGTACGAGAGCCGGAAACTGAAGGATGCAGAGCGACGCTATGCCGCCCATGAGAAAGAATTATTGGCTGTCGTTCATTGCTTACGCCTTTGGAGGCATTATCTACTGGGAGCCCCATTCGTGGTCAAGACAGACAATACAGCCGTTAGCCATTTCATGACCCAGCCAAAGCTGAATGGACGACAGGCTAGGTGGCAGGAACTCCTAGCGGAATTTCACTTCAACCTGGAGTACCGAAGTGGAAAGACCAATCATGTTGCTGATGCACTCAGTCGGAGAGCTGATCTAGCATCGATGTGTGTTCTCGCCGCCCTAAAGGGAAGCGAAGTAACCACCACCATAAAAGACCAGATACAGGATCTACTCATCAAGGATCCTGCTGCACAGTATTTGGTTGATTTGGTAGGACAGGGCAAGACTCGCCAGTTCTACACCGAAGATGGGTTCCTGAAGGTGAAAGGGAACCGACTTTATGTTCCTAAAGGAGGAGATCTGCGACGGACTCTTCTTGCAGAATGCCACGATACTTTGTGGGCCGGTCATCCCGGCGAGGAACGCACCATGGCATTGCTTCGCCGTGCATATTATTGGCCTCAAATGGTCGATGACGTCGCTCAGTATGTGAAGACTTGTCTAGTATGCCAAAAAGATAAGTCAGACCGCTTGACGCAGGCAGGGCTCTTGGAACCACTAGCTGTACCAAAAAGACCTTGGGAAAGCGTTTCCCTGGACTTCATCACCGGATTGCCCAAGGTCGGAGATCTCACAACTATCTTGGTTGTGGTGGATCGGTTTTCCAAGTATGCTACCTTTATAGCAGCCCCACAATATATATCAGCAGAAGATACAGCTCGACTATTCTTCTCTCATGTCGTCAAGTATTGGGGCTTACCTAAAGACATTGTTAGTGATCGCGACTCACGCTTCACTAGCAATTTTTGGACCCAACTCTTTAAGTGCCTCGGGTCAAAATTGAGTCATAGCTCAAGTTTTCATCCGCAATCTGATGGCCAGACGGAGCGATTCAATGGTATGCTAGAGGAATATCTCCGGCACTTTGTGACCGGATCGCAGAAGAATTGGGTGAAGCTTCTGGATGCTGCTCAACTGTGTTTCAATTCACAAAAGAGCTCAAGTACCAACAAAAGCGCTTTTGAAATTGTTACCGGACAGCAACCGCTACTCCCACACACAGTGAACGCACCAAACATGTCAAAATCTCCTCGGGCTGCCAGCTTCTCAAAAGAATGGAAGCAAAATTTGGAGATAGTGCGGAGCTATCTTGTCAAAGCCCAAAAGCGGATGAAGAGGCATGCTGATCAGAATCGCCGCTTTGTGGAATACCAGGTGGGAGACAAAGTGATGGTCAAAATCCCAAAGCGGTACTTGTTTGCAGGGGTCCATGACCCTCGCCTATTGCAAAAATATATTGGACCCTTGTCCATTGAAAGGCGCATTGGGAAAGTTGCATACCGGGTGGATACCCCAGCTTGGTGGAAAATCCATCCTGTTTTCCATGTCAGTCTCCTGAAACCTTTTCGGGAAGATGTGGAGGATCCTTCACGAAGCCAACTCACAATACCAAGTATTCGAGGCCCCAATTCAACCGGAAAAAGGCGTGCTGAAGCTATTCTTGATGATCGAGTGATTCACGCCTCAAGAAAAGATCACCAGGAGTTCTTGGTGAAATGGCAGGGATGTGATGCAGAGGAGAATACTTGGGAGAGGGGAACAAACCTCAAAGCCTACAAGAGCCTGATTGATGATTACCTTGCAAGGAAGGCGCCGAGGACGTCGCCAACTCAGGTGGGGGAGAATGTCATGGGCGGCTTTCCAGCCATGCCCCATGATCCCTTGGACGCGCCCCGTGGCGTCCTGGCCAGCCTCCCAACGCCCGTCGCCACGGTCGGCCCCGTGGTCTCGGCAGCTCCAAGTGACAAGCGCGCATGTGCCTCTGTCGCCCCACCGATAGCCATCGCCAGCGCCCAGCCACAGGCAAAAGCCGACAGCGCCGCGCGCGCAGACAATGCCGCGCGCGCAGACCCTGATGCTAAAGACAAAGTTGCTGCCAACGGACTTGCTGCTGCTTTGTAGAAGACTAAGTCCTTTTCATTGTAAATATAGAGTAGTTTTGCTGCATTTTCTTTAAGTGTGATTTTCCAGCTTTCATAGGTCTAGTCATGTAACTTTGGTTTATTTTTTTAAGCATTATTAAGGGGGACCAAGCAATCAAAACTTTCAAGCAAGCAAACAATTCTCTGTACTGGTGTCTCTCCCCCCGACACCGTCTTGTTTTCTGTAATAGCTTTCATTCAATGCAATCAAGCTTTCTTTCATTCTCAATTCTCTTTTCTGCTCTCTTTCAATTGCTCATGACATTGGTTTTCCCGTACGGCACTGACAATCTAGTCTAGCGTACGGAGGGGACCTCAGTTGGCGGACAGCAACCGTACTGACATCGGTTGCCTAGCCTTACGTCGCCCTTCCAAGGAACTTCAGGAAGGCGCCGCGTAACAGTAAGTATGAACAAATTCAGACTGTGAAACTGCGAATGGCTCATTAAATCAGTTATAGTTTGTTTGATGGTATCTACTACTCGGATAACCGTAGTAATTCTAGAGCTAATACGTGCAACAAACCCCGACTTCTGGAAGGGATGCATTTATTAGATAAAAGGTCGACGCGGGCTCTGCCCGTTGCTGCGATGATTCATGATAACTCGACGGATCGCACGGCCATCGTGCCGGCGACGCATCATTCAAATTTCTGCCCTATCAACTTTCGATGGTAGGATAGACAAGATGTACTTTAATTTACAACTATGCCCTGTGAAAATATCGTATCCAGTCAGCTTATACTCCAAAAATTACAAAAACCAAAAACAACCCCTACCCCATCACACCTAGAAAAGAACCTCCCCCACCCCCCCCCCAAAAAAAAAAAAAAAAAAACAGATTACAGGCTAAGAACAAAAGGGCCCTAAGGAAAGAAAGACATTTTTTCGTTAGACCAGTGGAATGTAGGAGGTACCCGATAAAACAGTCGAGTTGCATGCAAGTTGGTCCGGCCACCACTTTTATACAAAAAAAAGTCCTATAAAACACAAAAGCAAAGACAATTGCTCTACACAAGCGCGGAAACTTACAGCTTTCTCCTTCTCTGCATCATAAACAAGAAAAAAGGAAAAAGCTATGAATCAAATCATAAAACAAGGAAAATCAGATGAAAAATAAAAAAGAATAGAAGAAACAAGGAACTCACAAAATATTTTTAAGATTCTTGATCAAGGCATGGAACAGAGAGTCCAAAGGAACATTATAAGAAGAGCAATTGAATAGAGGACAAAATCCAACGTAAGAATACCAATGTGGACCGATACTGCATTACTAGAGCCATGTTTAAAGTCAAAAGAGAAAACAACCTCAACAAATGTGTGTTTGTTAGTAATTAATTATCATCCATGTTTGTCCAAAAATTCAAGAAAAGATTCTATTAAAGATCCCTTTATCCCAAATCATAAATTCTACCCTTATCATTCTTGAAACTTTTCACGACACCATTACCCACCCCCCACCCCACCACCCTAAGAGAGGGGAGGGTGATCTTTCTTAGTAAAGATTTGTGACAAGTGGAGGGAGTTTGAGGAACAAATTAAATTGCTAATATTAAGGTCCCTAGTATTAATCGCAACCTTAATTTTGAGACAGATACACCGTAGAAAGGAGAGTGACTTTTGCCTATTTAGAGAAAGTGCCGGGGGATGGTTGGGACCTTTGGGGAGAGAGAGGGGGGGGGGGGTGTGATAGAGAGGTAACGTCCGTACGTTTAACAACATTGGAGGTAACGGGCTGAGTTAGTGGGCTTGTACTTTTTAGGATTTTTTTTGTCCATCTAGGTTCGGGTTTAGCGGACTGGACCGGGTCGTATAATTTTTTATTTTTTTTAAAATAAATTTTATTTTTCTTATTCAATGTTATTGATACTTAAGTGTTTGCAAACTTTTAAGGCTTAGAATTAAACTTTGAAGTTTAAAATTTTAAATTTTAAATTTGAATTTTACAATTTTAAAATTAAAATTTGAAAGTAAGTGGCTACAAAAAATTATTTAATAAGATCAATAGGCAATATGTAAGGATCAAGCTCCGAAGACTTTCATTTGATATTTTTATTGAATAATATATAATACTTCAAATTAACTTGCAAGTTCTTTTTTGATTTTGTTATTTTTGAACTTGCAAATTAAAAGTTTACAACAATTATAAAAAATAAAAAAAAATAGTTCATCACATGCTTTGCATCATTTTTGTAAGTTCATCTATGTCAATATGAGGTTCTTGGTTTCCGGCATTTGTTGAATCAGAACCATAAATTATTATATCTCCAATTTCTTGGTCCTCCGCTTCATCTACCTCGTCACACCCTTGATTTCGCCGTTCTGATCTTATCCAATCTCTGAAGCACACTAGAATTTTCAAAGCGTTGCTGCCCAATAAATGACGGGTATATCCTAGTTGCTGCCTTGCTTGGCTAAATGCGCTCTCTGATGCGACTGTTGAAATCGGCATATTTAGCACATCTCGAGCCATGGCCGAAAGAAAAGGAAATTGATTTGAGTTGCTCCTCCACCAACCCAGTGATAGAAATTCCTTTGTGCGGGGCTCTGCTAACTTTTGCAAGTGGAATTGAAGTTCATCAATATTCCTGCTACTGGTTTGTTGATGCTCCCCTAGTGTAGACCAAATCAAATAATCTTCAACACCATCATTATCATTCAAATCACTGATCCCAGATGTTGAAACTGAACTTGAAGGAATATTTGCATCTACAGCAGAAAAAGCATCAATAATGTTAGCATAATAATTATATAATATTTCTAAATATTTGTGTAGATCAGAAATACAAGTGTCAATATCAGGAGTTTCAGTTGGTCCAATATCCATATAAGAATATAAAGTAGTGATTAATTGACGACAAGTGGCCATTTTGATAGAAGGGTTTAAAATAGCACCAATTAGGTAAACATGGGGAATTGGGTAGAAATAGTTTTTAAACTTATCTAGCATAGATTTAGCAACAGAAGTATATCCTTCTTTCTTCTTCAAATTATGTAGTAAAAGAGAAATTTCAGCAATATGAACTAAACCATTTGCAATAGTAGGATAATAAGCTCCAGAAAAATTCTACATCTTACATAATTTTTATCTTCTTCTAGTCTATCAAAAAAATTCTAACACTTACTTCTTAATCTTCGATTCTTCTTAATAGGGAGGGGAGGCCTACTTGTATTACCACGACTTCCACCCCTAATATTTTGAGTTTGACTAGCATTACCAGGTGTGGCTGGTGGTGTTTCAAGATTATCAGGTGATGGAATATCATCTAAATTATCATCTATACCATAATTTTCTTGAAATCGCTCATAATCTACATTTAAATTTTCAGGTGAACTTTCAAAAATATGTGTAAAGCTACTAGAAGAACAAGCACCACCTCTTGATCTTTTGAAAGTTTTCTTACTACCACCTCTACTGGTGCAAACTTTTTTGGCTGCTCTAAATATATCTATTATGTAAATTAAATTAATAATTCTAAATAATAAAATAAGTGTACACCAAAAAAGAGAAAGATATGGAACGAGTGTACCGGAATTCCGGATGCCGCACTAAATTTGATATCAAAAATTAAACTTCAATTGATAGACCGATACTTGATAGTTGATACCACACTTCACTTGAATACTTGATATTTGATAATAATAATTTTGTAATGGCTAAACTAAATATTTGATGAAACTTGAAATAATAAGTAATTGAGAATTTAAGAACAATAATTAATAATATCAAGAGAGAATTGAGAGAGAATTAGAGTAGTAAGAGAGTGAATTGTGATGAAAAATAAAGAAGAAGGGGGACTATTTATAGTTTTTAAAAGGTTAAAATTGTAATTTATCAAATATTAGGGGTGTGGGGGCTATTTTCTTAAGGGGTAGACCGAAATGGCCATTTCTGCAAAAAAGGGCCGTTGGCCAACGGTCATATTTGAATTTGACCGTTGGCAACGGTAAAAAAAAAAAACTAAAAAAAAAAAACCCTCGTTAAAAACCAAGCTGAACCGGACTATAGCCCGTTAAAAACCCGTTAAATTTTAAACATCAGCTTTGCCCCGGAAATAGCGATGAATTTATTACAATAAAAAGAAATCTTTTCTTTTGTGCATTTTTTTAAAAAAGTATTCACAATTCAGTACTAGGAGAAAGAGCAAAAGTTACCAAAATTTTATTAGCTTCGAAAATATTGAGGGAAAGAGCTTCAATTCTGTCAACGAAATTATGATGAGAGCATATTCATTTTTGTACATAAAAGTCTTATTTGTGTATATATGGTTGATTAAAATGAGTTACAAAGTTGTATTGTACATATGACGGTGATTTGCTGGTCAAACACAAATATTAAAGGGATTCTTGTGAAAAAGCTCGTGCTTAAAGCTTGTCCAAAAAAATAATTCAAAATGGCGTCTTTAAAGAATAAATTTGTAAGCTCGCTAGATTATTTTTTTGTAGAATATATGAAAGTATTTGAAAAAAATAAGAATTTCAAAAACCTTGTTGACTTCGAATGAGGAAGTATGCAAATTGCATCTAATGGTAAGTAAAAGAGAAAATGTTGTTTATTAATACGTCAAGAATAACATATATCTACATACTTTGCAAAAAGATTAAGTTATAATAAGTAAATTCATGACTGAATAAAGCGAAATTTAATTTTTTTCCCCTTCTTTTAATAGTTGAAGCCTAAATTATTCCTTCTTCTCTCTTGAACAAAATGAGACTATCTTTCCTCTTTATTTTTTTGTGAAATTGTTTCCCAGTAAAAAGAAATTGTTTTCAAATTAAGTATTAAAAAAAAAAAAGAATTGGCGGAGAAGTGTTGCAATTGATGATTAATGTGAGTAGACTGGTAATAATGTTAAGAAGACAAAATCATTAAAGATGAATTGTATAATTTCTCATTCAGAAACTTTCATTTAAGAAGATTTTCCTTTTTTGTTGAGATGATGAATTGCATAGTTTTTCATACCGAAACTTTCATTTAAGGAGATTTCCCTTTTTAGTGGAAAGCAATGAAAATCTCAATCTAGAGTTGTGTACAAAATCCACAAAGTTGTGCATTTTAATTGTCTTAAAGGTTTAATAATCCAATTGTTACTCTCTCCGTCTCAAATTATTTATCGTGATTTCTAAAAATAGATATTTAATTTTTTTTCATTTTAAAAGTTTAAGATAATTTTTTTTCCATTTTATCCTTAATAGTAATTGTTCTTGAAGATGAAAATATCACATAAATAGACTAAATATTCAATAAAAAGATATTATATCTTAAGATATAAATAAGGGTAAAATAGTCTCTTCTAATTAATATTTTTTTAAGGGACGTGTAAAAGAAAAACACATAAATAATGCGAGACGAAGGGAGTAAATATTTAGATTACTAGTTCTTTATTTGAATTTAATCGTGATAAGTAGCAAATTAAATGCTTCTTATCTGGTATTAATTGTAGGATCAGATAGATAGAAAACTTTTCATGACAAAATCACCAGATTACATTTCCTGGCTGTAAGTATTTTTATCAGGCAAAATATTCTCTTCACTTCGGAAGTAACAAAGACATTTTGGGACGCGAAGAGAACAAAGTTTAAACCCTCCCACTTGTTATATCTAAAATTTTATTTTGGTTCAATGATAATTTCGTAACACAATTCGTCGAGTTTAATTCAATGTGCACATTGCTTTTTATTTTTCAAGTTACTTTTTTCTTGATGCTTATTTAGTTAGTGCAACATTAGTTATAGTCGAAATTCATCGAAGGACAAAACAAAGATAAAAAGAGATGGAAAGGTAAGAATTATTAAGCATGTGCAGAAAATATTCATCAAATATATTGATTTAATAAATTATCATATTGGCAGGAGAAGTAAAATCCAAATCCAAATTCGTAAGAATACTAATAACAGGGAAAGAATGTCTGTTTTTCTCTTAGATAAAGACTACACCCACTAGATATTTGTTTTAACCAACTTGCTATTTTATAACTAATGTGTTACAGTTTTAATATAATTATTTTAAATTTCTTGGTTGCATCCCCACATTGGGCAAAAGCTATTGACGACTTATGTTTTGTATTACTTCATCCGGATATTCTGTAACAATTTGTCATTACTTATATAAGTTTGGCTACTAAGTGAAGGATTTTGTGGACATTTCGAGTTTACTTTTCTTTTTCTTTTTTTTTTTAAAAATGCAATAAACAAGGAAGCCTTGTTTTATGGACAATGTTCCTTGCCCTTTCTTCCAATCTAATGAGCTTAATATGCTCCATTTATTTGTTTAATTGCCACTACCCTTTGAAGAGCTGGTATATATAGAACTCAAATCATGGTATTCGACGGTACCTTTTTTTTTAAAATGAAAAAAATTACTATTATTTACATGGTCGTGACAGAAAATGTTAGAAAAATGTGGATTCAAGACATTTATATAAGCAGAATTAATTTCGCGACTCTCATTTGAACCGTCTAAATTAATTGAAATAGTCATCTCCTACAAAGGTTAGAAAGAAATGGCTGACATTTGGGGTTTTAGGACATCGATATATCCTAAAATGAAAAAAAAGAAGACAACTTGAGATGCTCTCATGGAATCACTGACTACTTGAATAAATTATAGTAGAACAATATCAGATGATATAAATGGTGAAGTTTGTAAGTGAAGAAGCATCCAAATAAGTGGAATTGAATTTTGAAAAGAAAGGAGAGAGTTATTGTAAAACATGTTAGGTGATATTTATTTTCTTGTAAGGTCTTGTAAATGTCAGACAATATATATATATATATATATATATATATATATATATATATATATATATATGAGGGGTCCTTTCTCTACCGGTTACTAGGTTCATTCTTACTTGTAGTCTATTTGGCCAAACTTTTAAAAGAACAAAAGTGTTTTTGAGTGGAAGCAGAAACAATTTTTGAGAAGTAAAAAAAGTAGTTTTTCATCGAAAGTATTTTTTTGAAGAGCACTTCTGAGAAAAATATACTTAGAACAACAACATCATATCCAGTATTATCCTACACCATGGGGTCTGGGGAGGGTAGTGTGTACGCAGACCTTACCCCTACCTTGTGAGGATAGAGAGGCTGTTTCCAATAGACCCTCGGCTCAGGAAAGCATAAGCACTACATTAATGAAAATATAGACAAGAAAGGACAGTACTAAAAAGTCATATAAAAGCAGAATAAAAACAACAAGACAGTACGGTGATCAACAATGAAAGAAAACAACGGTTAGTCATAAAAACCTACTACCAACAGAAGGCGAGACTGCGTGCCAATACTACTGTTATGAATACTCTAGACTACCTATTATACTACCTTAATTCTCGACCTCCATACCTTCCTATCAAGGGTCATGTCTTCGGTCAGCTGAAGCTGCGCCATATCTTGCCTAATCACCTCTCCCACCTCTTCTTTGGCCTACCTCTACCTCTCCGTAGGCCCTCCAATGTCAACCTCTCACATCTCCTCATTGGGGCGTCTGTGCTCCTCCTCCTCAGATGACCAAACTAACTAAGTCGCGCTTCCCGCATCTTGTCCTCAATAGGGGCCACACTCACCTTGTCGCAAATAACCTCATTTCTGATCCTATCTAACCTGGTGTGCCCGCACATCCATCTCAACATCCCCATCTCTGCTACCTTCATCTTCTGGACATGAGTGATCTTGACTGACTCATCCCCATACAACATCGTTGGTCTGAGCACCACTCTGTAGAACTTACCCTTAAGTTTTGGTGGTACCTTCTTGTCACACAAAACACCCGAAGCGAGTATCCATTTCATCCATTTCGCCCCAATACGATGAGTGGCATCTTCATCAATCTCCCCATTGTAACGACCCGGCCGATCATTTTGAGTATTACAACATCGTTTCCTCACTTTACTGCTCAATTTATGCCTTACAGTTATTTTATAATTTACCGGGTTAGTTGATTCGGGTCCGGAAAGATTTTTAAGTGAAATGAGACACTTAGTCTCATAATTGAAAACTTAGGTTAAAATAGTGACTGGATGTCGACTTATGTGTAAACGACCCCGGAATGGAGTTTTGATGATTTCAATAGCTCCGTATGGTGATTTTGGACTTAAAAGCGTGTCCAAAAAATTATTTGGAGGTCCGTAGTGGAATTAGGCTTGAAATGGCGAAAGTCGAATTTTTGGAAAGTTTTGACTGGGGGGGTTGACTTTTTGATATCGGGGTCGAAATTCGATTCTGAAAATTTTAATAGGTCCGTTATGTCATTTATGACTTGTGTGCAAAATTTGAGGTTAATCAGACTTGATTTGATAGTTCCGGCGTCGTTTGTGAAAACTTGAAATTTTAAAGTTCATTAGGCTTGAATTGGGGTATGATTCGTGATTTTAGCATTGTTTGAGGTGATTTGAGGGTTCAACTAAGTTCGTATGATGTTTTGGGACTTGATGATATGTTTGGTTGAGGTCCCGGGGGGCTCGGGGTGAGTTTCGGGAGGTTAACCGATCATTTTTGGACTTGGCATGTTGGATGAAGACTGCTGGTGTGTTTTTCTGATTTCTGTCACGACCCAAAATCCATTACAGGTAGTGATGTCGCCTAACACCGGTGTCATGTAAGCCAACCATAATTAATTAACTTAATTATCTATTTTAGTATTTTTAAAATCAAAATTTCTTCAATTAAATAGTAAAAATAGAAATCATAGAGTAAGTGATAAATATTTTAGCAACTAAATTTCTAAACAACCTATAACCACTCCCAAAATCCAGTGTCACAAGTGCATGAGCATTTACTAGAGAGTTAAAATAAAATACAATATTTGTCCGGAATATAAATTAGACAGGAAAAAATGTAAATAACTCTGAAGGAGACTCTGTTGGCTGCAGATCGTAATTTAGAATGTAGCTCACCTAAGTCCCCGCATTTTAACCACACCTCTGCACCCACAAGGCCGCTAGACATATGTGTACTTTCACAATAAAAATGTGCAGCAAGTGTAGTATGAGTACGAAAATAGCGTGTACCCAATAAGTATCAAGCATAATCTCAAAGAAATAGTGACGAGAGGTCGACTTTGACACTCACTAAGGGTCAATAATATTATAATATAATATTTTTAATCAACGTGATTTATAGGAATGATATTAATTTCCTTAACAAGCAGAGATAATTAATTCTTTCAATTTCAATAATTTTTAATTTATCAATTAGCTTCACAAGCTGCAATAAAATATCAAAGTATCGTGTAATTATTATTATTAGGCACGATTTCTGCCGAGATCGTACGACCTGATCCAGAGTATCGTGTACACTATCGAGGGACGTGCGGCGCGATCCATAGATGCATCTATACTGCCGAGGCATTCGCCCGCTCCACAAGAAAGGAGGACATTTTCTTATGGACCTCCGGAATGAGAAGTTATTATAATATTAACACGTAGGATGTTCAATCTTTATTAACAATTCAATAATTTACACAAAATTCAAGTATATGAAGTTTCGATCTTTTACTATTTCCTCAAATAATTTACAATATAATTCCAGCAATTTAAGTAATTAAAAGAGGCAATTATCACAAGCAATTCATGATTTGAGTCCTAAACTATCGGGACTTTAGCAATATTAGTAGCTACGCACGGACTCTCGTCATTTCGTGCGTACGTAGCCCCCATAATTAGCAACAATTATTAATATGAATCACCTTTGGGGTAAATTTCCTCTCACAAGGTTAGGAAAGAGACTTACCTCGCTCCGAATCTTCATAGCCGGCTCCAACGCCACTCTAATACCTCAAACCGATGCTTGTCGATCCAAAACTATACAATCAATGTGCAAATCAATAAATATGTGTTATAATACCCATAATTAATCAATTTAAATAATTTTCAACTTCGCTCGAAAAATCGATAAAATTCACCATCAAACCCACGTGCCCGGATTTCAAAAATTTTCGAAGATAACCGTTACCCATAACACCACGAACTCGATTATATCATTTATTCCAAATTCAATGTCCAATTTCGTGGTAAAAATCCAAAAATATCAATTTCTAGGTTTTTCTTCAAAACCTCAAATTTCTACTAATTTCCATGAATTTTCACGCCTAAATTCGTATATAAACCAATTATTTAACTTGCAATAGGTAGGAATCACTTACCTTGACATAGATGATGAAGATGGAGCTCCAAAATCGCTCCTAGGTCGGCTTCCATGAAGGAAATGAGATGAAATGAGCCAAACCCGTTTTTGCAAACTTATACACTGCCCAGGCGACCCTTCTTCGCGTTCGCTAGCCCCCCATCGCGTTCGCGATAAACAAAAGTCTCAAAATCTATTTTCAAACTCTTCTCAAACAACCTCTAGTATAATGGTCATAACTTTTTGTACACAACTCCAAATTACAAATGGTTTACCTTTCTGAAAACTAGACATCAAGGCTATAACTTTCATATGTTGATCATCTCCCAATTCATTGTAGATTGCGAGATATAAGCTTCCAAAGTTAGCCTTGTGCAATAGAGATTTCCAAACTCTTCCCGAACAGTCTGTATTGTATCCACCATAACTTTTTGTACACAACTCCAAATGACAAATGGTTTACCTTTCTGAAAACTAGACACCAAGGACTAAAACTTTCATTTTGGATCATCTCTAGATTCGTTATATATTGAGAGATATAAGCTTCCGAAGTCATAGCCTCTTCGCGAATGCAAAGAACAAAGTCCCATCAGAAAAATCCTTCTTCGCGAACGCGAAAGGGTCCTAGCGAACGTGAAGAACAACACCAGAACCAGCAACCAACAACATCAAAACACCCAAACTTGGTCCGGAACCACCCCAAATCACACCCGAGGCCCCCGGGACCCCGTCCAATCATACCAACCAGTCCCAATACATAACACGAATATGTTCGAGGCCTCAAATCACATCAAATAACATCGAAACTACGAATAACCCTCCAATTCAAACTTAAGGAACTTTGAAATTCCAAACTTCTACAATCGATGCCGAAACCTATCAAATCACGTCCGATTGACCTCATATTTTGCACACAAGTCATAATTGACATTACAGACCTACTCCAACTTTCGAAATCGGAACCCGACCCCGATATCAAAAAGTCCACTCCCGGTCAAACTTCTTTAAAACCTTTAAATTTTTAACTTTCGCCAAATGACTCCGAAATTACCTACGGACTTCCAAATTAACATCCGAACGTGCTACTAAGAACAGAATCACCATAAAGAGCTATTCCTAGACTCGAAATCCTAAACGGACATTGATTACATTGAAATGCACTTCAACCAAAATTTATAAAATTCTTCCAAAATGCCAACTTTTCACAATAGGCACCGAAATACTCCCGGGTCATCCAAAACCCGATCTGATCATACACCCAAGTCCAAATTCATCATACGAACCTATTGGAACTGTCAAATCCCGATTCCGAGGCCGTTTTCTAAAAATGTTGACCGAAGTAAAACTCGCCCTTTTAAAGCCAACTAAGGAACCAAGTGCTCCGATTTTAACCTAAACACTTCCAAATCCCGAATCAACCATCCCCGCAAGTCATAAATTATTGAAAACACATACGGGGAGTCTTATTTAGGGGAACGGAGTTCTAACAGTCAAAATGACCAGTTGGGTTGTTACATTCTATCCCATTTAAATATACGTTCGTCCTCGAACGTGCTAAGAACTGCTCCGGAGTTGTCCGAAATCACTGTTTAACACCTCGTGCACCTTCCCGTGCTACCACTACTCAGTTGAGCACATTATCTCGAGTCAATCTAAAGATACTCCCCTTTATTTAGGCAAATAACCCTTAGAACCCAATTCTAACATCCAGAATTCTCCACCAGGCCTGTTTCCAACATACGAACACCGTATCAATCAATACACGATGCACCAATACATGATTGCATACCTTTGTTGAATTTAGGCCATGCACCGCATAATTCACATGACCATAATAACATCCTTCGATAACAATAGCCGAAATTCCACGAATCTGATGCCCACAACACACCTCATGACACATATAAGTCTTGTTCCAACTCTTGCAATGCTTCCACGATGGAAGAAATATGTAGAAATTCATAACCAACTGCCGAGTCAACAAATCATTGAGTTTCTCCTTCTGACAAGAACATTACCTCATTATGAACCAAATAACAATATTTGCTCTCAAATATGCCTCACATAAGTCCGATCGCACTGATCTCAAGTCCAATAATCACGTCTCACCCAGTACAAGCTGCTCAGGCAATAAGCCACCTCAGACACTGCCAAAAGTCTCATATAATGCCACAATGTGCCAACAAGCTACAAACTCGAATTTGATACATAAGGGAACAGACTCTGGAAAGAACTACTCAACCCACGTAACTATTTAAACAATCGAAAAGATGTTATGAACCTTCCTAAGAAAATGAGAAACAAGACACGCAAGAATAGATATGGGGAACCGTACTCAACATCATACTGTTGCGGCGTACACCCCAATCCACACATGATACTGTTGCGGCATGCAACTCGATCCAAACAACATACTTATGGTAGCATGCCACCCGATCCACACATGAAAATAAATAGGGAAGTACCCATCAAGCCAAAAACGCTTATACCTATGAAAAAATCGAATGTCAACCACAAGTACGCCAAGTGCACAATACCATCAGATAGCGCCATACGCTACAAAACTCAAGCACGACTAAGGTGCAATAAATGACTTGCATCTCGAGAGCCATCCTTCTCATATAACACCACAAACTATACGGGGTCTCAATACGAGTACGAATAATCAAACCGCCTCACAACCCACATGGCACAATAGAGACTACACGGAATAACTGACGGTGGAAATAAAATCCAATGCCCGACGACTCCTTAATAAGGAATATTATGATGAATGAATATATCCGACCTTACGCAAAGCACACATTCACATTAGTCCCACCAACGGAGCTCAAACCGATTATGATAATACCATACTGGGCTAATAACCTTTCAAGGATTCACAATGGCCCTATTTATGGCACACACGAGCAACTGTCCCAATCCGGAACAAACTCTTACATCAACGATTGTACCCAAGAATCTTCGTACTTGGTTTTTAAATCTTTAGTACTCAAGTAACCAACATATCACACTTATACAAATTTCCTCGTGGAATATACTCCCACAACCTTCCACAGCAGGCAGCCAAATCTGAACATCAATGGCCATCAACCATGCTATTTCTACATAACTAGCCAGGCATCAACATTTCAATACCCCAACACTACTAACACAACATATACCATCCTCCGACTGCCTGTCAATAATGCCACCATAAACTAGACATCTAAAATCCTCCCTCGCTCCTCTGAGCTTGTGATATTCTTATCAAAACCAAATCGTAACCTTGATCTTCAACTTCCAATTTCCATATCACTCACCACACTTATCATGCCGCTACATGATAATACACGTATTTACCATAACCCTTGAACTACTAGTAGAATTAAACACTTTACTGGCTAGAAACCTTCCACTTAGCATCATTCCCGAAGGACCAATGCAACACGCAACCAAATTCCCAAATCGTAGAAAAACACAACCTCAAACCGCGATCTAAACTGTCATAACTCTTCCAGAATCCATTTACCCAACAAAGCCATTTGAATCGACTACCTCCCAAATCAATCAGTTATTGGTGGCTGTCAAGCCTGCACGTATAACCACAAATCACATGTTATAACTTCACACACCGGATGAACCGACCATTGCTACAATCACGCTGATTCAGCCATTACAACCAACCTAACTTCTTTAAATTTACCCTTGACATGCCTTAGAAATAATGTTAGCTCCTCAATCCGCACTTATCCCGAGTGACCCGAATCGCGAGACTACATCATCTTAATACCCATGAATCACCTCATACCTTTTTCCAGCGCACGATAGCGTCTCCGACTGGTATACACATTATGCAGAACCTCCCGCAAATCCGAATCCATTTCTTCCTTTCCTCCAATACTGCACCGCTTACCCGATAATAACATAGAATACTCCAAGCCCCGTTCACAATCCACTGCAGAACTCGATCCTTAACCATACCACAGACCCAAAATCTTTAAGTACCAGACTTAAATTTTTGAACTCACTGAACCGTTTCTAAGAGTCACCCACTCTGACCTGGTCTCAAATATAACCAAACTCCATTTCCCTGCTAGTACATGAATACCCTCACAAAGAAGCAACCGGCTTAATCCTTGCACATTACCTCCACAAGAAGTATAATTCTGAGTCTTCCCAAAACCTGCACCTGAATCGATAAGACGAAATATAGCACACATTTATTAATTTCTCTGCTCGAATTAGTCACAAATAATTCACTAATGCACCGAAACCGGAAGTTGCACAAGCCGACGACCACGCGATCCAATCGTAGATGGTGGGACTCTCCCACTTAGCTTTAAGATACTATCATATAATATAGAGCCCAAAACTATTCCTCCTCCTTATTTACCATGATTCCGCGCCGTTAATCGCCAATTAAATTCTTTTTGTTAAGCTTTCCTCGAACATTCTGAACCATCAGCCACAATCACCTATTCGACCTCTTACCGGGTAGCAGGTAAAATTCTTAATAGAAGCTTCATCTTCATCACCCAACCGTTATCCTGCTCACAGGAGGTAACCCACCTGTAAACTTCCATGCCGACATTTTCCAACAACGTTGCACTGGGTACAACTACCACGCATTCAGTAAATATCCCGAGCCTATGCTCGTCCACCAGCTGTACAAGTCCGTTCATTCCCTATTGATATACACTGAGAGTTCAACATTATCATCCAACTCAAGTCATATTGCATCTGAAATGATAATCAGATCTTCACACCACTCTTTCTTTCAAGCAAACTCTTTTCTGCCATATTCAATCTTTCTTCGTACATTGACCACCACTCCAAATAAAAATCCGTAGGCCAAATCACATTTCATCACGATTCCCAAACCGTTCTACACTTTCCCAAGGCACTTGGTTATCCTACCACATAATCCATATGCTAATTTGCCACTCTTACTTCGGTTAAACCATCTCTTCTAAGAAACTTCTCAATCTCTGCTTTTCATACTTGACCCGCTAGTACTTCAACTACCACAAAACACTTCCCGCCATGTCCTCCCTCATACTTCACTGCCCAAACACTGCATCAAATCAAAATCTACCTCTGTAGCACCTGAACCAATAAATTGCTACCAGTTTTAAGCCTCCTGGAAGGTCATTTTACTCGAGTTGTCACATTAGAAATACCAATCTGCACATAGCTATCTCTGGCAACCATCTCTCAGGCACCATTTCACAACACCCTGCCTCGAAGGCTAAATCCAAGAAGACCGTAATACCAACGAACCTTAATACATTCAAAAAAGAACAACGACACCACATCACAGATAAAACTTCCACCACACTCAAAAATACCAAATCTCGTTACTCTAACAACCCAAACCTGAACATTCATAGACTGATCGTTTTTCCTTTGTTGGTATTAAATACTGAACCTCTAAATCATGCACTGAGAAATCCTCTTCCCGAGCCATTCACTGGCTTGACACGTAGACAGACACCCTACCATAACACCAGCACCGTGCATAGCCTTAAAATAGTAGGAATTACCGATACTGAGCTGAAATAATAAAACGGCCTTCCGCAAGGCGACGACAATAGCCCAATCAAATACGCAGGGAGAAACATCCTGCATCACATCTGTAGTACCATTACAATTCCTCAATGCCCAATAGATACGAGCGCTCAACATCGTGTAAGAATGCGCGGGAAGGAAATAAAGGCACAAGCCTTAATGGAATCAAACTGCACGATAAAGGAGTCAAGAATGGAAATACTCCTAACAGTCCTGTAGCCTCTCGAAGAAAAGTACAGACGTCTCTGTACCGATCCGCAAGACTCTTGTAGACTTGCTCATAACTCGTGAGACCTACATGAACCTAGTGCTCTGATACCATGTTGTCACAACCCAAAATCCATTACAGGTCGTGATGGCGCTTAACACCACTGTCAGGCAAGCCAACCATAATTAGTTAACTTAATTACCCATTTTAGTATTTTAAAATCAAAAGTTTTTCAATTAAATAGTAAAGATAGAAATCATAGAGTAAGTGATAAATATTTTAGCAACTAAATTTCTAAACAACCCATAACCACTCCCAAAACCCGGTGTCATAAGTGCACGAGCATTTACTAGGGAGTTAAAATAAAATACAGCATCTGTCCAAAATATAAATTAGACAGGAAAAAATGTAAATAACTCTGAATGAGACTCTGTTGGCTGCGGATCGTAATTTAGAATGCAGCTCACCTTAAGTCCCCGCATTTTACCCACACCTCTGCGCCTACAAAACCGCTAGACATATCTGTACCTGCACAATAAAAATTTGTAGCAAGTGTAGCATGAGTACGAACACAACGTGTACCCAGTAATTATCAAGCCTAATCTCGAAGAAGTAGAGATGAGAGGTCGACTTTGACACTCACTAAGGGTCAATAATATTATAATAGAATATTTTTAATCGATGTGATTTATAGGAATGATAATAATTTCCTTAACAAGCAGAGATAATTAATTCTTTCAATTTCAATAATTTCCAATTTATCAATTAGCTTCACAAGCTGTAATAGAATATCAAAGTATTGTGTAATTATTATTATTAGGCACGATTTCTGCCGAGGTCGTACGACCTGATCCAGAGTGTCGTGTACACTATCGAGGGACGTGCGGCGCAATCCATAAATGCATCTATACTGCCGAGGCATTCGCCCGGTCCACAAGAAAGGATGACATTTTTTTATGGACCTCCGGAATGAGAAATTATTATAATATTAACACGTAGGATGTTCAATCTTTATTAACAATTCAATAATTTACACAAAATTCGAGTATAGGAAGTTTCGATCTTTTACTATTTCCTCAAATAATTTACAATATAATTCTAGCAATTTAAGTAATTAAAAGAGGCAATTATCACAAGTAATTCATGATTAGAGTCCTAAACTACCCGGACTTTAGCAATATTAGTAGCTACGCACAAACTCTCGTCACTTCGGGCGTACGTAACCCCCATAATTAGCAACAATTATTAATATGAATCACCTATGTGGTAAATTTCCTCTTATAAGGTTAGGAAAGGGACTTACCTCGCTCCGAAACTCCATAGCCGGCTCCAACGCCACTCTAATACCTCAAACCGTTGCTTGTCGATCCAAAAATATGCAATCAATGTGCAAATCAATAAATATATGTTCTTATACCCATAATTAATCAATTTAAACAATTTCCAACTCCGTTCGAAAAGTCGGTAAAATTTACCCTCGGGCCCACATACCCGGATTTTGAAATTTTTCGAAGATAACCGTTACCCATAACACCACAAACTCGATTATATCATTTTTTCCAAATTCAATGTCGGATTTCGTTTTAAAAATCCAAAAATACCAATTTCTAGGTTTTTCTTCAAAACCCCAAATTTCTACTAATTTTCATGAATTTTCACGCCTAAATTCGTATATAAACCAAGTATTTAACTTGCAATAGGTAGGAATCACTTACCTTGACATAAATGATGAAGATGGAGCTCCAAAATCGCTCCTAGGTCGGCTCCCATGAAGGAAATGAGATGCAATAAGCCAAACCCATTTTTGCAAACTTATACACTGCCCAGGCGACCCTTCTTCATGTTCGCGAGCCCCCCATTGCGTTCGCGATGAACAAAATTCTCAAAATCAATTTTCACACTCTTCTCAAACAACTTCTAGTATAATAGACATAACATTTTGTACAAAATTCCAAATCACAAATGGTTTAGCTTTCTGAAAACTAGACATCAAGAGCTATAACTTTCATATGTTAATCATCTCCCAATTCATTGTAGATTGCGAGATATAAGCTTCCAGAATCAGCCATATATAGTAGAGATTTCTAAACTCTTCCCAGATAGTCTGTAGTGTATCCACCATAACCTTTTGTACACAAATCCAAATGACAAAGGGTTTACCTTTCTAAAAACTAGATACCAAGGGCTACAACTTTCATTTTTAGATCATCTCCAGATTCGTTATATATTGAGAGATATAAGCTTCCGAAGCCAGACGACAGACATCAGAAATTCCTTCTTCGCGGACGCGATGAACAAAGTCCCAGGAGTAAATCCTTCTTCGTGAATGCGAAAGGCTCCTCGCAAACGCGAAGAACAACACCAGAACCAGCAACTAGCAGCATCTAAACACCCAAACTTTGTCCGGAACCACCCCGAATCACACCCGAGCCCCCTGGGACCCCGTCGAATCGTACCTACCAGTCCCAATACATAACCCAAACCTGTTCGAGGCCTCAAATCACATCAAACAACATCGAAACTACGAATCACCCTCCAATTCAAACTTAAGGAACTTTGAAATTCCAAAATTCTACAATCGATGCCAAAACCTATCAAATCATGTCCGATTGACCTCAAAATGTGCACACAAGTCATAATTGACATTACGGACCTACTCCAACTTCCGGAATCGGAACCCGACCCCGATATCAAAAAGTCCACTCCCGTCCAAACTTCTTAAAAACTTTTAAATTTCTATCTTTCGCCAAATGACTCCGAAATTACCTACGGACTTCCAAATTAACATCCGGACGCGCTACTAAGATCAGAATCACCATACAGAGCTATTCCCAGACTCGGAATCCCAAACAGACATTGATAACATTGAAATGTACTTCAATCCAAATTTATGAAATTCTTCCAAAATGCCAACTTTCCACTTAGGCGCCGAAATGTTCCCGGGTCATCCAAAACCTGATTCGATCATACACCCAAGTCCAAATTCATCATACGAACCTATTGGAACCGCCAAATCCCGATTCCGAGGTCGTTTTCTAAAAATGTTGACCGAAGTCAAACTCGCCCTTTTAAAGCCAACTAAGGAACCAAGTGCTCCGATTTCAACCTGAAAACTTCCAAATCCTGAACCAACCATCTCCGCAAGTCATAAATTAGTAAAAGCACATACGGAGAGTCTTATTTAGGGGAACGTGGTTCTAACAGTCAAAACGACCAGTTGGGTCGTTACAGTTTCCTTCTTCGTATTCGTGAGTGGGCCCTCGCGTTCGCGAAGGAGAATTTGAGGCAGGCAAGATTTGCCCTTCGCGTTCGCGAACAGGAACTGGGTTGTGCATCGCATTCACGTTTGGGTATTGCGTTCGCGAAGGGAAAAATAGTGGGCATGGGTTTTTGCCTTCGCGTTCGCGAAGAAGAGCTCGGCAAAGCATCGCGTTCACGAGCAGTGTCTCGCGTTCGCAAAGAGCAATGTTGGGCAACACGATTTTGTGCTTCGCGAAGAAGAGAGGTATGGACAGAAAGTTAAGTTCTGAAAATGGGACTTCGTCCTATTTTCCATTTTTGACGGATTGGAGCTCGGGAAGAGGCAATATTTGGGAGATTTTCAAGAAAAACAACGGGGTAAGTGTTCTTAACTCATTATTGGTCAAATTACCCGAATCCATGATTGTTTTTAACATTTAATGGGTGAATTAAGTTGGAATGATTAGCAGACCCTCTTGGTTATATTTGAAGATTTGAGGGTCGAGTTGATGTCAGATTTTGGTAAAATTGGTATGGTTAGACTCGTGGTTGAATGAGCTTTCGGATTTTGTAACTTTTGTTGAGTTTCGAAACGTGGGTCGCATGGGAGAATTTTGAGCTAAATTTCAGATTTTGTTGGAAAATTAGTATTTGCTTATGGAATTAATTTCAATAAATTTTATTGACTGAATCAAATTAATTGTGGCTAGATTCGAGGTGTTTGGAGGCCAATTCATGAGGCAAAGGCATAGCGGAGTAAAGAATTACACGGTTTGAGGTAAGTAACACTTCTAAACTTGGTTCTGAGGATATGAATCCCTGAATTTGGTGCTATATCAATTGTTGAAGGTGACGCACATGCTAGGTTACGAGCGTGTGGGCGTGCACCATAGAAATTGTGATTTAATAAATTCTATGGAGTTGTAAAATATAAAGAATCATATTATTATCCGAATATTCTCCTCGTGTTAGGAAATTGAGCTGAGTCTCTTATTAAAGATCATGTTTAGGCTATGTGCCGATATTTTTGGACCCATGGGATCGTGTTGCTGTTGAAATAATTGTTTAAAAAAATGTATATTTCACACTCAGTCATATTCGTCCATTGTAAGGATATTTATGGGATCGAGCTGCACGTCGCAGCATGCCATATTGGCTTTATATATGTTATCATTAAATGGATCGGGGCTGCCCGTCTGCAGTAGGCCAGAATGGCTTTATACATTATTATTGTTCAGGATCAGGGCTGCCCGCTTGCAGCAGGCCTTATTGGCTTTACTATTTTATGGATCGGGGCTGCCCGCCTACAGCTGGACTTATAGGCTTTATTATTATACGTATCGGGACTGCCCACCTGCAATAGGCCATTAAGGTTTTATATCACGCTTGGACTAAAAGAACCACTCCGGAGTCTGTACACACCCCTAGTGAGCGTAGATGATTATATATATTCGGGATGGATTTCCCAGGGCATGGACTTGCCTTACTTATTTATATTGTAATGAATTTACCTGGACATGGATCTTGTCCGTATCATTTACATTTGGGGATAAATTACCCTATGGTTGGATTGGCCTTATACGGTACTGAGTGACTGACTGTTAGTCGATGTGTATTTATATATGGGTTGGAACACCCTTGGAATGGATTTTCCATAAACAGTACCGAGTGAACGAATAATTGGTGACCAATATTTACTTGAGGTCTTTCTATTGAGATTTCATATTCCTCATATCATGCATTATTGATCTATTTCACTTGTACTGAGTTTAACTGTTGAACTTGAAAGCATGCCTACATTGTTGTACCATTATTTATACTGGACTGTACCTGCAGAGCTCGTCATTACTTTCAGCCCAGAGGTTAGTCTTGTTACTTATTGAGTTATTTGTACTCATACTACACTCTGTACCTCGTGTGCAGATCCAGGTGCTCCCGGATACGGCAACTGCTCGATTTCGAAGTTAATTCCGTTGGGAACTATCAAGGTAGCTGCTTGACGTCCGCAGACTAGATTCCTTTCTTGTTTAATTATTGTACTGTTATATATTTTGAGACAGTAATTTTTATCTGTCAGACTTTGTATTCATATTAGATGCTCATGTACTTAGTGACACCGGATTTTGGCAGTGTTATATTTGAAAATTGTGGGTTTCTTCAGCTGAATTTAATTATTTTGTTTTCAAACTTAAAAGATATGGTGGTTTATTGAGATTGTTGGATTGCCTAGTATTGAGATAGGCGCCATCACGACAGGTGAGATTTAGGGTAGTGACAAGTTGGTATAAGAGCCTAGGTTATATAGGTCTCACGAGTCATGAGCAGGTTTAGTAGAGTCTTGCGGATCGGTACGAAGACGTCTGTACTTATCTTCAAGAGGCTGCCGAACCCTTAGAAAATTTTACTTTATTGTATTCAGTTGTGCGAACTTGTTGATTTCGAAAACTAAAAGTCCTGTTATTCTATTCTCTCACAGATGGTGAGGACACATACTACCGGATCAGACGGTGAGTCACCAGTGCCACCAGTTAGGGCCGCGAGAGGCCGGGGCCGTGGTAGAGGCCGGGGACGAGGTAGAGGTCGAGGTCGAGGTGTAGCTCGTACCACAGTGGGACCAGCACCTGTAGTACCACCAATTGCACCAGTTGTACCCATTGAGATTCCAGGCCTTCAGAAGACTTTGGCCCAGATATTGACAGTTTGCACTGGCCTTGCTCAGGTGGTTTTGACTCAGGCCGCACCTGCCACTTCTCAGGCCGGGGGAGTTACTCATACCCCTGTGGCCCGTACTTCAGACCAGGTAGTACAGGGACTTCAGATACTAGGGGCACTACCAACCCATCCAGTTGCAGCCGCTCAGGCCCTGGTAGTCTCTGTTATGGCAGATGATGAGCAGAGAAGACATGAGAGGTTTAGGAGGCTTCGACCTCCATCATTTAGCGATGCTGAGTCAGGGGATGCTCAGGGTTTTCTAGATAAGTGCCAGCGGATGCTTCGGACAACAGGTATTCTAGAGACCAGTGGGGTCTCGTTCACTACTTTTCAGTTTTATGGGACTGCCTTCAGATGGTGGGAGGCTTATGAGAGGCGCAGGCCGGTTGGTGGAGTACCACTTACATAGCAGGAGTTCTCTGCTCTCTTTTTGGAGAAGTTTGTGCTGCAGTCTCGCAGAGAGGAGTTGTGCAGACAGTTTGAGAAGTTATGTCAGGATGGCATGTCTGTGACACAGTACGAGATGAGATTTTCTAAGTTGGCTCGTCCCGTAGTTTGGTTGGTTCCCAATGATAGGGAGAGGATTAAGAGGTTTATTGATGGCCTCACATATCAGCTGCAGTTACTTATGACTGGGGAGAGGGTATCTGGTGCCACGTTTGATGAAGTGGGTAAAATTGCTCGACAGATAGAGGTGGTCCGTCACTAGGAGTGTGGTGACAGAGAGGCTAAGAGGCTAAAAGGCCTCGAGGTTCGGGTAGTTTTGGTGGGGTACCTTCTGGAGGAAAGTTCTACCAAAACAAGGGTGATCCAATTCGTCGTGATGCATCATCCATCCATAGTTCATACAGTTTTCATCAGAGTCTAGCTCTCAATGCGCTTCCAGCCCCGAGTACGCTCCGTGCACCATCAGTTCAGGGATCATATGTAACAAGTCCTCCTGGTAGTTATTCTGGTTCCCGAGGTCCGCCTCAAAACTCGCCACCATTCTTCGAGATGGAGTGCTATGAGTGTGGAGAGCTGGGCCATGTGAGGAAATATTGTCCCCACCATACGCGAGGTCCAGTTCAGCTGAGGAGTCATGCTACTACTTTTGCACCAGTTGCTCCACCACCCGCTCAGCCAGCTCGGGGTGGGGCTCAGTCAGCTAGGGGTCGCCCAAGAGAGGGAGGCCGATCTGGTGGTGGTCAGGGCTGATTCTATACTTTTCCTGCCAGACCAGATGTTGTTGCTTCAGATACAGTGATCACAGGTATTGTCTCAGTGTGCCACAGGGTGGCATCTATATTATTTGACCCTGGTTCCATATATTCGTATGTTTTATCATATTTTTGTTCATTTTCTAGATTTGCCACGTGAGTCCTTAGTTTCACCTGTTCATATATCTACGCCGGTGGGAGATACTATAATTTTATACCGGGTGTATCAGTCGTGTGTGGAAATTATTGGGGGACGAGACCAGAGTTGATCTTTTATTGCTTAGTATGGTCAATTTAGATATTATCTGTGTATGGTGAGATATCAGATGTTTTGCTATATGGCTTTGGGCCAAGTGGGGGAGTCTGCTATCTGAGATTTGATTGTGCGATTATGTGCGGTATTAGTTTCGTTTTGAGGTACACTTGTGGATTAGTTATGACTTGCAGAGGTTGAGATCGGGGATGACTTGAGTAAGAAAATTTCTTGAATGCAGGTTATATTTCACTTTATGAAAAATGATGAGATGATTAAATTATTATTTTGAAGGATGTAGTGTGCACGAAGTATGAATTTGATTGCTGGTGTTAAGGCATGATTACTTCTTTGGGGGCTGTTGTGCTAATAAGGGCTTGTGTCTTTTGACCCGTTCAGGCGATGCAACTTAGATTTAAGCATAGTGGGTGACTTTAGAAAGGGTTATAATGGATTCAAAATCTATATGTGTCAATTGAAAATTTTTTAGAATTTGTATATCGCCAGAATCAGTTATTGCACTGGATGGTGCGGGACTTGCGGTAATTCTGTATGACTATGGATTCCACATTCTAGTATAAGAAGGGAAAAAGAATAATTTTAAATTCACATAAGGTATTTTCAGAGTGAGTGTTACGGTTGTGGTACTTTTGTGGTGCTTAAGAAGAATACAATGGCTTATGGACCTTAGGACGGTGTGATTTTATATTGGAATGTCTTATAATGAGCTTTGGGTAAGAGTAGTAGTGTTCTGATAAGGAGAAACGTCAACTTGAGGGTAATTCAGGAGAACCTTGGAGAAAAATAGGACCACTGGGTAGTAGGCTAGACCAGTATAGTAATGGCATGCTCAGTTCTTTTGGGTAATAACGTTGTGGAGGCTTTACAGATGTTTTAGTGGCAATATTTTTGGGTTTTGGTGACCATCGTGGCTTGGACGAGATAGAGGAAATTTGTTTTGATAGCTTGATTAGGTGAAAATGGATTTCAAAGAGTTCTTAATTGTTTCTACCATGGTTTGAACCGGACATTTTCTACCGGTGTGGGGAACGTGTTGTGCATTGTGATTTCCTCCTAGAAAGAAGCAAGAGAAAAGTTTCCAACTAATAGGGTATGTAATTTGCTGGTGACTCAGAGTTTATAATGAGATTCTCGTGCTTTTCACGTGATAGATGTGGTGTGTTGTGCAGGATTTAGATTTATATGTGCGAGGTGGCAGTTCATTCTTGAAAGAAAGATCACAAATTCTGGACAAAATGGCCAGCGTTATATATTTAGATGAATGTTATAGTTGCTCGGTAATCCCTGAGAAGGGTGTGCGGTTGAAAGGGGCATTGTGTTTTGATTTACGGATGCTCATTGGTATTACGGTACTCTCCTAGTTGATAGACTATTAATATTCAAATTATTGATATTATTAGCACGTGAGTTGTCCGTGCGGGTTCAGATATTGATACTATAGCACGTGAGTTGTCCGTGCGAGTGATGTTAATGTGAGCTCTTGAAGAGCTGGTTACTGTTATTAAATTTTTGTGTCTTGGTTCTACTATATATAATGAGTTTATAGCATTACAGTTGTGGTGGTGCTTGTTGAACTTACAATACGGTTCTCTACTTTGAGACATCTTCCATTTTGGGTACAAGGTTGCGCAGTTGTGGATTGAGTTGTATTGGTGTGGCATGTCAATGTGATAGTTTTGTTTAATACTATAAGTTCATTCGACCTAGAATGGGTACTATCAGGTTTGATTACGGTATATTGGGAGGATAATATTGAAAGTCGGCTTAGAAAGTGATTTTGGTTCTGGTTGGGGCAGGAGAGCTCCATGACTTGTCGATCTGATAAGATGTTATGAGATTTCGCGTGTTTCTTTCATTATCAGCAGTGTGCAAAAGTTTTAGAATGAGGTTTTTTATGATATGGGGTTTAATAGTATTACCGGGTTACTTTGGAGTAGTTAATATGATCGAAAATGGTGCTGCGAGCATGCGAGTTGTGTAGTGTGTTAAGTGATTATATCTGGGGTTATGGTTATGACTTGATACAACTTGTTCAAACTCATACATCGTGTAGATGTGAGATTCAGGTCTTGAAAAGAAATTCTGAATGTTGGAAATTGAATTCGAAGATTTGTGGGCTAAGATTGAAGTAATGATTTTCAATTATGTTGTGTTGTCAGGCCTATACAATTTACACAGAATAGGGTGATGTGGGATCACCCCCGGGTATGTGCGTGGTAGATGGAATAGTGATGTGACGACTTGGAAACAACTCTTGGCACGTTCGAGGACGAACGTATGTTTAAGTGGGGGAGAATATAACGATCCGGGCTGTCGTTTTGAGTATTACAACCTTGTTTCCCCCATTTACTACTTAATTTATGCCTTACAGTTGTTTTATGACTTACCGGGTTAGTTGATTCGGGTCCAGAAAGATTTCGGAGTAAAATGAGACACTTAGTCTCATAATTGAAAACTTAGGTTAAAATAATGACTGGATGCCGACTTATGTGTAAACGACCCCGGAATGGAGTTTTGATGATTCCAATACCTCCGTATGGTGATTTTGGACTTAGGAGCGTGTCCGAAAAATTATTTGAAGGTCCGTAGTGGAATTAGGCTTGAAATGGCGAAAGTCGAATTTTTGGAAAGTTTGACCGAGGGGTTGACTTTTTGATATCGGGGTTGAAATCCGATTCTGAAAATTTTAATAGATCTGTTATGTCATTTATGAATTGTGTGCAAAATTTGAGGTTAATCGGACTTGATTTGGTAGGTTCCGGCATCGTTTGTGGAAACTTGAAATTTTAAAGTTCATTAGGCTTGAATTGGGGTATGATTCGTGGTTTTAGCATTGTTTGAGGTGATTTGAGGGTTAGACTAAGTTCGTATGATGTTTGGGGACTTGATGGTATGTTTGGTTGAGGTATCGGGGGGCTCGGGTGAGTTTCGGGAGGTTAACGGATCATTTTTGGACTTGGCATATTGGCTGAAGACTGCTGGTGTGTTTTTTGGTTTCCTTCTTTGAGTTCGTGAGTGGGCCCTTGCGTTTGCGAAGGGGAATTTGAGGCAAGCAAGATTTGCCCTTCGCGTTCCCGAGGGGGTCTCGCGTTCGCGAAGAGGAGCTGGGTTGTGCATCGCGTTTGCGAAGGGAAAATTAGTGGGATGGGTTTTTGTCTTCGCGTTCGCGAAGGGGAGCTCGCGTTCGCGAAGAAGAGCTCGGTAAAGCATCGCGTTCAGCAGTGTCTCGTGTTCGCGAAGAGCAATGTTGGGAAGCACAATTTTGTGCTTCCCGCGGGGGAACTGTCACGTTCGCGAAGAAGAGAGATTTGGACAGAAAGTTTAAGTTCTGAAAATGGGACTTCCATTTTTGACGGATCGGAGCTCAGGAAGAGGCGATTTTCAAGAAAAACAATGGGGTAAGTTTTTTTAACTCATTATTGGTCAAATTACCCAAATCCATGATTGTTTTTAACATTTAATAGGTGAATTAAGTTGGAAAGATTAGCAAACCCTCTTGGTTTAATTTGAAGATTTGAGGGTCGAGTTGATGTCAGATTTTAGTAAAATTGGTATGGTTAGACTCGTGGTTGAATGGACTTTCGTATTTTGTAACTTTTGTCGGGTTCTGAGACGTGGGCCCTACAAGAAAATTTAAGCTAAATTTCGGATTTTGTTGGAAAATTAGTATTTTCTTATGGAATTAAATTTTGAGGCCAATTCACGAGGAAAAGGCATAGTAGAGTAAAGAATTACATGGTTTGAGGTAAGTAACACTTCTAAACTAGGTTCTGAGGGTATGAATCCTCGAATTTGGTGTTATATCAATTGTTGAAGGTGACACACATGCTAGGTGGCGAGCGTGTGGGCATGTACCATAGAAATTGTGACTTAATAAATTCTATCGAGTTGTAAAATATAAAGAATCATGTTATTATCTCAATATTCTCCTCGTGTTAGGAAATTGAGCTGAGACTCTTATTAAAGATTATGTTTAGGCTATGTGCCGATATTTTTGGACCCATGGGGTCGTGTTGCTGTTGAAATAATTGTTTTAAAAAAGAATATACATTACACACTCAGTCATATTCGTCCATTGTGAGGATATATATGGGATTGAGCTGCGCGCCGCAGCAGGCCATATTGGCTTTATATATGTTATCATTAAATGGATCGGGGCTGCCCGCCTGCAGCAGGCCAGAATGGCTTTATACATTATTATTGTTCTGGATCGGGGCTGCTTGCCTGCAGCAGGCTTTACTATTTTATGGATCGAGGCTGCCCGCCTGCAATGGGGTAGATAGGAGTTAATCAGTAATGGGAAGGCATAGGATTTATTATTATACGGATTGGGACTGCCCGCCTGCAGTATGCCATAAAGGCTTTATATCACGCTTGGGCTGAAGGAGCCCCTCCGGAGTCTGTACACACTCCCAATGAGCGTAGATGATTATATATATTCGGGATGGATTTCCCAGGGAATGGACTTGCCTTACTTATTTATATTGTAATGAATTTATGTGGACATGGATATTGTCCGTATCATTTACATTTGGGGATAAATTACCCCAGGGCTGGATTGGCCTTATACGGTACTGAGTGACTGACTGTCAGTCGATGTGTATTTATATACGGGTTGGAACACCCCTGGGCTGGATTGGCCATAAACAGTACCGAGTGACCGAATAATTGGTGACCAGTATTTACTTGAGGTCTTTCTACTAAGATGTTATATTCCTCATATCATGCAGTATTGATCTATTTTACTTGTACTGAGTTTAACTGTTGAACTTGAAAGCATGCCTACATTATTGTACCATTATTTATACTGGACTGTACCTGCGGAGCTCGTCACTACTTTCAGCCCAGAGGTTAATCTTGTTACTTATTGAGTTAGTTGTACTCATACTACACTCTGCATCTCGTGTGCTGATCCAGGTGCTCCCGGATACGACAATTGCTAGATTTCGAAGTTAATTCTGTTGGGAACTATCAAGGTAGTTGCTTGACGTCCGTAGACTCGATTCCTTTCCTGTTTAATTATTGTATTGTTCTATATTTTTAGACAGTAATTTTTATCCGTCAGACTTTGTATTCATATTAGATGCTCATTTACTCAGTGACACCGGGTTTTGGGAGTGTTATATTTGAAAATTATGGGTTTCTTCCGCTAAATTTAATTAATTTATTTTCAAACTTAAAAGATATGGTGGTTTATTGAGATTGTTGGCTTGCCTAGTATGAGATAGGCTCCATCACGACATGTGAGATTTTGGGTCGTGACACCCATCCCCCTGAATAATAGACCCAAGGTACTTAAAACTCCATCTCCTAGGGATGATCTGTGAGTAGGGATGTCAATAAATATTTAAAAACCGACTAAATCGACCGAACTGTACCGTATCGAACCGATTTTTAGGTTTCTTCTAATAAAATCGTAGGTTTTTATATAAATCTATAACCGTACCTATAATTAGGGTAGGTTTTTTATTTTATAAAAATAAGCCGAAAAAATACCGAACCGTACCAAATAAATTTACATGTAAAAAATATATTTATATATTAAGTTTTAAAAATAATAAAGCATTAAAATTTTTCTTGGGTCTTGGAATTATGAAAACAGTTACAAGCCAACAAGTAATTAAACTCAAAATCTTAATTCTCAAACCTATTATGCTACTCCTATTGAAACTAAATTATTTTCAGTATATTCACTAGCAAGACACAAAGGTATTGTAGCGATTATGAGTAGCAAACTACAATGTATTAAATATGTTTCCTTTCGTATGATTTAGATTTATCTATTTGAATATTTAATCTTCTATAGATTTTATTCTTGAGTCCCAGTCCCAGCTTGGTTAATATCTTTCCACTCGTGTGATTTATATTTTTTTATATTAATTTGATTAGTTTATTTTATGTTGTTAAAGAATAGTTGATGGATCTATACTTGTAATGATCCTGCCGGTCATTTTGAGAGTAATAGCCCTGATCCCATATTAACTGCTTTCTCCATATCTATTTCTGCTATTGTGACTTGCCGGGATGATTGGTTTTGAGTTTCGGAGTGTTTTGGGACACTTAGTCCCTAAATGAGAGCTTAAGCCTTAGAATTTGGACCGTAGTCGGAACTATGTGAAGATGACTCCAGAATGGAATTCCGTCAGTTCTGTTAGCTCCGTTAGGTGATTTTGGGTTTAGGGGCGTGTACGGATTGTGTTTTGGAGGTCCATAGCTCATTTAGGCTTGAAATAGCGAAAGTCGAATTTT
Organism: Nicotiana tomentosiformis; assembly: GCF_000390325.3. Taxonomy (NCBI): domain Eukaryota; kingdom Viridiplantae; phylum Streptophyta; class Magnoliopsida; order Solanales; family Solanaceae; genus Nicotiana; species Nicotiana tomentosiformis. The sequence goes on along the minus strand of NC_090812.1, from coordinate 35,642,039 downwards.
TTTGGAGTTTTGGGCCGGTAGTGGAAATTTTGGTATCGGGGTCGGAATCTGATTCCAGAAGTTGAAATAGGTCTGTAATATCGAATATGACTTGTGTGCAAAATTTGGGATCAATCTGATGTGGTTTGATAGGTTTTGGCATCGGTTGTATAATTTTGAAGTTTCAAGTTCTTTAAGTTTGAATTGGAAGGTGATTCGTGATTTTAGCATTTTTTGATGTGATTTGAGAGCTCGACTAAGTTCGTATGGTGTTTTAGGACTTGTTGGTATGTTTGGTTGAGGTCCCCGGGGCCTCGGGTGAGTTTCGAATGCTTAACGGATCACTTTTGGACTTTGGAAGATAGCAAAATTCTGGTGTTTTGTTGCAGACATTTTCTTCATCGCGTTCGCGAGGGAGTCCGCGCGTTCGCGTAAGGTATCTGGGAAGGGCATATGAATTACTCTTTGCATCCGCGATGTCTCTATCGCGTTCGCGAAGGTGTGGAACTTTGAAGCTATGCGTTCGCGACATGGTCCCCGCGTTCGCGAAGAAGAACTGGAGGCAGACGAGATTTCGTGCTTCGCGTTCGCGATGGATATCCTGCATTCGCGAAGGGTCAAGCTGAGTGGTCTTCGCATTTGCGACATGTGCATCACGTTCGCGATGGAGGATTTTTGGGCCGAAGTAAATTGTACTTCGCAAACGCGAGGGTGTGGCTGCGTTCGCGAAGAAGGACGCGTCTGGGCAGTATTAAAGTTCCAAAAACGGAGGTTATGCCATTTTTATCAAAAAGTTAAGTTGGGAGCTCAGATTTTGGACGAGGGATTGAGGGATTTTCAGAGATATCGATTGGGTAACGATTCTTAACTCCTTTATGGTTATATTCCACTAATCTATGCTTGAATTCATCATTAAATTTCGGATTTGGGGTGAAAAATTGAGAAATATTCTTAGGCCAAATTTTGGGATTTTGATCGAGATTTTGGTATCGGATTTGAGAAATTTTGGTACGAGTAAACTTCTGAGTTAATGGGTGTTCGTATTTTGTGACTTTTACCCGATTCCGAGATATGGGCCCCACATGCAATTTTTGAGTTAATTTCGGAATTTTTGTTAAAATGTTGATTTCATTAATTAGATGAGTCTATTATGGTTGTATTATGATATGTAATTGCTTTTGGCTAGATTTGGGCCATTCAGAGCCGGATATTCATGGGAAAGGCATTGTGACCGATTGATTGAGCTTGGTTCGAGGTAAGTGGCTTGCCTAACCTTGTGTCGGGGACTTTTCCCTTAGGATATTTCAATATTATTTGGTGTGTGGGCACCGTGTACGTGAGGTGACGAGTACGTATATGGGCTATTATTGCAAAAAACCCGTTTATCCTTTTTAAATCATAAATGGTTTCTCTTATTGAATTGCACTAATAATGTTTAATTATTTAGTTTAGATTAGAAAAGCATGCTTACATGTTTTAACTGCCTAATTGACATTCTGTGCACCATGCTTAGTTAAATCCCTATTTTTCCTTATCTGTGATTAGTGTAAACTCTTAATTTGAGGCCATACCTGTCATTGTGTCTTGCATTGCATATTTATTTTAGGACTACAGACGTATTCCGGGAGATCCCCCAGTACTACATATTTACTTTTGGGACTACTGACGTATTTCGGGAAATCCCTCAACACTGCATATTCATTCGGAACTACGTGACGGCATTCCGGGAGATTCCCCATTGTGTTTACTTTGTTCTGAGCCGAGAGCTCCTTTAACTGTTAAATTTTTGAGAATTTCTTTAACTATATTACCGTAAATATTTACTTATATCCTTTACTGTTTAATTTATTATACTTACTCCGGTAGGTCCTTGACCTGACCTCGTCACTACTCGACTGAGGTTAGGCTGGGTACCATTGTGGTGTACTCATGCTACTCTCTATACATTTTTTTCATGTGCAAATCTAGGTGCACCTTATCAGCTGCACTATCAGTGAGCCGGGACAACTTTGGAGACTTCAAGGTATATCTGCTACGTCCGCAGATCTCGGAGTCCCCTTCTACTCTTTCTCATGTCCATTATTTTCTGTATCTTCCTTGTTAGATTCTGATGTATAGAGACACTAGACGTTTCCTTCTATAGTTTGTGATTCACGATGTTCCAAATTTTGGGGATTGTTGTGTATTGTTGAATAGTTGGTTAAATTTATATTTTTATTTCATTATTCCGCAAAGTGTTAGGCTTACCTAGTTGTAGAGACTAGGTGCCGTCACGACGTCACACAGAGGGGAAATTGGGTCGTGACAATACTCTAGCCATCTTTCATATTTTCTTAATTCATCACCCTTTAAAGTATAAAAATGTCTAAAGAGTTTTGCTAAGTCCTATAAAAATACGTATGTTATTGCATTTTACTTCTACTAGTGAGTTCTACATGAGATTTAAAAAAATACCCAAAATTAACCGAACCATACCGATACCAAAAAGAAACCGATATGATTGGGACAGATTCAAAAGGTCTAATTTTGGTTATATATAATAGAATAACCGAAAAGTTGGTATGGTACAAATTTTACAAAATAACCGAGCGAACCGAACCATTGACACCCCTATCTGCGAGTCCAGCCTCACCTTCCCTTCCCCTTCTCGAGTCTCTCTACTGAACTTACACTTCAAGTATTCTGTCTTGGTCCTGCTCAACTTGATACCTTTAGATTCCAGGGTTTGCCTCCATACCTAAAATTGCGCGTTCACCCCGTCTCGCGTCTCGTCAATCAATACAATATCATGTGTAAATAGCATGCACCACGGCACCTCCCCTTGGATGTGGCGCGTTAGTACGTCCATCACCAGAGCAAACAAAAAAGGGATGAGTGCCGACCCCTGATGCAACCCCATCATAACCGTAAAATGGTCTGAGTCTCCACTCACCGTCCTCACTCGGGTCTTTACTCCATCATACATGTCCTTAATCAACCTAACTTAGGCAACCGATATACCTCTAGCCTCCAAACATCTCCACAAAACCTCCCTCAGAACTTTATCGTACGCTTTTTCTAAGTCGATGAATACCATATGCAAATCCTTATTTCTCTCCCTATACTGCTCCATCAATCTCATAACAAGGTGGATGGCTTCTGTAGTCGAACGTCCCGGCATAAACCCGAACTGGTTATCGAAAATAAACACACTCCTCATCACCCTTAGCTCTACCACTCTCTCCCAGACTTTCATAATATGGCTAAGCAGCTTGATACCCTGATAGTTATTGCAATTTTGGATATCACCCTTATTCTTGTATACAGGAACCATCGTGCTCCACCTCCACTCTTCGGGCATCTTCTTCGTTCTAAAAATGACATTAAATAACCTAGTGAGCCACTCCAAGCCTTCCTTGCCCGCGCTCTTCCAAAACCCCACCGGGATTTCATCCGGCCCGGTTGCTTTGCCCCTGCACATCTTATGCATAGCCACCTCAACTTCATCAACTCTAATCCGCCTACAATACCCAAAGTCACAATGACTCCATGAGAGTTCCAAATCACCTAGTACAATGCTCATGTCCCCCTCCTCATTCAAGAGACTATGGAAGTAGGTCTGCCATCTCCGACGGATAATCCCCTCATCCAACAAAACTCTACCTTCTTCGTCCTTGATGCACTTCACTTGATCAAAGTCACGGGCCTTCCTTTCTCGCGCCTTGGCTAACTTGAACAACCTCTTATCCCCACCTCGGCCCTCGAGTTCCTCATACAAATGAATAAATGTTGCAGTTTTGGCTGCCGTGACTTCTAGCTTTGCCTCTTTCTTAACCAACTTATAATGCTCCCTATTCGCCCTCTTCTCCTCCTCGTCTACACTTTCCACTAGCTTCAGATATGTTGCTTTCTTGGTTTCTACTTTTTCTTGCACCTCTCCATTCCACCACCAGTCTTCCTTGTGACCACCAGAGTAACCCTTTGAGACCCCTAATACCTCTCTCGTGGCTTCCCTAATGCACTGCGCCGTCGTGGTCCACATAGTGCTTGCGTCACCACTACTCCTCCAATCCCCCATAGTCACTAGCTTAACCCCCAACTCCTGTGCTTTAGCTTATGTCAAGTCTCCCCACTTTATCCTATGTTGTCTATACATCACCCTCGGGATGACCTTACAATCCGTGCAAAGACCTCTATCGGCCTTCTTGCAGAGTAAATAATCAATCTGAGTCTCGACTACAAAACTCCGGAAGGTGACCAAGTGCTCCCTCTTCTTTGGGAAACTCGAGTTTGCTATCACCAAATCAAATGCTCTAGAAAAGATGTTCCTCCTCTATTTCTATCTCCAAAACCAAAGCTATCATGCACATCATCATACCCCCCAGACGTCGCTCCAATGTGGCCGCTGAAATCTCCTCATATGACAAGCTTCTCGGTATGCGGGATGCCACATACCATCTCATCCAAATCCTTCCAGAAACGCCTCTTGACTTCCTCATCCAAGCCTGCTTGGGGTGCGTACACACTGATTATGTTCAAAGTAAAACCTCCAACAATTAGCTTAATAGACATCAACATGTCATTCACCCTCCTAACCTCCACCACTAGTTCACAGAGGTCCTTATCAACCAAGATACCTACCCCACTCCTGCCCCCACCCTCCCAGAATACTAAAGTTTGAAACTAACTCATATCCCGCGCCTTATCTCCTATCCACCTAGTCTTCTGTACTCAAGCTATATTAATCTTCTTTTTCTGGAGAATCTTCGCTAACTCTACAAATTTTTCAGTCAAAGTTCCTATGTTCCAAGACCCCACTCTCAGCCTAGTAGCTCCCTTAGCCCTCTTATCCCCCGCACCCCCTCCCCCGCGCTGACCCCGTGGACAAGATTTTACCCTACCATCGTTCACCAAAGCCACTATAATCTAGGAGTCACTACGCAAGCACTATCCCGAAAATAAGAGACAAAAATAAAATGAATGACCGAAATATAATCTACCGCTAAAGATCACAAAACAGGTAAAGAAATAAAATAAAAGAACTAACGGGAACTATAATCTACAACTAAAGGTCAGAAAAACAGGTGAAGCAATAAAACAAAGGAACTAAAGGAACTATAATATACAACTAAAGGATAGAAAAACAGATGAAGAAATAAAACAAAGGAACTAAAGGAACTATAATCTACAACTAAAGGATAGAAAAATAGGTGAAGTAATACAATACAAGAGCTAAAGGGGGCTATAATCTATAACTAAAGATCACAAAGAAAATGTGCAAAACTAGAACAGAACTACTAGGGAATATTTGAAATAAAGATTCACAATAAAGATGTAAACAAGTAGATAACAATATAGACAAGTAGGAAAAGCTATCACTAATGCAATTAATTTGATAATGCTAGGGCAAATACTAACTTAAGATTCAAGAATAAAATAGGCAGGCAAGGAGATACAATTACGCTAAAATATCAAACTATTAAAATATCAAGACAGGAGAGGAACAATAGAACCTGGATTGCAGCCCTTGAAGTTAACGGAAATCTGGCCGTGATGGATTGCGATGTCTGAGGGATTTACCGGCGAGAATTAACTGGAATCTTGAGAGAAAGGGAAGTTGGAAGAAACTGGAGAAGAGTAGGAGTGAGGAAAGAATCAGCAACTGAAATTCCAGACCTACTTCCGTTTAATTATTTGTTCAATGTTGAAAGTTTCAGTAGGCTTTTTCTTTTTTGTCACGCAAATGCTCTCTAAATTGGCTAGGTCGAATTGTCTATACGGAAAAGGAGAACAAGCGGCGGAGCAATCACCGGAAAAGCGAGAAATATGAATTCTGAACTTTTTGGAGAATTTTGAACTGGAGAATCTCCAAATTCTTCTAGTACACCACAAATTCCAAATTCCAAATTCCAAATTCAAATCTTAGAAATAAAAATCAAATCAAATCTCTCTTTCAACTCCTTCGAACAAACAGTCAATGTTTTGAACCTAAAAGCTTAGAAATACTTCTTAAAAGCTTGGTCAAACACTAATTGCTACTCAAAAATACTTTTAAAATTAATTAGTCAAACATAAACTGTTTCCAAGCAAAAGTTCTATGGAAAACACTTTTGAGAAAAACACTTTTCAAAATAAACTCAGTTAAGAAGCTTGGCCAAATATCTATTACTCATTTTGCTATTGGATAGTGTGTGAAGCAATGCCACTCTAATCCGTTAAACTAGGGACTATCTTTGTTACACCAAATATTTTCGTACATGAAAGTACGCCATAAATAAATTGATGAAAGCTCGGAAATGAGATGTTACATCCCGCATTTTTGTACGTTAAAATTTCGTTGTAAGTTAATCGACGTGAATTCAGGAATGAGGTTATTTTGAAATTATAAGCATTATGCTATTTCAAATAAGTAATGAGTAAATTCGTAAAGTTGAGAGAGTAAGCAAATCGAAGAAAATAAATTTCGTCGAAGTTTGACATTTTGGGATAAAATACGGCCCAAGCTATAATACCCCGTAGTTATGGACTAATGTCATACAAGGTACCACAAGACCATGATAATAAGGTGCATAAGATATTTAAAAAGTAAGTAGTATTTTAAGTAAATAGAAATAATTTTAATTGTGGGTAATTGGTTAATTTTTTGATAATGGGATATTATTTAATTAATTAATAATTAGTAGTGGATTAATTGAAGTCTTTGGATAAAGACTAAAGCAAAAACATGGCAGCCCCTTTGAAATACATTAAGTGACTCATAACTTGGCATGAAAGGTGGCCATTTAAGTGTCATACACATGACATTTCCGTAAGCATATTTAAAGTTTGGCCTTGAGATAATCAAAGGGATCATATAGCTTTCTTCCAAAATTCCAAGTTAATCTCAAATCCAGCAAGAACAATTCCCATGATTATGTTGGCTTCAGCGGACATTACTCTCGAAACAAAACAATTTCAATGAGATTTCTTAGCACCGTAGCAACGTGAGATTTTGCGATTCTAAAGGAGTACGGTGCAACCTTTTCCAAGAGTATCACACGGATTTTTTCCTACTCCAGGTATATTAAGTCTATCCCTTCTTTCTTTTGACATGGTCCAAATGATACAAATAAAACGAGCGAAATACACAACTTCCATAAATAACTCTATTCATAGAAATATTAGGGGTGTCTATATTCTTGATTCCCCATGTGAATTATTATTATATCTTCTGTTCATGGGTCTCAGAAAAATACGTATTTGATAAAGTTCATCCGACATGCATATTATTTTTATGACATTCCGAGAAATCTTATTAACGTATTTCTTATGCATTTCATGCATTTATACATGTACATTGACACCCATGACCATATGGAGTTATATACGCGTATATATATATATATATATATATATATATATATATATATATATATATATATATATATATATATATATATATATATATATATATATATAGGATATGGGAAAAGGTTACGGCGTTATATACGCACCACCACCTGATCAACTGGTATACGTTGATGATTTGCCCACAGTGGCCGAAATGATATGATGGAATGCCCTGAGAGGCTTGATGATGTTATGAACGCATATACCTATGCATGGTATGACATTTATACGCATATGCATGACATTATAAAAAATAAAATGATTCACAGAGCTATGCAGACGTACATGTCGAGTCTTTTACTCCATGTTTCTCTCATGTCTATTATTTACTGATTTTCATTCCTTACATACTCGGTACATTATTTGTACTGACGTCCCTTTTGCCTGGGGACAATATCGCCGCTAAGTGGATTAGGAAAATCACTTCAAATGTTCCACAATGCAGCATGAGCCCTAGTGATTACGTAAGAGGTTTCAAGTTATCAGTGGTATATTGTAGATCAATATTGAGATGAATCAACAATGGATGGACACAAGTCACAAAGTATGAGGTGAGATTAGGCCGTCATTCTTAAGATGAACAAGTAATGATGAAGCATTAAAGAACTGAGATTTATACCTATAGGATAAGTAACGAAAGTAACTTGGAGTTCGGTAGCAGGCCTCAGTAATGATAAATCGAAGTAAGAGTTATGGTATAGTATGACCTACCTAGATGCAGTAAAGTCATACAGATAGATAACCGGGTCTATGAAATAAGATATAACAATATTCATAAGTTCAATAAGGTATCGAGTGAAGAACTTTATTGTACTTATAGATGCCCAGAGGGATATCTTATTAAGCTCTGTATATGTTCACAAAATGAGGCCTAGGGATTGGCTAAAAGCTGGAGAAAAAAGGAGAGAAGAGTCGCATATGCGCACTTACAAAGTCAGAATCGCACAGGCTACATGATAAAAGATAGCAACAGTTACAAGATTGGGATGACTCCGACCACGAGTCGTGGGGTGAGAAAGAAGCCAAAAGGGGGGAATGCCTTGGCATTTAGGATTCATTCACAGAACAATTGCCTAGATGGCAAGAGGAGTACTAAAGTATTCGCAAGAGCTATGGGTTATGAGAATGATAAGTGCATCAGTCAACATTCGAGGACGAATGTTCCAAAGGGGGGAATGATGTTACACCCCATATTTTCATACGTGAAAGTACGCTATAAATAAATTGACGAAAGCTCGGAAATGAGATGTTACATCCCGTATTTTTATACGTTAAAATTTCGTCGTAAGTTAATCGATGTGAATTCGGGAATGAGGTTATTTTGAAATTATAAGCATTATGCTATTTCAAACAAGTGATGAGTAAATTCTTGAAGTTGAGAGGGTAAGCAAATCAAAGAAAATAAATTTCATCGAAGTTTGATATTTTGGGATAAAATACGGCCCAAACTATAATACCCCATAGTTATGGACTAATGCCATACAAAGTACCACATGACCATGATAGTAAGGTGTATAAGGTATGTGAAAAGTGAGTAGTATTTTAAGTAAGTGAAAATAATTTTTAATTGTGGATAATTAATTAATTAATTATTAGATAATGGAACATTACCTAATTAATTAATAATTAGTGGTAGATTAATTGAAGTCTTTGGATAAAGACTAAAGCAAAAATGTAGCAGCCCCTTTGAAATACATTAAATGACTCATAACTTGGCATGAAATGTGGCCAATTAAGTGTCATACACATGACACTACCGTAAGCATATTTAAAGTTTGGCCTTGAGATAATCAAAGGGATCATATATCTTTCTTCCAAAATTCCAAGTTAATCTCAAATCCAGTAAGAACAATTCCCATAATTATGTTGGCTTCAGCGGACATTACTCTCGAAACAAAATAATTTCAACGAGATTTCTTAGCACCGTAGCAACGTGAGATTTTGCGATTCTAAAGGAGTACGGTGCAACCTTTTTCAAGAATATTATACGGATTTTTTCCTACTTCAGGTATGTTAAGTCTATCCCTTCTTTCTTTTGGCATGGTCCAAATGATACAAATGAAACGAGCAAAATACACAACTTCCATAAATGACTCTATTCATAGAAATATTAGGGGTGTCTATATTCTTGATTCCCCATGTGAATTATTATTATATCTTCTGTTCATGAGTCTCAGAAAAATACGTATTTGATAAAGTTTATCCGACATGCATATTACTTTTATGACATTCCGAAAATCTTATTAACGTATTTCTTATGCATTTATACATGTACATTGACCCATGATCAGATGGCGTTATATACGCGTATATATATATATATATATATATATATATATATATATATATATATATATATATATAGGATATGGAAAAAGATTACGACGTTATATACGCACCACCACCTGATCAACTGGTATATATTGATGATTTGTCCACAGTGGCCGAAATGATATGATGGGATGCCCTCAGAGGCTTGATGATGTTATGAACGCATATACCTATGCATGGTATGACATTTATATACATATGCATGACATTATAAAAAATGAAATGATTCACAGAGCTATGCAGACGTACATGTCGAGTCTTTTACTCCATGTTTCTCTCATGTCTATTATTTACTGATTTTCATTCCTTACATACTCGGTACATTATTTGTACTGACGTCGCTTTTGCCTGGGGACGCTGCGTTTCAGCAGGTCTCGATAGACAGGTCGAGAGTCCTCAAAGTAGGCGATCAGCTCAGCGAAAAATGTGGGTGCACTCTATTTGCTCCGGAGTTGGTTGCTTGGTCAGTATGATTTAAATGTGTATTGTTTGGGATGGCGGGGCTCTGTCCCGACCTTTATGATAATTATGTATTCTTAGAGGCTTGTAGACAGATGTCATGTACGTAAAAGATTGTATGGCCTTGTCGGCCTATGTTCAGTGTACGAGTGGTTATTTTGGTCTTAGAGGCCCATATGCCTTATGTATAAGTTGGCATTACATGTTGTATTCCACCTATCTCACGGCAGCCTCTCCGGCTCAGTTATCTCTAATGGTATGAAACGAAAAGATACGTTATGTTGGTACTCGGTTGAGTAAGGTACCGGGTGCCCGTCGCGGCTCATCGGTTTGGATCGTGACAATCTTCTTCTTTTTCATTAGATAATCGGTATTCGAAATTTACTGGTTTAACTAATTTGAATTTGCGTCAATAAAGGGTATTCAAATTAATCTATTTAACAAGTCTTTTGCGACCTATAGATTGGGATGTTTTTTGTCACCATAAAATGAAACATATAAAGTAGACTCTCATCATCCAGAAAAGAAAACTTTGTAGCACTGAATTGGACTCTTCAAAAAAGTGAGTCTACCTATTACTTCGGAAGCCATGTTTAGCCCATAAGAAACCAACTGGAAGCAATTTTATTTTGGCCCATACTCTAGGCCCATAGAAACATTGGCTGTTTCTTGTCATTTTTATTGGGGGATTTGCATCTATACCCAGTTTTTGGGTCATATTTTAACTTATAATCGCTTTGCAAAAATAATTGCAAGCGTACCCACTTTTCGGGTAACTTCAGACATACGAGCATGAAGTAGCAAACATTTATGTCTGAAGTTTGAACTTCAGAATATTTTGCTTGAAGTGTAACCTTATCAAAGTAAATCTTCAGATATTTTTGCCTGAAGTTTGGCATGACTTGCAAAGGCAATCACGCAAACTTCAGTTCATAGTGCAATGGCAAACTTCAGTTCAATAAAACTACAACATGTTTTGGCTGAAGTTTTTGTTTTGTAATTCCTGAACTTCAGCATTCTAGGAGCTGAAGTTTTGTTTTGTAATTGCTGAACTTCAGCATCCTAGGAGCTGAAATTTTATATTTGTTGAATTTCAGCATTCTAGGAGCTGAAGTTTTTTTTATATTTGCTAAACTTCAGCAGTCTTAGAGCTGAAGTTGTGTTCTGCCTTTCTTTGAAGTTAGATGGCTTTAAAATATAACTTAAGCCAAATTGTGCTGAAATTTTAACTGATTTTTTAAATAATGTTCTGAAGTTATTTTTCCTATATTTTATTTTTCAGTTCTGCAGCCCTTTTCTGTCGTTTTTCCTGCAAATGATATCATAAAGCAAGGGGTAAGCTAATTCCAAGAGATCACGAGAGCAACTATTGTGTATAATAAATTTAACATGCATGTGCCATTCTTGTGGTAGGTAACTTGGAAGAGAGGACATGTAGTAGTCAGTTGCTGTTGTATATTTAAGAAGGATGGATCAGGGAAAGACACAAATCACACCTACTTTAACCAACTTGTGGAGTTTTATTTACTCGTCCTTCAACATAGAATATGGTAGTTGATAAGATTTAATAAAAACTTTACAGATCTAATCAATAATACTTATACAAAGTCTCATGCGTTTGAGAGAGAAAAGAAGAAGAGAAAAAGAAGAGGAGGACGAAAGGAGCGCATGGGTCAGGAGGAAGAAGATGAGGCGTCTGAAGTTGTCAAAATTAGGGTATAGATTAAAATTTTTTAAAAATATAGGTATAGGTTAAATGGGGACGATCAAATAAGGAGCCCATGCAATTTTTACATTTTTATTTTCTTTCCTCTTTCTTAAATTATTAAACACATTCAAGCTGGCAGTTCAAAAAGGGTTTGAAAGGACTTTGGGCTGTCACATAATAAGAAAAATCTTGATTTTATTAGGTCTACTAAGTCACTTAACCAAATGAGATTTTGACTTAGTTTTTATGAATAAATAGAACCCTTTGAAACAAATGTTTGGCTCAAAACTGATTTATGAGAAAAAAAGTTTGGGTTATATAGGAGGTTTTGTTGGTTAAGGGGAACAGTGTTAGATAAAAGTTCAAGGGGCATTAGATATGGGTGAACTTGAAACTGGTAGGGGTTTGAATCAAGAACTTGGTCTTGCTAGAGCTGCAGATACTCGTTGGGGTTCGCACTACAAATCTTTTAAGAACTTTATTTCTATGTTTGGCTCAATTATTGATGTTCTTGATACTATCGTTGTTGATGCCTGGACTTTAGAAGAAAGAGCTAAGGCAAAGGGATATCTTAGCACTTATCAAACATTTGAGGTTGCTTTCATGTTGCACCTAATGAGAGATGTTTTGGGGATCACAAATGAGCTTAATATATCCTTACAAAAAAAGGAGCAAGATATTGCAAATGCTATTCTACTTGTTGAAGTGGCAAAGAGACAGTTGCAAAAGCTAAGAGAAGAAGAATGTGATTCACTTATTGATAAGGTATCTGCATTTTATGTCAAGTATAATATTTTGATACCAAACTTTGATGACCTCTATGTTAACTCTGGAAGATCTCGACGTAAAGTTGCTGATTATATTATTTTACATCACTATCGTGTTAATATATTTTTTAAGATTATTGATTGGCAAGTTCAAAAACTCAATGCTCGTTTTAATAAGGTGACAACGAACTTGCTTGTTGGAGTAGCTTGCTTAAATCCAGTTGACTCATTTCTCAGTTTTGACATAAACAAGATATTGAGGATGGCTGAATTATATCCTGATGATTTTGATGAGAATATAACGGTTACACTCAAGAATCAGCTTGAAACTTATATTGTTGATGTTCGTGATGTTGATGAAAGGTTCTCAAATCTACAAGGACTTGTTGATCTTTATGAAATACTAATTAAGACAAAGAAGCATTTGAATTATCCATTTGTGTTTCGCCTTGTGAAATTTGCTTTGCTTTTACCTGTTGCCACTGCTACCGTTGAAAGAACTTTTTCGGCGATAAAGTTGATCAAGAGTGAATTGCGAAACCGATTGAATGACGAATTCATGAGCGGTTGTTTGGTACCTTATGTAGAAAGAAAAATATTTAACACCATTTCTGATGAGACTATTATGAATACGTTTCAGGAAATGAAAACTCGTAGAGGACAGTTGTAATAATATATTTTATTAATATAGTTTTTTGTTGACCTCTTTATATATTTGCTTCTTCGTATTTTGAACCCGTTAGATAAAAATCCTGGGTTCGTCACTGTCCGTTCTCCATTTCCCTCCTCCATTTTCAGATCTCATACACAACCAAATAAAGCAAATCAAAATCAGTTTTTCGTTTCCATTAATTAAACAACTCCATTGTGAATAAAAACCTCAAAGCTTCCCTCATATGAGAGAAGCTGAGTTGGAAATTTTAGAATTTCAGTCATTCTCATGAACTACAATTTATTTTATTTAGGTAAAGATTGAATGTTTTGGTGGATTTTAATGATAGAAAAAGAAGCCGGAGAGAAGTTTAGAGGGAAATTTTAAAGAAAATTTACAACAGCTTCTTTAAAATTTTATCAGAGTTTTGGTGGATTTTTGTAAATACTGAGGAAGAGACAATGGGATGGGAAGCCCGGGGGGGGGGGGGTGGGGGGCTTTCCTGGTAGTTTGGAAAGTCTCTGAGACAAGAGAAGTTTGGACAGCTTTTTTCATTTGATAAAAAATGAAAAATAAGGAAAATATTATTATTATTATTATTATTATGTCACGTGGAATTAAAATATGGATTTAGAAAAAATATTTACAATGTCACGCGCTCTTTTTTTGTTAAGCACACAAAATTCACGTAGCAAAACAGGTGTGTATCAGATACACTTTGAAAAGGTTGAATGTGTAAGATGATTTTGATGTTCAGAAAATGTATAATAGGGATTTGGTTCATAGTTCAGGGGTAAATTTGTATCTATTCATTTTTTAATTCATCATATCTTTGTATATTCCTTTTCTGACTAAGACAAATATCTTTTCTGCTAAATCTTTTTTCAGATTTTTTTAATTCAAATTGATGCTCTTGAAACACGTATTTTGCACGTTATACATAGTGGCGTTTGGACATAAGAATTGTAAAATTTTAAAATAGGGAAAAAAAATTTTCAAATAAAAATGGTATTTAAAATTTAGAGTTGTGTTTGGACATGAATATAATTTTGGGTTGTTTTTGAAGTTTTGTGAGTGACAATTTTGAAAAATAATTTTTTGGAGTTTTTTAAATTTTCGAAAATTTCCAAAATGTATCTTCAAGTGAAAATTGAAAATTTTATGAACAAACGTTGATTTCGAAAAAAGTAAAATTTTTTTAAGAAAGAAAGGAAAAATTTCTTATGTCCAAATGAGCTCATAATGTAACTCACATGATGTGTAACAGTTATTTTAATTTTTGTTATCTTTGTTATTCTATATTTTTCTTTTCCGGTGACACAATACCTTTCTCAATGCTTCTCTTGCTAGTGCACATAAAAATATATATTACGAGCAGTGTGATTCTTTAAATTCTAATAAAGTTTCTGCCCATTTGCATATTCCTTCTAACACGTGTTTTGCACGTTATATGTTGGTTCCCCGAGTACACGCAAGTATATGTGGTCGTCAAGTAATAAAGGGACTCGAAAATCGGATGTCGAATCCACTGAGACTTAAATCAATTGTCAACTAAGCAAACTAAAATCAATTAATTGTCCAAGATAATCAAGAGTGATGTTTTTCTATTAATCTACTATTGCGAAAATTAAACAAGTAACAACTAACTTATAAATAATGCTGTGATGACCCGATAGGTCATCTTATATTTTTAAAACCTAATTTTGTGATCCGAAACCTTAAAAATCTTATTTTTACCCTCCTCGAGTTGCGTGCGCGATCCAGACGTGTTTCTGGAAAGCTTTTATGTTAAAAATGTGAAAAATATGAAATGTTGCTTTAAAAACTATTTGAGTTGACTTTGGTCAACGTTTTGAGTAAATGGACACGAATTTGTGTTTTGATGGTCCCGGTAGGTCCGTATCGTAATTTGGGACCTGATCGTATGTCCAAAATCGAATTTCGAGGTCCCTAACTCGAGATATGGAATTTTGATGGAAAATTAAAATTTTAAAGTTTAATGATTTTAAGAATTTACTGATGTTTGGTTTTGTTGATACCGGATCCGTATTTTGGTTTCGGAGCCCGATACAGGTCCACTATAATATTTATGACTTGTCTATCGAATTTGGTGAGAAACGAAGTTGATTTGACGTGATTCGGACGTTCGGTTGTGAAAATAGAAGTTTTAAAGTTTTCTTGAAAATTTCATTTGATTTGGTGTCCGATTCGTAGTTCTAGGTATTATTTTGGCGATTTGATCGCGCGAGCAAGTTCGTATGACATTTTTGGACTTGTGTGAACTTTTGGTTTAGAGCCCCGAGGGATAGGGTGAGTTTCGGATATGCTACGAGATGATTTGAACTTAGAAAGTTGCTGGTTTTCACTCCTGCTAGTTTCTGGTGTTTCCTTCTTCGCGGTCGCGAATATACTCCCGCGATCGCGAAGGGTAAAATGGGCTGGGGGAGGTATTGTTGTACGCGAATGCGAAAGCTTGGTCATGAACGCGGAGCATTGGGGGCCCCTGCTCTACGCGAACGCAACCAGCCACACGCGAACGCGTAGCATTAGATAGCCGGGGCATGGGAGTTGATGTAACTCTACGCGAACGTGAGCCCAGTCTCGCGAACACGGAGGTGAGGTGGGCTAGACCTTCGCGAACACGTAGAGTTACTCGCGTTCGCGTAACCCAGTTGGGCCGTGCTCTTCGCGAACGTGTCAGGTTTCACGCGAACGTGATGAACACCTGACGCCAGTGACTTAAAACAGTCCCAATTACGGAATTTTGCCATTCTTTCAAAAATTTCAAAACTAGAAGACCTAGAGGCAATTTTCCTAAAAGATTTTCTTCCCCAATTGTTGGTAAGTGATTCTAACCTACTTTCTTTCAATTATCCATTATATTTCATGAGTTTTCAACCTAAAATCTATGATTTCCATGGTGGAAATTGGGGGTTTGGGTAGAATTAGGGATTTTTGCATAATTGGAATTTAGACCTCGAATTGAGGTCGGATTTCGAAATAAATTATATAATCGGGCTCGGAGGTGAATGGGTGAATAGATTTTGGTCCAGACCTCGGATTTTGACCAAGCGGGCCCGAAGTCGATTTTTGACTTTTTGGGAGAAAGTTTGGGTAAGCTAAATTTATGCATTATAATTGATTTTTTAGCAATATTTGATATTATTGGGTTGTTTGTGGATAGATACGAGTGGTTTGGAGGTGAATTATAGAGGAAAAGCGGTAATTGAGCATTGAGTGGCCTTTGGAGCGAGGTAAGTGTTGTGTCTAACCTTTACTTGAGGGAATATGACTTGTTTGTCTATTTGCTACATGTTTAAATATTGGAAAAAAACTTATATGTGAGGTGACGAGTACTTATGCGTTGTAGTCAGGTTAAAGCATGCGGGTGGGGCTTGGTTTCTTGCAATTATAGCTTTCTTTGTTCATGCTATCCATGTTTAGACTAGTACTGTTAAATTGATCGTTCTTATCATGTTTACGGATCTTCTGGTGATAATAGAGTATTGATTTCAAAGTTGAGATTGATATTGTGGAACAAAATGTTGAAGTAAAGCTTGTACTTGTTATTCTATCTCCATGTTGTTATTTGTTCATTGCATTATGGTAAGGAAGAGTGTTAATGCACGAAGGGTGATGCCGTGCCATATTGTGAATGTTAATGCACGAAGGGTGATGTTGTGCCATGTTGTTAGTGTTAATGCACGAAGAGTGATGCTGTACCATGTTATGAGAGTTAATGCATGAAGGGTAATGCCGTGCCGTTTCTATTGATTTTAGGGTGAGGTTGAGAGTAAAAGCACGAAGGGTGATGCCGTGTATTTTTCCTTTACTGTGTTTAATGGTCCTTATTGTTTCATAGCACGGTTGTTCAAGTTACCATTCTGCTGCAGTCCTCTATCTCGTATTATCCCTCAACATGTTTCCCCTCCCAATAGTACATGTTTAGCTGTTAATGTTGTTTTCTTATACATATACTGTTATCTACACAGGTTTATTATGTGGGTGTCTTGTCATAGCTTCGTCACAACTTCATCGAGGTTGGGCTCGACACTTACCCGTACATGGGGTCGGTTGTACTGATACTGCACTCTGCACTTCTTGTGTAGATTTTGGTACCGGTCCTAACTAATCGTGAGGCTTAGCAGCTTGGATTTGCTGTCAGGAGATCCAAGGTAGATCTGTAGGCGTGCGCAGACCCTAGAGTATCTTCCTAGTTTTATCATTTACTGTTTTCTAACTTCAAAATAGTGTATTTTTCCCTTTCAGACTCTGTTTGTAGTAAATCATAATAGCTCGTGAGTTGTGACTCCAGATCCGGGTGGTAGTAATTAATGAAGTTTTTATATTATTCCGCACTCACCGTATTCCATTTTAGCTTATTTGCTGTTATTTACTGAATTGAATAAGGATTGGCTTAACAATTCTCTAATGTCGGCTTGCCTAGCAAGTGGAATGTTAGGCGCCATCACGGTCCCGATGATGGGAATTCCGGGTCGTGACATGTTGGTATCAGAGCACTAGGTTGCCTAGGTCTCACAATTCCTGAGCGAGCTTAGTAGAGTCTGGGGGATCGGTACGGAAACGTCTGTACTTCTCTCCCAGAGGCTATGAATTTTAGGAACAAATTTCAGTTCTATTCTTCTCTGTCGTGCGATTTTGTTCTCACAATGCTAATTGAACTCTTCTACTCTTATTCTTTCACAGATGGCGAGAACACGTATCGCATCTTCAGCCGAGCAGTAGCCAGAGCCTCTAGTGGCAGCTCCTACGAAGGGCAGAGGTCGAGGCCGAGGCTGTGCCAGAGGCCGAGGTAGGGGCAGGGCTCAGCCCAGAGCCCGAGCAGCAGCACCAGCGGTGGAGCCTCAGGTAGAGTTTGATGAGGAGGTTCCAGCCCAGGTTGTGCCTGTCAGACCAGCTTAGATCCCGAAGAGGTTCATTGCCACCCCAGTGCTTTAGGACACTTTGGTCCGTTTGGTGGGCCTTATGGGCAGTATGGCCTAGACTGGCGCATTTCCCATGGCACCAACCATCTCTCAGGCTGGAGGAGGAGCCCAGACTCCTGCTAATCACACTTAGGAGCAGATGACTCCCTAGTATCAGCCTCTAGCCGCTCATCCAGTTGGAGTAGTTCAGCCGGTTGTGGCGGCACACACATATGATGGGTCAGTTATGTCTTCTGAGGCTTTGTGGAGATTGGATAGGTTTACCAAGCTCTTTCCAATTCACTTCAATGATGCACCTTCTGAGGACCCACAGGATTATCTTGACAGCTGTCATGAGGTGCTATGGAACATGGGTATAGTGGAGACCAATGGGGTCGATTTTGCTATATTTTAGATGATTGGTTCCGCCAAGAAATGGTGGAGAGATTGTTTGTTGACCAGACTAGCGGGGTCACATGCGCTTACTCGGGAACAGTTCTCTCAGCTCTTTCTAGAGAAGTTTCTTCTATCATACTGAGAGAGGAGCACCGTCATCAGTACGAGCGTCTCCAGCAGGGCAGTATGACTATTACTCAGTATGAGACCTGTTTTGTGGATTTGGCCCGTCATGCTATTCTTCTGCTTCCTACCGAGAGAGAGAGAGAGAGAGGATAATGAGGTTTATTGATGGATTTGCTCAGCCTATCATATTGCAGATGGCTAAGGAGACAAGGAGTGAGATTTCTTTTTAGGCAGTTGCCAATGTCGCCAGGCGAGTCGAGATGGTTCTTGCTCAGGGAGGTCAGGGGTCTGACAAGAGACCACGTCATTTCGGGGGATTTAACGGTGCCTCATCTAGAGTCAGGGGTACTTTTGTTAGAGGCCATTCTCCCAGGGTGTCTCCAGGCATCCCACTGTGCCTCAGATAGTCGTGGCCCTCATATGCCTTATTCCGACCAGCTCGCCTACAGTGCACCACCAGCTCCTATTAGTGCATCTCCGCTCCAGAGTTTTCAGGGTGGTTACTCAGGTCGACTGGGTTAGTTTCAGGGTCAGCAGTCATAGCAGCCGAGGTCATGTTACACTTGTGGTGATCCGAGGTACATTGCTAGATTTTGCCCTCAGGCATCGGGCAGCTCACAATATCAGGGTTCTCGTGCCATGGTTCCGGTACCTGTTGCTGTACCACCTGCTCAGCCAGCCAGAGGCAGGGGTAAAGCAGCCAGAGGTAGAGGCCAGACTATTAGAGGTGGAGGTCAGACCGTTAGAGGTGGAGGCCAGCCAGCTAGAGGCCATCCCAGGGACGTAGTTCAGGGTGGTGGGCCCCACCCCCGATGTTATGCTTTTCCAGCCAGGCCTGAGGCTGATTCATCTGATGCTGTTATTACAGGTACTGTTTCAATTTGCAGTAGAGGTGCTTCAGTTCTATTTAATTCAGGATCTACTTACTTCTATGTGTCATCCTATTTTGCTTCATATTTGGTTGTGCCTCGTGATTCTTTGAGTGCTCCTGTGTATGTGTCCACACCTGTGGGATATGCTATTGTTGTAGATCGTGTTTATCATTCGTGTATGGTCACCATTGGGAGTCTTGAGACTAGTGCAGATCTTCTACTTCTCGATATGGTCGATTTTGATGTTATCTTGGGTATGGATTGGCTGTCACCTTATAACGCTATATTGGATTGTCACGCCAAGACGGTGACCTTAGCCTTGCCGGGGTTTCCTCGATTAGAGTAGAGAGGGACTCCTGGCCATTCTACCAACATGGTTATCTCTTATGTGAAGGCTCGACATATGGTCGAGAAGGGGTATCTAGCTTATTTGGCTTACGTCCGTGATTCTAGTGCGGAGGTTCCTTCCATGGATTCAGTGCCAGTTGTTCGCGAGTTTCCAGAGGTGTTTCCTGCAAACCTGCCGGGGATGACATCCGACAGGGATATTGATTTTTGTATTGACTTGGCTCCGGGCATTCAGCCCATTTCTTTTCCGCCATACCGTATGGCCCCGCCAAAGTTGAAAGAATTGAAGGAACAATTGCAAGATTTGCTTGATAATTTAGACCTAGTGTATCGCCCTAGGTTGCACCTGTGTTGTTTGTGAAGAAGAAGGATGGGTCGATGAGGATGTGCATACATTATCGGCAGTTGAACAAAGTCACCATCAAGAACAAGTATCCATTGCCAAGGACTGATGATTTATTAAGGTGCCAAGGTTTTTTCGAAGATTGATTTGAGATCTGGCTATCATCAGTTGAGGATTAGGGCATCCGATGTCCCTAAGACAACTTTTCGGACTCGGTACGGATATTATGAGTTTCTAATGATGTCATTTGGGCTGACAAATGCCCCAGTAGTATTTATGGATTTGATGAACCGGGTATTCAAGCCCTATCTGGATTCCTTTTTGATCGTGTTTATTGATGATATCTTGATCTACTCCCGCAGTCGAGAGGAGCATAAGCAGCATCTCAGGATTGTACTTCAGACTCTGAGAGCCAGCCAGTTGTATGCTAAATTTTCAAAGTGCGACTTTTGGTTGGATTCAGTCGCTTTCTTGGGGCACGCTGTATCAGCAGAGGGCATTCAAGTAGATCCTAAGAAGATTGAGGCAGTTAAGAACTGGCCTAGACCCAATTCAACTATGGAGATCAGGAGTTTCTTATGTTTGGCGGGCTATTACCATCGATTTGTGGAGGGGTTTTTATCTATAGCAGCCCCGTTGACTAGGTTGACCCAGAAGGGTGTCCCGTTCAGATGGTCAGACGAGTGTGAGGCGAGCTTTCAGAAGCTTAAGATTGCTTTAACTACATCGCCGGTGTTAGTGTTGCCCACAGGTTCAGGATCTTATACGGTATATTATGATGCGTCCCGTGTTGGGCTCGATGCGGTATTGATGCAGGAGGGAAGAGTGATTGCGTATGCATCACATCACATATCCGCCGCCTACCTACCGTTTAGGTGGCACCAGCGAGATCCAACTAAGGTAAGGAACTTCGTATCGCGGTTCCTCCACTCCGCTGCGCTGCAGTCTCATGAACTGAACTTCGTTGCCTTCCCGTGCGCGAAGCGAATGGGCGCTGTGCCGTGGATCAGTTTCGGGGTGGGGAGCGAAGAGAGACCAGAAGAGTGATTCATTTGGATCGACGAGCATTTTCAGCCCAAAAACAAAGAATCAATGGAATGTCTGTCTATCCATGAACATCTATTCTATCTGTATATCTAGGGGATCTCTCTATATATATAGATGTTTTTTATGGAATGATATGATCGGCTAGCCGTAGACGTATATCAGCTACGCTCAATGCGGGATTTCTGTTGGATCAGATCGGCAGTTGAAGGTTCATGAGAAGAATTACCCTGTCCATGACTTAGAGTTGGCAGCCATTGTTCATGCGCTGAAGAATTGGAGGCACTATCTTTATGGTGTGTCGTGTGAGGTTTTCACGGATCATCAGAGCCTTCAATATTTGTTCAAGCAAAAAGATCTCAATTTGAGGCAGAGAAGGTGGTTGGAGCTATTAAAAGACTATGATATCACTATTTTGTACCACCTTGGGAAGGCCAATATGGTGGCCAACACATTGAGTAGAACGACAGCGAGTATGGGCAGCCTTGCGTTCATTCCAGTCGGTGAGAGGCCGCTTACATCAGATGTTCAGACTTTGGCCAACCAGTTTGTGAGGTTGGATATTTCAGAGCCCAGCCGTGTTCTAGCTTGTACAGTCGCTCGGTCTTCCTTGTTTGAGCGTATCAGAGATTGGCAGTATGATGACCCTCATTTTTTAGTCCTTAGGGACACAATGCGGCACGGTGGTGCCAAGAGGGTTACTATTGGAAATGACAGAGTTTTGAGGATGCAGGGTCGTGTTTTTGTGCCTGATGTGGATGGACTTCGTGAGTTGATTCTTGAGAAGGCTCACAGTTTCCGGTATTCTATTCATTCGGGCGCTGCCAAGATGTATCAGGAGTTGCGGCAACATTATTGGTGGAGGAGGATGAAGAAGGACATAGTTGCTTACGTAGCTCAGTGTCTAAATTGTCAACAAGTAAAGTATGAGCATCAGAGACCTAGTGGTTTGCTTCAGAAGATAGAGATTCCTGAGTAGAAGTGGGAGCGTATCACTATAGATTTCGTTGTTGGACTCCCACGGACTCAGAGGAAGTTCGACGCAGTTTGGGTCATTGTGGATAGTCTGACTAAGTCAGCGCATTTTATTCCTGTGGCAATTACCTATTTTTCGGAGCGGTTGGCAGAGATTTACATCTGCGAGATCGTCTGTCTTCACAGTTTGCCCGTGTCTATCCTTTTTGATCGAGGTACACAGCTCACCTCGCACTTCTGGAGGGCAGTACATCGTGAGTTGGGTACGCGGGTTGAGTTGAGCACATCGTTTCATCCTCAGACGGACGGACAGTCCGAGCGCACTATTCAGATCTTGGAGGATATGCTCCGCACATGTGTTATGGACTTCGGAGGATCGTGGGATCAGTTCTTTCCCCTTGTAGAGTTTGCCTACAATAACAACTACCAGTCGAGTATTCAGATGGCTCCCTATGAGGTATTATACGGTAGGCGATGCCGGTCGCCAGTTGGGTGGTTTGAGCCGGGGGAGGCTCGGTTGTTGGGTATAAATCTAGTACATGATGCCTTGGATAAGGTCAAAATTATTCAGGATCGACTTCGCACAACTCAGTCCAGGCAGAAAAGTTATGCTGACCGTAGAGTTCGTGATGTTGCATTTATGGTCGGAGAGAGAGTGTTGCTTCGGGTAACACCCATGAAGGGTGTAATGAGATTCGGAAAGAAGGGCACGTTGAGCCCTAGGTATATCGGGCCCTTTGAGATTCTAGAGAGAGTGGGCGAGGTGGCTTACAGACTCGCATTGCCACCTAGTTTAGAAGTTGTTCATCCTGTATTCCATGTGTCCATGCTCCGTAAGTATCACGACGATCTGTCCCATGTGTTGGATTTCAGCTCTGTCCAGTTGGATAAGGATTTGACTTACGAGGAGGAGCCAGCGGCTATTCTAGCCCGGCAGGTTCGACAGTTGAGGTCTAAGAGTTATCCTTCAGTTCGAGTGCAGTGTAGAGGTCAGCCCATTGAGGCAACTACTTGGGAGTCCGAGTCGGATATGCGGAGTAGATATCCACATTCTTTTCACCAACCCAGGTACTTTTCTATGTCCGTTCGAGGACGAACGGTTGTTTTAGAAGTGGAGAATGTGATGACCCGAGAGGTCATCTTATATTTTTAAAATCTAATTCTGTGATCTGAAGCCTTAAAAATCTCATTTTTACCCTCCTCGAATTGCGTGCGTGGTCCGGATGTGTTTCCAGAAAGTTTTTATGTTAAAAACTGTGAAAAATATGAAATGTTGCTTTGAAAACTATTTGAGTTGACTTTGGTCAATATTTTGAGTAAACGGACCCGGATCCTTGTTTTGACGGTCCCGGTAGGTCTGTATCGTAATTTGGGACCTGAGCGTATGTCCGGAATCGAATTCCGAGGTCCCTAATTCGAGATATGGAATTTTGATGGAAAATTAAAAGTTGAAAGTTTAATGATTTTAAGAATTTACTGATGTTTGGTTTTGTTGATACCGGGTCCGTATTTTAGTTTCGGAGCCCGGTATAGGTCCACTATAATATTTATGACTTGTCTGTCGAATTTGGTGCGAACCGGAATTGATTTAACGTGATTCAGACGTTCAGTTGTAAAAATAGAAGTTTTAAAGTTTTCTTGAAAATTTCATTTGATTTGGTGTCTGATTCATAGTTCTAGGTGTTATTTTGGCGATATGATCGCGCGAGCAAGTTCGTATTATATTTTTGGACTTGTGTGCACTTTTGGTTTAGATTTCGGATAGGCTACGAGATGCTTTGAACTTAAAAAGTTGCTAGTTTTCACTCCTGCTAGTTTCCGGTGTTTCCTTCTTCGCGGTCGCGAATACACTCCCACAATCGCGAAGGGTAAAATGGTCTGGGGGAGGTTTTGTTGTACGCAAACACGAAAGCTTGGTCGCAAACGCGGAGCATTGGAGGGGCCTGCTCTATGCGAACATGACCAGCCACACGCGAACGCATAGTGTTAGATAGCTGGGGCAGGGGAGTTGAGGTAACTCTACGCGAACGTGAGCCCAGTCTCGCGAACGCGGAGGTGAGGTGGGCTAGACCTTCGCGAACGCGTGGAATTACTCGCGATCGCGTAAGCTAGTTGGGCCGTGCTCTTCGTGAACGCGTCAGGTTTCACGCGAATGCGATGAACACCTGACGCCAGTGACTTAAAACAGTCCCAATTACGGGATTTTGCCATTCTTTCAAATATTTCAAAACTAAAAGACCAAGAGGCGATTTTCCTAAAAGATTTTCTTCCCCAATTTGTTGGTAAGTGATTCTAACCTACTTTCTTTCAATTACCCATTACATTTCATGAGGTTTCAACCTAAAATCTAAGATTTGCATGGTAAAAATTAGGGGTTTGGGTAGAATTAGGGGTTTTTGCATAATTGAAATTTAGACCTCGAATTGAGGTCGGATTTCGAAATAGATTATATAATCAGGTCGGGGTGAATGGGTGAATGAATTTTTGTCTGGACCTCGGGTTTTGACCATGCGGGCCTGAGGTCGATTTTTGACTTTTGGGAAAAAGTTTGGGGAATCTAAATTTATGCATTGTAACTGTTTTCTTTAGCAATATTTGATATTATTGAGTCATTTGTGGATAGATACGAGTGGTGTGGAGGTGAATTCTAGAGAAAGAACCGTAATTGAGCATTGAGTGGCCTTTGGAGCGAGGTAAGTATTGTGTCTAACCTTGACTTGAGAGAATATGGCTTGTTTGTCTATTTGCTACATGTTTAAATATTGGGAAACAACGTATATGTGAGGTGACGAGTACTTATGCATTGTAGTCGGGTTAAAGCATACGGGCGAGGCTTGGTTTCTTGCAATTATAGCTTCCTTTGTTCATGCTATCCATGTTTAGACTAGTATTGTTAAATTGATCGTTCTTATCATGTTTACGAATCTTCTGGTGATAATTGAGTATTGATTTCGAAGTCGAGGTAGATATTATGGAACCAAATGTTGAAGTAAAGCTTGTACTTGTTATTCTATCTCCCTGTAGTTATTTGTTCATTGCATTATGGTAAGGAAGAGTGTTAATGCTTGAAGGGTGATGCCGTGCCATATTGTGAGTGCTAATGCATGAAGGGCGATGCCGTGCCATGTTGTGAGGGTTAATGCATGAAGGGTGATGCCGTTCCATGTTATGAGAGTTAATGCACGAAAGGTGATGCCGTTCATTTTTTCTTTACTGTGTTTAATGGTCCTTATTGATTCATAGCATGATTGTTCAAGTTACCATTCTGCTGCAGTTCTCTATCTCGTATTTTTTCTCAGCATGTTTCCCCTCCCAATAGTACATGTTTAGATGTTACTGTTGTTTTCTTGTACATATACTGTTATCTGCACAGGTTTATTATGTGGGTATCTTGTCATAGCCTCGTCACTAATTCGTCAAGGTTAGGCTCGACACTTACCAGTACATGGGGTCGATTGTACTGATATTGCACTATGCACTTCTTGTGCAGATTTTGGTACCGGTCATAGCTGATCGTGAGGCTTAGCAGCTTGGATTTGCTGTCAGGAGACCCAAGGTAGATTTGCAGGCGTCCGCAGACCCTGGAGTCTCTTCCTAGTTTTATCATTTACTGTTTTCTAACTTCAAAAAAGTGTATTTTTTCCTTTTCAGAATCTGCTTGTAGTAAATCATAGTAGCTCGTGAGCTGTGACTCCATATCCAAGTGGTAGTAATTAATGAAGTTTTTATATTATTCCGCACTCACCGTATTCCATTTTAGCTTATTTGCTGTTATTTACTGAATTGAATAAGGATTGGCTTAATAATTCTCTAATATCGGCTTGCCTAGCAAGTGAAATGTTAGGCGCCATCACGGTCCCGACGGTGAGAATTCTGGGTCGTGACAAATCCAGATGTGTATGATGAGATTTTACTTCAGAGGAGATGAAAATTCCAGGGTTGTGGTTGGTTTATCAATCCTATTAAGTTCAATAATCACACTCGTTAATCCAGATTATCTATGATTGCTAATTAACCAGATTGTTTATATGAATAGCATGTTCCCACAATACTACTCTCCTGCCCATAATATATCAATCCTATATTCCTATGGTATTGAGTCTATCATGAACGAATATAATACGGTATTCAATTAACCAAGACTGTTAGGTATATTCCTATCCTAACCGCGAAATCGTTCCCCCGAGCCACTGGTTTAGAAACAAGCTCTCTCTAACTCTACTCTAATCTAAACATGGCTTTCCCAAGCATAGCATAGATAGTAGGGTGAATGAGTAGCTACAACAATTCACAAGTTAAAACTAGAATTAAAGAAACAACCATAAGATGATAATCCGAATTAACGAAGATGTAATTAATAATCGTTAATAATCATGTCAACCACAACCCTAGAAACAAAGTGCTTAGCCACTCATGTTCGTAGCAACAATTTTCCTAATATTTTACATAAATAAATTACAAAGAAAAGATAAAGGAATGAAGAACTCAATGATTTTCTTCTCCAAAAGTTGTTCCACGTGATGTTCTTGCCTCCGGTCGCAAAACTCCTCTAAAAATGATGTTTAATGACTATTTATATGTGTAGGAAAAAAGCCTAGAACGAAATAACCAAGTCCAAAATCAAAAAGGAGACAAAATAGGCTTTAAAATCCGGAACACCCTCGCTACAGGTCTCGCGGCGCGAGGCAAAACGCGAGCTTCATCTCGCTGTAGCTCGTGCGACGCAAGCTCTGTCGCGAGCAAAATCCCTTGCTACGCGTGCTCTAACGCGAGCTTGTTGGCTCGCTTCGCCTGATGCTTCTCTGCTTCAATTCAATTTTGAGGTCTTTTGTTAGTGCTAGTTGCCTAACACTCTCATTTCTTTCCTTTGCTTTCTTATTTATCTCACGTCAATTTGCACATATTATGTCTTCAATCATTATCTAATCATGATATCATAATATTTTCCATCATTAAATAATCACAAGCCATTCTTGTAATAAAAAATACACATAAAATCTCTACTTTGCTCCCAATTTCGTCATACCTACACATAAAATAAATTCAATTAAACACAAATATAATATAGTTTAGCATTAAAATCCCAAAATATAAGGTAAGTAATTCATTAAAAATATGAAATTATAGCAAAACATCATTATACATGTATACTATCGATTTTTTATTCTTGTTATCTGTATTTTTCTCTATTTTCCTTTCACACTGATAACCTATTTCTGTTTAACCTATTTCTGTCGTTTCTCTTGCTAGTCTCCATCGGAAATGTGTTACGAGGCAATGCATAGGATGTATGATAAGCATTTGCTTGTCTCTATTTGAAAACATGTTATGAGCAGTATATTAGGATATATATCATATGCATAAGCTTATATTTTTTTATTATCTAAAGAAGTATTTTATAGTACATTTCAATGTATTACAAAAACATATACACAAGATTTGAAACACATATTCTGCACATTATACACGATCTATCTTACTGAATTTGAACCCATATATTTTCTAAATCTTTCTATCTTTGTATTTCTCTTTTTCGATAAATAAAATACCTCTTATGCTAGTCTCATTTAAAGGAATATTTTTTATGAAAGTATGTCTTTCGTTCAAAATGATGCCCGTGTTTTACATGTTGTGTACAGTTCATTTTTGACTTACGATATCGTTGTTCTTCTCTATTTTGCTTTTCCTATTGATACACTACATCTCTATTTCGTATCTAACGTGTTTAGGACGTTATAATCCTTTTTTTTTCTTTCTAAACTCTTGTTATTTTTCTCTATTTTCTTTTTTTGCGCCGATATACTACCTCTCTGTAGCTTGTCTTGTTAATCTACACTAAAGAAATCTCTTTTACTAAAGTTTGTCTTTTATTCAATAAATATGACACGTTTGAAATACGTATTGTGAATGCTAAACATGTGAGGTATCACATGAATTTATTTTTTTCTTAAATATAATAATTATATTCATAAACGACATAACAGTAGTGCTAGAATTTTTTCGTACAAGTGCACAAAAATATGTGTTTTGAACATTATACATGTGAGATATCATATGAATTTTTTTTTTCTTAAACGATAATAATTATATTCATAAACAACAATAATAGTGCTGGAACTTTCTGTACAAGAGAGCAAAATCAATGTTTGAACGTTATACATGTGAGATATCACATGAGGTTTTTTATTTTTTATAAACGGTAATAATTATATATAATCATAAATGACATAAAAGTAGCAATAGAATTTTCTGTGTAAGTGAGCAAAACATCTAAAAGTATAGCCCTTTTTCTAATCTTCGAACGACTCTACAAATTCTAATAAAGTTTCTACCTCATTTGCCTATTCCTTCTTACACGTGTTTTGCACGTTATATATGTGTACCATCCATTTTTAATTCTTGCTATATTTATTTTCTCTACTTCCCTTCCCATTGATAACCTCTCTGTCGTTTCTCTTGCTAGTGTCCATAAGAAAATGTATTACGAGCACTACATAGAATGTATGATAAACGTATACTTGTCTCTATTTGAAAACGTGTTATGAGCAATACATTAGAATGCATGTATCATATATATTTACTTGTCTTTTGATATTTAGCTTAAATTATATATATTTATATGTATATCGCCTCATATTTTACTCGTGTTTCGTGGATTTCGGATGTTAAATGTAATGATTTATGCTAATTCGTGGTGTTTTTATATGTAAGAATCATCCGGAGGCAACATGGGGCGAAAGGTGCGAGATTAGAACCGAAAAGGAGAAAAATTGAAAAAGAGCCATTTGTAGCGCCACAGGCAGCGTGGGGCGCTAACTGTGGCACAATTTAAAGAATTGAGAATTTTCCAGCGCCCCACGCTACCCTGGGCATTGGTGACGGGGAACCTTAAGGTTATTTCGGCCCAAGACCTACCCAACGCGCATAAAGCAAGACTAAGCCTATTTTGAGGGGAGGGATGCCACTTTGATGGAAAAATACACATAAGAAACATCAGGGACCGAGGATATCTCAGTTTTCTTCATCTTTTCTTAGTATTTTTAATTATTCAACAATTGTGAATTTGTTTGATATTATCATGAGTGGCTAAAACCCATAGTTCTGGGGTTGTGATTTAGCTATGAATATTGTTGTTTAAAGTTGACTTAACCTTGATTACAATTCACTAATATATGATTGTTTCTTCAATTCTGTGATTAATTGCTTAATTGTCTGGCTAACAGTTAGGTTCTATTTACTATCTATGCTAAGGTTGGAAAAGCCATATTTAGATTAGAGAAGAATTGAAGAGAGCATGATCTTAACTCTGAGGGGGACAGATTTATGGTTAGGATAGGAATATACCTAATCACCGTGCTTAATTAAATATCATAATCTTAATGCATTCTTAATAGATTGATTCCATAGGAATATATAGTTGTTAATCTATTTCGAACAAGTGAGTAGGAATTCAGGAGAATACTACGAGAGCAATTGTTCAATTAATTAGCAACCATGAGTTAATTGTATGAAAGAGAGAGTTAATTAGAGCACAATAGGATTGGTGAATCGATCACAACCCTGGAATATTCGTCTCTACTGAATACACAACAACCATTTTGCTGCTTGATAAAATAGTTACTTGTTAGAATTAGTGCTTAGTATGATCACAACTTTGAACTCTGATTGACTTGACTGAGTAAAATTCTTGGTGAAACTAGTGGGTAATTAACACAAGTCTTTGTGGGTTCGACACTCGACTTATAATTTTATTACTTGTACGACCACGTATACTTGCGTGTGCGTTTGGGAGCAACAAGTTTTTGGCGCCGTTGTCGGGGACTTGAATATTGACTACTTTCTAGTTTTTGCTTTACTTGTTTACTTCGTCAAGTCTAACGTTTCTTATTGGTTGCTTTGCTCTCAGGAACTTTCATTGAATGCAAAGGGTCAGAAGCGATGATAGACTTCAAGGCTTTGACCCCGAACCAGAGAGAACATTTCATAGGAGGTTGAGAGAAGCAAGGGACACAGATAATCTTCAGACACTTGTTCAATTTCCTGTGGACATGGCAGAGGAGTAATATATGGATGTTCAGGAGGTGGCGATGCGCAACATTGCTAATGTCACCTCCAGCATTGTGAAGCCCAAAATCACTGGGCACTTTGATCTGAAACAGAGCATGATCCAACTACTACATGCGAATTGGCAGTTTATGGGTCTTCCTCACGAGGAACTACAACAACATATCCCGACTTCTTGGAGGTTAGTGATACTTATATCACTAACGAAGTCACTTCAGACTATGTGAGGCTCATACGTTTTCCATTATCTCTGTTGGGCGAAGCAAAGTGATGGTTGAAGGCGGAACCAACTAATTCTATTACATCATGGAATGATATGGTGAGGAAATTTTTGGCAAGGTTTTTTCCTTCAGGAAAAACTGTAAAGATCAGAAGTGAGATAGTCACCTTCAAACAGAAATCGGGAGAGTCCTTATACTCAGCTTGGGAAAGGTTCCAGGGGGTGCTTAGAGACTGTCCTCATCACAATGAGACAAATGAAGTATTAGCGCACACTTTCATAGAAGAGCTACATCCTGAGACAAAAATTATGGTGGATGATGCAGCGGGAGGTCAAGTGTTGGAGAAAAGCTTCCATAAGATATATGCATTATTGAACAAATTCTCCAAAACCAATCCTGATTGGCAAGGAGAGATGGGCAGACATACAGTACAAAAATCTACAGGGGTTCTCGAGTTAGATGTCATCTCTGCATCATCAATGCAGATTGACACATTGGCCAACCAAGTCAATCAGATGACCTTGGTTATTAACAAGAAACAAGCCCAGCCAGTGCAACATGTTCAGATATTTTGTGAAGTTTGCAGAGAATGTCACACGAGCGACTTATGCCCAGCTAATCTAGAGTCTGTCTATTTTATGGGTAATGAAAATAAGGTCCAGACAAATCAGTATGGGAACACTTACAATCCTAACTGGAGGAACCACCCAAACTTCTCTTGGGGTGGAAACCAAGGTGCTCAGAATCAGTACAGGCCACAAGCTCCTCAACAGAAATATAGACCACCACAAGTTGAACAACCTACAAACCTGATGAGTCACATTGAGGAGATGCTAAAAACATTGATGGCTGACCAGCAGGCCCAAGCAGCAGTGATGATAAATTTAGAGCGACAAATGGGGCAACTCGCCAGTTCCCAAAATACTAGACCAGTTGGAACTCTTCCAAGCGACACTAAGGTTACTCCTAAGGCATCTATTAATGTTGTGTCATCAAGGAATAGGAGACAGTTAGAAGAAGTTCCATCGAAAAAGAGAATCGAAATAAAGTCATAAAACTGAGTTATGCGGTAAATAAGTATAAACATGACTGAATATATGAGAAATCGGCCACCATAGAAGTAGAATCAGAAAAATCAAAGGAGTCAAAGAAGCCAGCTGAAGAGGCAGTGTCTAAGCAACCACCACCATTAGTTGCAAGGCCACCACCTCTGTTCCCTCAGAGATTGCAGAAAGTGAAGGATAATTCCGCTTATAAAAAGTTTCTTGATATTTTGAAGCAGGTGCAAATCAATATTCCACTGGTATACATCCTGCAAAAAGTGCCCAAATATGCCAAATACATCAAGGACATAGTGGCAATAAGAGGAGGTTGACAAATTTTGAGATTGTGACACTCACTAAAGAATGTAGCTCAAGAATTCAAAGCAAGCTACCTCAAAAATTAAAGGATCCAGGTAGTTTTACTATACAAATCTCGATTGGTAAGCACGCAGTCGGGCGAGCTTTGTGTGACCTTGGGGCGATCATTAATTTGATGCCGCTATCTATGTTCAGACAATTGGGGTTAGGTGAGTCGCTCCTAACAACAATGATTTTACAGTTGGCTGATCGCTCCCTTACTCATCCTGAATGAGTGATTGAAGATGTGTTAGTTCCAGTTAGAGGTATTCAATGGTATAAAGCACTCAGATTACCATCCCACTATGAAGAGCTATCCATGATTTCTGTGGTGAAAAGTGATGTGACGTCATTGGTGCCTTATATGAGCCCCATAGATCTTCTTGAACAAGCATTGATTGGGGATGAAGAAGACAGTGAAGATGAGATGATGGAAGAAATGGATCAAGTACTTAACATGTCTTGTAGTTATGTCCATGGGTTTGAGAAATTTGAGGAGTTGGACAGGCCTATTACTCTGACCCCTCCTAAGCCATCTATTGAAGAAGCTCCAAAGCTAGAGCTTAAGCCCCTTCCAGTGCATTTGTGCTATGCTTATTTGGGGAGCTTTGAGACATTGCCAGTGATCATCTCATACAGCTTGACCGATGTACAAGAAGAAAAATTGCTCAGAGTGCTTCGTGAGCATAAAAAGGCTATTGGGTGGACAATTGCTGACATCAAGGGAATCAATCCATTATTTTGCATATTATAATCTTTATGGAAGATGGACATCGCCCCAGTGTTGAGAAATAAAGGAGATTAAATCCCATTATGAAATAGGTCGTGAAAAAGGAAGTAATTAAGTGGCTTGATGCAGGTATCATCTTCCCGATTTCTGAGAACAACTGGGTAAGCCTAGTGCAATGTGTGCCTAAAAGGGTGTGGGGGTGGGGGGTGGGGGTGGGGATGATTGTTGTAGAGAATGAGAAGAATGAAATAATCCCTATTCGCACCGTGACGGGGTGGAGAGTTTGCATTGATTACATAAGGCTCAACAAAGCAACCCGTAAGGACCACTTTCCACTTCCATTCATTGACCAAATGTTGGACAGATTGGCGGGGCATGAATATTATTGCTTCCTTGATGGTTATTCGGGGTACAACCAGATTGTCATATGCCCAGAGGATCAGGAGAAGACCATTTTTACTTGTCCTTATGGTACTTTCTCTTTCAAGCGAATGCCATTTGTCCTTTGTAATGCGCCGGCTACTTCTAGAGGTGCATGACGCATATTCTTCTTATGATGATTGTTTGAAGAATTTGAGCATGGTACTGGCCCGTTGTGAAGAAACAAATTTGGTGTTCAATTGGGAAAAGTATCATTTTATAGTACAAGAAAGTATCGTGGTGGGCCATAGAGTGTTAAGGAGTGGAATTGAAGTTGATAAGGCGAAGGTGGAAGCGGTTGAAAAATTACCTCCACCCATTTTTATGAAGGGTGTCCGTAGTTTCTAGGGACACGCGGGGTTCTATAGACGCTTTATTAAGGATTTTTCAAAAAACGCTACTCCTTTGTGCAGGTTTCTTGAAAAGGATGTAACCTTCAATTTTGATGAAGCCTGTTTGAAGACATTCGAGGAACTCAAGAAGAAGTTAGTGGTTGCCCCTATTATTGCAACACCAAATTGGTCCTTACTATTTGAACTTATGTGCGATGAAAACGACCATGCTATTGGGGCAGTGCTAGGCCAGAGAAAAGATAAGATATTCTACTTCATCTACTATGCGAGTAAAACTCTTAATGATGCACAGCTGAATTACATCACCACTGAAAAGGAGTTGTTGGCCGTTGTGTGGGCCTTTGAGAAATTTCGGGCATACTTTGTGGGAACAAAAGTCATAGTCCATATTGATCATACGGCAATCGGGTATTTATTTACAAAAAAAGAATCCAAGCCTAGATTGATGCGCTGGGTTTTATTATTGCAGGAATTTGATGTAGAAATACGAGATCGGAAGGGCACAGAAAACCAAGTAGCCGACCATCTATCAAGGCCAGAAAATCATGAGCATGTGGAGGAAGGTGGACAAATTAAGGAGGCATTCCCTGATGAGCAACTTCTTGCTATCACCCAAGACCCTCCCCATGATACGCAGACTATGTCAATTATCTTGTGAGTGGGGTACTTCCTCCTAAAATTGAATCTGAAGCTAGAAAGAGGTTTTCACATGATGTAAACTTCTACTACTGGGATGAGCCATTCTTGTACAAACAGTGTGTTGATTAGTTGATGAGGAAGTGCATTCCAGAAAAGGAGGTGGAATTAGTGTTGTATGATTTCCATGCCTCACCTTATGAGGGCCATCATGGAGGCGATAAGACAGCTGCAAAAGTGCTATAATCTGGGTTCTTTTGGCCAGCATTGTTCAAGGATGCTTATGCATTTATTAAGAAGTGTGACCAGTGTCAAAGAACAGGGACAATCACAAAAAGGCATGAA
This sequence comes from Nicotiana tomentosiformis, assembly GCF_000390325.3. NCBI lineage: Eukaryota > Viridiplantae > Streptophyta > Magnoliopsida > Solanales > Solanaceae > Nicotiana > Nicotiana tomentosiformis. Next base: position 35,607,577 of record NC_090812.1, on the reverse strand, counting down.
ATGCCTTTTAAAATATCCTGGAGGTCGCGATTTTTGATGTGTGGGGGATAAACTTTATTGGACTGTTCTCATTGTCCAGAGGAAATAAATATATCTTGCTAGCAGTTGACTATGTGTCGAAATGGGTAGAGGCGATCACGTTGCCAACCAATGATGCCATGGTAGCTGCTTTTGTGAAGAAGAACATATTCTCGTGGTTTAGGACTCCGCGCGCTTTGATTAGTGATGAAGGGATAAATTTTTGCAATCGGTTGTTGGATAACCTTCTAGCTTAATATGGGGTCCGCCACAGAGTTTCCACGATATATCATTCGCAAAACGTAGACAAGCTAAGGTGTCCAACATAGAAATAAAGAAAATATTAGAGAAGACACTGAGTGTGAATAGGAAGGATTGGGCTGCAAAGTTAGATGATGCCTTGTGGGCATATAGACTGCATACAAAACACCAATTGGGGCGTCGCCGTACAAGCTTCTTTATGGGAAGTCATTTTACTTGCCTGTTGAACTTGAACACAAGGCGTACTGGGCGATTAAAAAGTTGAATATGGACTTTCCATGAGACTCTTGCAGGTTGGATGAGTACAGGCTACACTCTTATGAAAATGTTAAGATTTACAAAGAGAAAATGAAAAGATGGCATGACAAGCTTATCAAGCTACGTCACTTCGAATCGGGCCAACAAGTAATATTGTTCAATTCTAGGCTCAACTTATTTCCTGGAAAGTTAAAATCGAGATGGTCAGGTCCATTTGAGGTGGTGAGAGTCACTCCTTATGGTGCTATTGAGTTACGCGCTTAACATGGTGAAAGAATATTTTTAGTGAAGGGGCATATAGTCAAGCACTATTGGGGAGGAATCATTGATCATGAGAAGACCAAAGTAGTACTCGCTGATGAGTAAGCGAGGCTTTGCGTCGTGCCGCGACGTTAAATCAGGCGCTTGTTGGGAGACAACCCGATTTTTATTGCTTTCATAGTTTAATTTTTTTAATTTTTAGTTAGAGTAGACTAGATGTTTTTTTCTTTGTAGACATAGAAATTATAGGTAGAATGGTGTGGGGCATGTAAATTGGATATATAAAGTGCTCGGGAGACGGGGATTTCATTTAAAAAAAAAAAATCGGAGAACCAACGCCCCACGCTGCCTGGGGCGCAATTTACAGAATGCTCGGAGCCCCCAGCGCCAGGCCTAGCGTGGGGCGCTGGGCTGGGGGCAGGTAAGTATTAATTAATTTTTTTCGTTTTTGTTTTGTTTTTTTTATTAAGTTAATATACATACCCATAAAATCCGACCCATATACCCATCTATCCTAACATTATAACCCATACCCATCCCTACCACAAATTACAACATAACTCAAACTCCCCCTTTCACTCTCTCTCTCTCTCTCTCTCTGCCGCGACCCCTCCTCCTCCCCTCTCTCAAGTTTTTCAAGCTTTCTTTTGCTATCATCCTAAATCCTACAGGTATGTTCCTATTCTTCTTCCTTTTCTTTTGTTTGGTAGATGATAATCAACACCCCCCCCCCCCAAATGCCTTAATCCCCAAATTCTCCCATAAGTTGCTTCTTAGAACTTGTACTATGGTGGGTAGCCCGAATATGGAACAAAATTGGTCATGACAACTTTGTTGTTATGTTGTATACAAAGTAGTAAACTAGAATTCCTTCTACTCAATTAAAATTTCGGAGGACCACCATGTTCCACCATTGTTGAACTAAGTTGCACACACTTCATGCCCACAATGTGTTTGCTAAAATATTTGAATGAGTACCTTGTGCATCGGTAAAGTCTGAGTAACCAAGTGTAGTTGTATGTGATATTGGGCTAAGTGTGTGGTATTTGGGGATGATTTTACATAGTTTGGAGTTTGGTTTTAATGTGTGCATGTTGCCCACACCATGTATCTTGTGTTATATATGTTGTAGCACTTTGTAGAATTAGCTAATGTATTGTAGTTATGAACACCTAATTTTTGACTATATTTGAATTTTCATCACTTTTTTGTATTTAATATCTTCTAGGTTCAATCTTGATATTTTAACTTTTTTGTTATTTTTATTAGTAGGCTTTATAGAGAATATGCAATATTTTTAACAAAGTCTATTATATAGAGGACGAAGGAATTTATTTTAATCACAGACGAAATCTAATAAAATTATTTTCTACCTTCCCTACACTATTTTCTTGTCCCATCACCCACCTATTACACTATTCACGTGTCACATCTCACTCCCCTTTCACTATTCCCTTGTCTCATCACCCTCTTCCTACACTCTTCCTCTCTTATTTTTTATTATTTATATACCCACAAATTACCATGAAAGACCAGTCCAGATTACCACCAAAAAATCACATTTTCCTCCATTAAAATTGCCATGTAAAGCACCCAAACATCACCAAAAACCAGCAACCAAACTCCAGCGAAAATCAGTCCAAACAAGAGCTCAAACGTAACAAAAATCCAGCAAAAACGCACCAGAAATCAGCCTCCAAAACAGACCCAGAAAATAGTCCCAAAACTCTACCATCAAATTAGCCCTCTTCTCCGTCCAAAAACGACCCCAAAACAGCTGCTTCTTCCTCCCTAAATAGCATAAAACAGTTGAAATTCAGCTAAAAAATAGCAGCAAAAATAAATGCCAAACTTACCCCCATTAATGCCATCTAAAGCTCCACCAAAAGCCCAAAAAATGCAGCAGAAACTCTTCTCTGAAATGCAGCAAAATAAGCAGCAAAACTGCTGAAAACAACACACAAACACCCCAAAATCGACCCAAAAACCGTCCAAAAATCAAAGCCGAACAGATCTAAAAATCTGTTTAGAAACTACCTGAAAACCAGTCCGAAGAGTCACACAAATCAGCCAATCTCCACCCCAAATTGGAGGGTTTTGTTGTTCAGATCTGGGCATGAAAAAGGACACGATCGAGGTTCTATTCGGCGAGGTTTCCAGTTGAGATTCCGGTTCGTAGCTTCGGCGGTTCAACCCAATGATTGTTGATATATTTAGCCCGATTGAATTATAAATTTTCAGCTTTGTTCATCAATATAAAGGTTCATTTTTATCTCATTTCGATATTTCAAGTTTGATTCCATGATTAAAAGCATGACTTGATTTGTTTAAATATTTTTGAGTTCATCATTTATGTTTGATATATGATTTGATTGTTGGTGATGAATGGTTATGTAAATTAGACTTTGAGATAATACATGATGATGGAATAACATTTGAAAAGTGAGGGCATTTGATTATTTTTAAATTGTTCTTTCTAAACCAAATTGTCTTACTATCTTTGTCATGAAATAGATATTGGATAAATTGAGTTTAATGCCAATTATTACTAGATCCATTTGGGGATCTTTCAAGATTTGGACCAAGTGATATAAGTTCTGCCAGAAGCCCAAAAGAAAAACTAGGACGTCCATATTTATCCATATGCTGGCCCAAATTTTCTCAAACACATGTAGCTAGCCCACTGTTCCATAACTAATTAATCTATTTCATGCTTCTCTACAATGACTTCCATACTCTTATGACCTTACAATAACCTCAAAATTAATTTTAGAAAATGAATAATAATCATAACTATGATATGCTAACCCCAATACAAGTGCGCGTTCACACGACTTGACCAATCAACTTCGAATAATAATAAATGTGTTATTAAAATTGTACACGTACGCGTGACATGATTCTTGACTCGCCAAATAAAATGAGTATACGTACGCGTGACTTATTTCAAGATAATTTTCATAAATCTAATCAAGCAATAAAAGCGGACATAGGAAAAAAAAATATGAAAATCATATAAATCACAGTTTGACAAAAATTAATTCAAGCCAAGTTCAAGTCAATAAAGCGACCATGCTTGTCACGACCCAATTTTTCCTCCGTTGGGTATCGTGATGGCACCTACTCTTAGGGACTAGGTAAGCCTAACATTTACTGAATAACAACCATAATAAATAACATCTAACAACTTGAAATGGAATTCTTTATAAAAAAATTTACAATTTTCAAAACCGGTAGTACAAGTCATAAGCTCTACAGAGATTGCTACAAATTTTTAAATACAATTGTTTGGAAATAGGTAAAACAGTGTGAATACAAAATAGGAAGATGACTCTGAAGCCTGGGAACACAGTAGCAGGTTTACCTTGAGTCTCCACAGCAATATTCCGCACAGTTAGCTAATGATCAACTGACTTCGAAATACCTGGATCTGCACAAAAATGTGCAGAAGTGTAGTATGGGTATACCACGGCGGTACCCAGTAAGTATCAAGACTAACCTTAGTGGAGTAGTGACGAGGAACAGTCATGACACCTACTGAACTAAATGACCTGAACAAAGTATAAGTATAGAAACAATAGATTATAATATCTACATAAAGACTACGCGGTATGACTAACAATACAGTAATTGCAATAGGAAAGGACAACAATAAGTATCAGCGGAATACCATAATAATGACATAGAAGGATGAACGTAAACATAACCTAAATCCGAAATCACAGATGCAACAAGAACAAATAATAACTCAGCAACAACGACCTCTTTCACATCAGATTTTAGTCAACAAACTCCACGAGGTACCGAACCTCGGACAAATCATAACTCATGGGTATCAATACCTGAACTCTAACACTTGGCATCTTGTGCCCTCATTACACCTCATAACCGCACTGACGACTCGCGTGCCAAATAGAGCCATTCTCACATAGAAGGCCAATAAGCAAGGGTGTGCATTTATACTCAACAATATCAAGAAAAATCTCTTATTCGATAAGAGTTATTAACTACGTATATGCTTGTATAAGTGTCCTAACATAGTTCATACCAGCTAGTGAGCATAAGGAAAAGAATGGACAACACGTAGAATGTTTTCTCACAACTTTCACAAGATAAAGCTCACACAGGTAAGTGTACCACTACACAAATATCAACAACAAGAATGCCCTCATACCATCACAAATCATCATAAATCAATCCCTGACATAGCCCACCTTGTCTCACCACGTGTGCAATAGTAAAATAAATGCCCGCCTTGTCTCGCCACACGTGCAAAATAATATTCCCTCCTTGTCTCGCCACATGCGCAACCCACATATATATATATATATATATATATATATATATATATATATATATATATATATATATATATATATATATCCCGCCTTGTCACACCTTATGTGCAAATATCAATAGTAACAATAGCATGACAGAAATCTCGTGCAACCCCATCACAAAGAGATGTCAACAAAGGGCACTCGTGAGATACTGTCTCGTAGTCCCAAAAGTAAATGCTCAAAAGGGGATCTCCCAAGGTACTGCCTCGTAGTCCCAAAAGTAAATATGCAAGACAGGGGGATCTCCCGAGGTACCGCCTCGTAGTCCCAAAAGTAAATATGCAAGATAGGAGGATCTTTCGAGGTACCGCCTCGTACTCCCAAAGTAAATATGCAAGAACAACAAATACAACAGCAACAATAACAATAGTACAAGGGTATGCCAAATAAGTCAACTCAAAAATTTCAGAACTCAAAGAAATGGAGGAATTAAGTCACAAGGAGTGGCCGTAATAAAGAATACTAGTCATAATAAGAACAACTCAACAAGAAAGGAAATATTATGTAACAACGGTCCATAATGTACAATTCGACAACAAGGGAGCTAACACAAGTCGAATGATCCCAAATAAGGACAAGTCAACTAAGATATAGGATATCTAAACTTCTTTTAAGGTTGGGCAATTATGAAAGAGACACAACAAATTCAATTAAGGATAAGCAACAGAAAGATAGTCATAGTCTCAATTAAGGATGAACAATTACAGAAGAGATAATTATAACTTCAAATAAAGACAAGCAGTTAGGGGAAAGATAACATGACAATAGAAGAGATAACAATTTCAGTTAAGGCACAAAAGAATCAAATAAACAACAAGAGTGGATCATGAAGCAATTAATTATAATAAAAACAGGTAGAAGTGAAACTAGTAATTAAGAAATGTAATCTTAACGAGAACAACTGCATAATCAGTGAATACAAGGACCTAAGAGCCCTAAAAGGACAACTTTCCACAAATAAGTCCGAGCACGTACTCGTCACCTCGCGTACACGGATTACAATTAGCATAGAAGACTAAAATCCTAAGGGGTAGTTCCCCCACACGATGTTAGACAAGATACTTACCTCAACGAAGACAGACCGATACTCAAAAATGAACTTCTCGGGTGAAATGACCTGCGAGCGGCTCAAATCTAACCAAAATAACTTCAAAGCACAAATAAAACTCATAAGAAACTATTCTGGATCATAAAGCCTCAATCTTTATCAAAATCTAAAAATCGCCCCAAAAGTCGACCCCCGGGCCCGCACCTCGAAACCCGACAAATTTTACAAAAATCGAACACCCATTCCAATACGAGTTCAACCATACTAAAATTATCAAATTCTGATACCATTTCGTCCCTCAAATCATGATTTTTCATTTTGGAATTGTTCTTCAAAAACCTCCATTTTCCTCAACTCAAAACACAATTTAAATGATACAAATGAAGATAAAATTATGGAATATATTAAATTCTAGGTGAAGAACACTTACCCAATCGTTTTGCTTGAAAACCCTATAAGGAAGCTCCCAAAACTGAAGTCTAAAACTCAAAATATGAAGAAAATGGCCAAACCCTCGACTTAAATGATTCTGCCCAGGACTTCCGCATTTGCGGACAAGGAAGCGCATTTGCGTTCTCGCATTTGCGAGAAATCGTTCGTGTCTGCGAACTCAGCTGGCCAGGCCTGGATCCGCATCTGCCGAATTTATGCCGCACTAGCGGCCCCGCAAATGCACCAAAGGAAGCGCAGAAGCGAGCTTCTTCGCAGATGCGATCGCTGGACCGCAAAAGCAGCCTTCGCACCTGCGTGCTGGCCTCCATAGAAGTGAGCGAGCCTCCAGGCCACCATGACCGTAGAAGTGACCGGGCTCATGTAGAAGCAGAGCCGCACCTGCGCTCCAAAGTGTCACAGGTGCGAAAATACCAGAACCAGACCTGTTCGAAACCATGAAAAGCATCTGAAACTCGTCTGAAACACACCCGGGGCTCTAGGGACCCCGTCCAAGCATACCAGCAAGTTCCATACCCTAATACGGACTCGCTCGAGATCTCAAATCACATCAAACAACGTCGATTGACTTAATGAACTTGAAGCTTCAAATTTCTACAACTGATGCCGAAACCTATCATACCACGTCCGATTGACTTCAAATTTTGCACACAATCCATATTCAACATTACAGACCTACTCTAACTTTTGGAATCTGATTCCGACCCTGATATCAAAAAGTCCACTTCTGGTCAAAATCTCCAAAAATTTGACTTTCGCCATTTCAAGCTTAAACAGACCTCAAATTCACAGTCTGGATACGCTCCTAAGTCCAAAATCACCCAACGGAACCCTCGGAACTCCATTCCGGAGTCGTCTTCACATAGTTCCGACTACTGTCAAAAATCCTAAGGCTTAAGCTTCCGTTTTAGGGACTAAGTGTCCCAAATCACTCCAAATCGTCCGGTAATTGAATTCAACCACGCACGCGAGTCAATACACATAATACGAAGCTGCTCAGGACCTTATGCCGCCGATCTGGACTTAAATTCTCAAAATGACCGGTTGGGTCATTACAGTGCTAGAACTACGGGACTCGGAGAATGCCTTACACCCTCTCCCCGGTCAACAGAATTCCTTACCCGGACTTTATTTTTTCAGACCAATAATAATAGAGTCAAATATTCCTTTGACTAGGGATTCAAATAAAAGTTGACCTGGAACACCCAAAAATTAATTCCAAGTGGCAACTCTATAAATAAAATAATCCCTACTCAAATTTGTCACTTTAATTGGAAAAACTCTTTAACCCACAATCCCTAACATACATATATATTTTTGGGGTTAAAAAGGGGTGTGAAAGCTTTGGCGACTCTGTTGGGGATTTCAAGAATTCAAGCTTGTACATTGACTTTATTTGACTTTATTAAGTTTTGCATATATAGTGATTTATTTGGGCCAAATGTGCTACTTGTCTACTTTTTACCGCTTTGATATTGTTGAATTGTACATATAAATTGTCTGTCCACGCACCCCCTATGAGTCTTCAGAATATAACCTTGGTAATTGCGGATGCGCCCCATTCTTTTTTGATATAAAGCCGGTGGGCCTGGGCTCCCGGTGAAGGATTATTAGTCACCCATGTTTAAGAACGGGGAGGGTCCAGTAGTTAAGCCGGAGAAGTATTGCTCCCGGTACGCTACCCCTTCCCAACTCCAGTTGTCCGCTTGTTTTATGGCCAGTCTAAATACACCTCATCCCCTAGAATTTTTTAAAACCTAGAAGAACAAGCCACATGCCTGGTTATCCCTACTAGGATCATTTTGTTGCATCATTTGTATTTGACTTAGCGAAACTTGGCGCGAGGTCCGACTCCGTATAAGCCAGGTACCCTCTTTGAGACCATAATGTTCACTAATATGCTACTTGCGACATCATTTGGAAGGCTTGCTTGCATTGTTGACCGATTTTAGAAAATTAGTTGATCGGAAATGAAAAGAAAACATTCCCCCCGCTTGGTATAAATAATCCATTTTTACTAAAAAAAAAATAATTTATTTTGAAGTAGTATGACGTGAGGTGTCCGAAAAAAATAATCTGCCGAGTCTTGACCGAACTATGCGGGTCTGATTCGCACTGGACGTGAGATACGTAGGCAACCTTTATCGGGTCCGGCCCTAATTTTCAAAAACGCAAACAAATATTTTCCTTTAGTTTCTTCTTTAGAAGTCTTTCTTTGAGACGTCAAGTCCAAAAATCCAAAAATATTTTCTACCTTTTTTTAGAAGTCTTTCTCCCAAAATAAAAAAAAAATCAATATCCAAAAATTATTATCTTTCTTTTGAAATTTACAAAAAAAAAATGAAAATCCAAGATATTATCTTTCTTCTTTAGAAGTCTTTCTTTCAACAATCCCCAATTTTCAAAAATCCAAAAATATTTTCCTTTAAATCTATCTTTGAGACATCAAATCCATAAATTTAAAAAAAAAAAAAAAATTTTTGAATTCCAAAATATTTTCATTCTTCTTCAAAAGTTTTTTCTTTCGAAAATTAAAAAGAAAACTCTGAATCCAAAAGTATTTTCGAAAATTCAAAGGAAAAAAATTAAAAATCCAAAAAATATTCTCTTTCCTCTTTAAAAGTGAAAAAAAGAAAAAAAAGAAGAAGAAAGAGCAAAAGAGTGTGTTCATTCTAACATGCTTATTGTATTGAAATAAAAGATAGTTAAAGGTGGTCGTTTTTTTGGTTTGCAATGGTGAATCACGAAAACAATCCAAGATCACTCTATCATCTTCTCAACCAAGGGAATAAGCACCACTATTGTTGATCCAACTAAGGTCACGAAAAGGCAAGTACACAGTTTGGTGGTGAAAACTAGAGGGAAATGTTGGTTGACTTTTACCAGGTTTGAGCAACAGGACATGCTTTGTGTGAGACGATCTGTGAGAATAGGGAGATATGAGAATTTTTCCAAATCTTTTAGAAAATTGGTTGCTATGAAATTTCTCATGCCGCCAGTCCTGAAATCCGACAGCCAATATTGGGAATGGTTTGATCAAAAAGTTGAAACTTGAATGCTGATTCCAAAGCAATCTTATTGAATTCCGTAGTAATGTTGATATGCAAATGCGTAGCTAAGATGTCGAGCTTGGTAATTGAAAAGTCAGTCCCCCCCCCACCTTGCCGGGAAGGAGTCTTGGTAACTTATTTTCTCATAATTTCTATCATCTGGATTACTTCGAGGTGTGATCCGGATGTTGTTTGTTTGTCCTGTCATCAAACCTCTCTATCCTTTAATCAATAAAATATAACTTTTTGCTTTATGTCATTTTAATCCATTGTGCTTAATTCTTCTTGCATATATAGTTCTATTCATGCCAATTTTTGTGACATGACATGCATGTGGAGTTTTCGGCTAGATTTTAGAAAGCCTGTCCAATCTTGATTTGAATCGAGGAAAAACACTTGGATTTTAAGTAAGAGGTTGAAAAACTTTGATGATATGCTTGTGTCAAGATCACATGGAACCAAAACAGTCATATCCGTAGAGGTTAAAGATGTTTATCTCAAACCTATCATGAATACCAACCTAATGTGATGACCCAATATGTCATCTTTAATTTTAAACATTCATTTCTATATTCTGAGACCTCGAATAGCACCCTTCAGCATCCCTCGACTTGCGGGCGCAGTCCGTAAATTTTTCTGGAAAGTTTTTATGTGAAAAATTAATTAAATGTGAAATGGAGCTTCAAAACTCATTTGAGTTTATTTCGGTCAATGTTTTGAGAAAATGGATCTAGATCAGTATTTTGACAGTTTTGGTAGGTCCGTATCGTTATTTGGGACTTGGGCGTATGCCCAAAATCGAATTTGGAGGTCGCTACCTCGAATTATCGCAATTTAACGGAAACTAGAAATCTAAAGGCTTTAGATTTCCAAAGTTTGACTGTGAATTTGATTGTATCAATATCGGACTCGAATTGAGAATCCGAGTGTTGGAATAGCTCGGCTATGTCTTTTATGACTTGTGCGCTAAATTTAAAATCATTCCGGATTTATTTAATTCATTTCGGCGCGGGTTTTGTAAAGTGAAAAGTTTGAAACTCATAAGTTCAAATCGAGGTGTGAATTGAAATTTCGATTTTATTTGACGTGATTTGAGACCCCGAGTAAGTTTGTATTATATTACGGGACTTGTTGGAATATTTGGTTGAGGTCCTAAAGGCCTCGGGTGGATTTCGGATGGTTAACAGAATTTAATTTGGATATTCTAGAATGTTTCGACATCGTTTCTTCAAGAATAAATGGTATCGCATTAAGAAAATGAGCTCCAAATCCAGTTTTGATTGAAGCATTATATCCGTATTGAAATTTCGGAGCCATAACAAAAATAATCGTCGAATGCAGACATTGTATGAGAGAGTTATGCCCATTTCCGTGTCAGAAAATATTTCCTGTCGCCGCCAACGCCCAAGGTAGCGTGGGGCGCTAGCCCTGGCGCTGGATATTGTTGGGGTTCTAGAAACTGCGTCACATGCAGCTCACCACGCTACCTGTGGTGCTCAAAACAGCAGAGACTCTATAAACGGGGATTGTTTTGCTATTTTTGACAAAAATAGAGTTAAGGAGCCCGGTTAGGGCGATTTTCAAAGGGTTTTTCACAAATTCGAACTGGGTAAGTGTTCCTTATCCTATATTGATTAAATTTCATAATTCCATACTCATTTACATCATGAATCCGTGAATTTAATTGAAGAAAATCAGTTTTTTGTAAAATCTTCCAAAAATGTAAAATGAAGATTTGAAAGGCAATTCATTGTCGAAATTCAATAATATTTGTATGTCTGAACTCCTCTCGGAATGGATGTTTGGATTCCGTGATTTTTCTTCGGATTCCGAAAAGTGGGATCCACGTTGACTTTTAGTTGACTTTTTCCAAAAATGACTTAAATTAAGTCTCTTTCGAATTGTGAATAATTTCTAAAGCTCAAATTGAATTGTTGGTAATTAAATCGCTAGGTTTGGTTGGTTTGGAGAATAATTCGAAAGGAAAAGTTATGGTCGAGTGAACACTTGAACTGCGAAGCAAGGTAAGTGTCGTGGTTAACCTTGACTTGAGGGAATAGAACCTTGATTTATTTGTTGCGTGAAATTTATGTGTAACGATATATAGACGAGGTGACGAGTGCCTATACGTCGTCAAATCGATTGTTTGCATATTTATCTGAAAATCATATATTATTTTAAATTATGAATTAATTATTATAATAATTATTTCGCTCATATTCCTTATCCAATATTATGTCTTGAATTCATGCTATAATTGCTACATGCTTATTTGACTTATGTGTCTTAATTGCTACTTGACAATTAGCATATTAAATATTAAATTGCCTATTTTCTCCCTGATTTTTACAATTAATTGCTATTTGTCATTACATGTTTCCTAAATAAATCATAATCATTGTATGCCTTGTTGCCTAATAATTTCCTATTGAATGTGATATTTATTGGAGTATTTTTATATTTAAGATTTGTTAAATTATATTATTGGAGCGGGTTGCACGCCGCAACAGATTTATTTTAAGTTTATATTGTTGGAGCGGGTTGCACGCCGCAACAGATATATTGAACGTTTATATTGTTGGAGCGGGTTGCACGCTGCAACGGAATTTAATTGAAAGATTATATTGTTGGATCGGGTTGCACGCCGCAACGGATTTATTGAAAGTTTATATTGTTGGAGCGGGTTGCACGCTGCAACGGAATTTAATTGAAAGATTATATTGTTGGATCTGGTTGCACGCCGCAACGGATTTTATTCTAAGTTTATATTGTTGGAGCGGGTTGCACGCCGCAACTGAAATTAATTGAAGGTTTATGACTACTGAGTTGACTTCAATTATTGATATGGTTTACCGGTCTTACTTCTTTACCTGTTATTATTATTATTATTGCTTATAGGTTAATGTAAGTGACCTGTCTTAGCCTCGTCACTACTTCGTCGAGGTTAGGCTCGGCACTTACAGAGTACATGGGGTTGGTTATACCCATACTACACTCTGCACTTCTTGTGCAGATACCAGAGTTGGTCCCAGCGGCGTACTGTAGATTCACTCGGATTCAGCTATCAGAGAAAACTTGAGGTAGTGTTGCACGGCATTCGGAACTCTGAAGTCCCCTTCTACTTTATCTTAGTTGTGTGCTTTCTTTCAGACAACTATATTTTATTCAAACCCTTGTTTGTATTATTCTAGAAGCTCGTGCACTTGTGACTCCTGTTCTGGGATGGTATTTAGACATCGTATTATTTTTGGTTTGCACATTTAAATTCAGATATTTTTTCCGGTTGTTGGTTTCTATACTATTTAATTAAGGTGAATTGCTAAAAATGGTTTAAATTATTCTAACTTTGGCTTTCCTAGCAAGTGAAATGTTAGGCGCCATAACGGTCCTGAAGGTGGAAATTTTGAGTCGTGACAAGTTGGTATCAGAGCACTAGGTTACTTAGGTCTCACGAGTCATGAGCAAGCTTAGTAGTGTCTGAAGGATCGGTACAGAGACGTCTGTACTTATCTTCCAGAGGCTATGAAGTTTAGGAATAATATCATTTCTTTATTATTCCATCGTGCGATTTTATTCTATTATCGATGATTGAACCATTCTATTCTTGTTCTCTCGCAGATGGCGAGAACACGTACTACTTCTACTGCTAGACAGGAGCCAAAGCCCCCGGTGGAAACTATGACCAGGGGTAGAGGCCGAGGCCGAGGTCGTGCCAGAGTCCGAGGCAGAGGCAGAGCCCAGCCTCGAACTCGAGCAGAAACACCTGTTGTAGAACCTCAAGTGGATTTGGAAGCGGAGGTTCCAGCTCAGACAATAACTGTTGGACCAGTCCAGGTCCCGGAAGGATTCATAGCTACTATAGTACTTCAGGACGCTCTAGTCCGTTTAGTGAGCCTAATGGAGAGTGTTGCCTAGAATGGTACATTTCCAGTGGCACCAGTCATCTCACAGGCTGGGGGAGGTGCACAAACTCCCACTACTCCCGCTCCGGAGCAGATAGCTCCCCAGTATCAGGCTCTAACAGCCCCACGAGTTGGAGTAGTTCATCCAGTTTTTGCAGCACAGGCCGGTGATAGACCCGCCATGTCTTCTGAGGCCCTATTGAGATTGGACAAGTTTACTAAGCTATTTCCAGTTCACTTCAGTAGTACACCTACTGAGGACCCACATGATTATCTTGATCGCTGCCATGAGGTGCTGCAGAACATGGGAATAGTTGAAAGCAACAAAGTCAATTTTGCTGTGTTTCAGATGACTGGTTCCGCCAAGAGGTGGTGGAGAGATTATGTATTTACTAGACTAGCTTATTCGCCTGCATTTACCTGGGAGCAGTTCTCACAACTATTTCTGGATAAGTTTGTTCCTCTTACATTGAGAGAGGAATACCGCCGGCAGTTTGAGCGTCTCCAGTAGGGTAGTATGACTGTTACCCAGTATAAGACCCAATTTGTGGACTTAGCCATCGTCTTGCTTCCTACTAAAAAGGAGAGAGTGATGAGATTCATTGATGGAATCACTTATACTATCAGGCTTCAAATAGCCAATGAGACAGGGAGTGATATTTCCTTCCAGACAGCTGTGAATATTGCTAGGTGGATCGAGTTAGTTCGTGCTCAGGAGAGAGGGCCAGTGTCAGATAAGAGTCCCCGTCATTCCGGTAATTTTAGAGGCGCCTCATCTGGAGGCAGGGTTACTTATAGTAGGGGTTACCCTCCCAGTCCATATTATTCAGCACTTCAGGCATCTCATGGTACTTCAAGGAGTCATGGTCCTATTATGCCTTACTCTGGGCAGCCGACATTTAGTGCATATCCAGCTCCTATCAATGCACCACTGCTCTAGAGTCACTACATCGGTTATCCGGCCCGTTTGGGTCAGCTTTAGCTTTAGTAGCCACAACAATAGGATGGGTGTTATGAGTGTGGGAACATTGGTCACATCAGAAGATATTGCCCTAGGTTGTCGAGCAACAGATCTCGGCAGGATTCGCGTGCCATCATACCGGTACCGGTTGCTCCACCGCTTGCCCAACCAGCTAGGTGAAGGGGTCAGACAACTAATGTTGGAGGTCAGGTTGTTAGAGGTGGAGGCCGGCCAGTTAGGGGCCATCCCAAAGATACAGCCCCGAGTGGTGGGGCCCAACCCCGATTTTATGTTTTTCCAGCTACGCCTAAGGCCGAGTCATCCGATGTCGTGATCACATGTATTGTTCCAATTTGCCATAGAGATGCTTCAGTTATATTTGATTCAGGATCTACTTATTCATATGTGTCCTCCTATTTTGCTTTATATCTGGTTATGCCTCGTGATACTCTGAGTGCTTCTGTGCGTGTGTCCACACCGGTGGGAGATTTTGTTATGGTAGATCATGTCTATCGTTCGTGTGTAGTTACTATTGGGAGTCTTGAGACTAGCGTAGATCTTCTACTTCTTGATATGGTAGATTTTAATGTTATCTTGGGAATGGATTGGTTGTCACCTTATCATGCTGTATTGGACTGTCACGCCAAAACGGTGACCTTAGCCATGCCGGGGTTACCTCAAATAAAGTGGAAATGGACTCCTGGCCAGTCCACCAGCAAGGTTATCTCTTACGTGAAAGCTCGTCGTATGGTCGAGAAGGGGTGTCTAGCTTATTTGGCTTAAATTCGTGATCCCAGTGCGGATGTTCCATCTATGGATTTAGTCCAGTTGTCCATGAGTTTCCATATGTATTTCCTGTAGATTTGCCGGGGATTTCACCCGACAGAGATATTGACTTCTGTATTAATTTGGCTCCGGGCACCTAGTCTATTTCTATGACACCATACCGTATGGCCCCACGGGAACTAAAATAATTAAAGGGGCAGTTACAAGATTTGCTTGATCAGGAATTCATTAGGCCTAGCGTCTCGCCCTAGGGCGCACAAGTGTTATTTGTAAAGAAGAAAGATGGTTCAATGCGGATGTGTATAGATTATTGGCAGTTGAACAAGGCTACTATCAAGAAAAAGTATTCGTTGCCAAGAATTGATGACTTATTCGATCAGCTTCAGGGTGCCAAGGTGTTTTCAAAGATCGATTTGAGGTCTAGTTACGATCACATGAAGATTAGGGTATCTGATGTCCCTAAGACAGCTTTTCGGAGTTGGTATGGGCATTACGAATTCCTAGTGATGTCATCTGGGCTCACAAATGCCCCAGCAGAATTTATGGATTTGATGAATCGGGTATTCAAGCCATATTTGGATTCTTTTGTGGTTGCATTCATTAATGATATCCTGATTTACTCCAACAGTCGAGAGGAGCATAAGCAGGATCTTTGGATTGTGCTTCAGACTTTGAAGAATAATCAGTTATATGCCAAATTTTCAAAATGTGAATTTTGGTTAGACTCCGTTGCCTTTTGGGGCATGTTGTATCGATAGAAGGCATAAAAATGGATCCTAAGTAGATTGAGACAGTTCAGAATTGGCCTAGACCTACTTCAGCTACAGAGATCCGGAGTTTCCTGGGTTTGGCAGGTTATTATCGCCGGCTTGTGGAGGGGTTTTCATCCATAGCATCCCCACTGACCAAATTAACCCAGAAGGGTGCCCCATTGAGATGGTCAGACGAGTGTGAGTTGAGCTTTTAGAAGCTCAAGACTGCTTTGACTATGACACCAGTGTTGGTATTGCCCACATGTTCAGGATCTTATATGGTGTATTGTGATGCATCTCGCATTAGGCTTGGTGCAGTATTAATGCAAGATGGCAGAATGAGTGCATATGCGTTGCGACAGTTGAAAGTTCATGAGAAGAATTACCCTGTTCATGACTTAGAATTAGCAGCCATTATTCATGCGCTGAAACTTTGGAGGCAATACCTTTATGGTGTCTCGTGTGAAGTATTTACCGATCATCGTAGCCTACAATATCTGTTTAAACAAAAAGCTCTGAATTTTAGGCAGAGAAGATAGATGGAGCTATTGAAAGACTACGATATTACCATTTTGTATCACCCCGAAAAAGCCAGTGTGGTGGCCGATGCTTGAGTAGAAAGGATGTGAGTATGGGCAGCCTTGCATATATTACGGTTGGTGAGAGGTCGTTAGCTGCATATGTTCAGACTTTGGCTAATCAGTTTGTGAGGTTAGATGTTTCTGAGTCCAGTCGGGTTCTAGCTTGCATAGTCGCTCAGTCTTCCTGGTATGAGCACATCAGGGAGCGACAATATGATGATCCTCATTTGCTTGTCCTTAAGGGTGCGACATGGTGGTGCCAAGCAGGTTTCTGTGGGGGAAGATGGAGTTCTACGAATACAGGGTCATATTTGTGTGCCTAATATGGATGGGCTTCGTGAATTAATTCTTGTAGAGGCCCACAGTTCCCAGTATTCTATTCATCTGGGTGCCGCCACAATGTATCAAGATTTGCGGCAATATTATTGGTGGAGGAGAATGAAGAAAGATATAGTTGCATATGTAGCTCAGTGTCTAAATTGTCAGAAAGTCAAGTACGAACATCAGAGACCTGGTGGTTTACTTCAGAAGTTAGAAATTCCTAAGTGGAAGTGGGAGTGTATCACTATGGATTTTGTTGTTGGATTCACACGGACTTAGAGGAAGTTCAATGCAGTATGGGTCATTGTGGACAGGTTGACCAAGTCAGCTCATTTCATTCCAATAGCAGTTACCTATTCTTCAGAGCGGTTAGCGGAGATTTACATCTGTGATATTATCCGCCTTCACGGTGTGCCCGTGTCTATCATTTCTGATAGAGGTACACAGTTCGCCTCGTACTTTTGGAGGGCTGTACAGCGTGAATTGGGCACGTGGGTTGAGTTGAGTACATCATTTTATCCTCATACGGACGGACAGTCCGAGCGCACTATTTAGATATTAGAAGATATGCTTCGCGCTTGTGTTATAGACTTAGGAGGTTCTTGGGATCAGTTCTTGCCACTTACGGAGTTTGCTTATAATAACAGCTACCAGTCGAGCATTCAGATGGCTCCGTATGAAGCATTATACGGGAAGCGATATCGTTAGTGAGTTGGCTGGTTTTAACCGGGAGAGGCTCGGTTGTTGGGTACCGATTTGGTATAGGATGCCTTGGATAAGGTCATGATTATTCAGGATCGACTTCGCACAGCTCAGTCTAGGCAAAAGAGTTATGCCGACCGTAAAGTTCGTGATATTGCATTCATGGTTGGTGAAAGAGTGTTGCTCCGGGTTTCACCTATGAAGGGTGTAATGAGGTTCGGAAAGAAGGGCAAGTTGAGCCCTAGGTATATCAGACCCTTTGAAATTCTTGAAAGGGTGGGTGAAGTAGCCTACAGGCTTGTACTACCACCTAGTTTATCAGCAGTTCATCCGGTGTTCCATGTATCTATGCTCTGGAAGTATCATGGTGATCCGTCCAATGTGTTAGATTTTAGCTCAGTCCAATTGGACTAGGATTTGATTTATGAGGAGGAGCCGATAGCTATTGTAGCTCGGCAGGTCCGACAGTTGAGGTCTAAGAGTTATCCTTCAGTTCGGGTACAATGGAGAGTTCAGTCGATTGAAGCAGCTACCTGAGAGTCCGAGTCGGACATGCGAAGTAGATATCCACACCTTTTCACCAGCTCAGGTAATTTTCTAATTCCGTTTGAGGACGAACGTTTGTTTTAGAGGTGGAGAATGTGATGACCCAATATATCATCTTTAATTTTAAATATTCATTTCTATGTTTTGAGACCTCAAATAGAACCCTTCAGCATCCCTCGACTTGCGGGCCCAGTCCGTAAATTTTTTCGGAATGTTTTTATGTGAAGAATTGATTAAAATGTGAAATGGAGTTTCAAAATTCATTTGAGTTGACTTCGATCAATGTTGAACAAACGGACCCGGATTAGTATTTTGAATGTTCCGGTAGGTCCGTATCGTGATTTGGGACTTGGGCGTATGCCCGTAATCGAATTCAGAGGTCCCTACCTTGAATTATCACCATTTAACGGAAACTAGAAATCTAAAGGCTAAAGATTTCCAAAGTTTGACCGTGAATTTGACTTTTTTGATATCGGACTCGAATTGAGATTCCAAGAGTTGGAATAGCTCTGTTATGTCATTTATGACTTGTGTGTTAAATTTGAAATCATTCTGGATTTATTTAATACGTTTCGGCGCGGATTTTTTAAAGTAAAAAGTTTGAAACTCATAAGTCTGAATCGAGATGTGAATTGTAATTTCGATGTTATTTGACGTGAGTTGAGACCCCGAATAAGTCTGTATTATGTTACGGGACTTGTTGGAATATTTGGTTGAGGTTTCAAGGGCCGAGGGTGGATTTCAGATGGTTAACGGAATGTAATTTGGATATTCTAGAATGTTTCAAAGTCGTTTCTTCAAGAATAAGTGGTATCCCATTATGAAAATGAGCTCCAAATTCAGTTTTGATTGAAGCATTAGATCCTTATTGAAATTTTGGAGCAATAGCAAAAAGAATCGTCGAATTCGGACATTGTATGAGAGAGTTATGCCTATTTCTGTGTCAGGATTGATTTCCCGTCGCCGCCAGCGCCAAAGGTAGCGTGGGGAGCTAACCCTGGCGCTGGGAATTGTTGGGGTTCTAGAAACTGCGCCACAAGCAGCACCCCACGCTACCTGTGCCACTCGAAACAACAGAGGCTCTATAAACGGGGGTTTTTGCTATTTTTGACAAAATAGAGTTAGGGAGCTCAGTTTGGGCGATTTTCAGAGGGGTTTTCACAAATTCGAACTGGGTAACTGTTCCTTATCCTATATTGATTAAATTTCATAATTCTATACTCATTTACATCATGAATCCGTGAATTTAATTGAAGAAAATCAGTTTTTTGTAAAATCTTCCAAAAATATAAAATGAAGATTTAAAAGGCAATCCGATGTCGGAATTCAATAATTTTTATATGGTTGAACTCGTATCGGAATGAGTGTTTGGATTCCGTGATTTTTCATCGGATTCCGAAATGTCGGACCCATGTTGACGTTTTGTTGACTTTTTCCAAAAATGACTTAAATTAAGTCTCTTTCGAATTGTGAATAATTTCTAAAGCTCAAATTGAATTGTTGGTAGATAAAGGTTTGGTTGGTTTGGAGAATAATTCGTAAGGAAAAGCCGTGATCGAGTGATCACTTGAACTGCGAAGCAAGGTAAGTGTCGTGGTTAACCTTGACTTGAGGGAATAGAACCTTGATTTATTTGTTGCGTGAAATTTATGTGTAACGATATATAGACGAGGTGACGAGTGCCTATACGTCGTCAAATCGATTGTTTGCATATTTATCTGAAAATCATATATTATTTTAAATTATGAATTAATTATTATAATAATTATTTCGCTCATATTCCTTATCCAATATTATGTCTTGAATTCATGCTATAATTGCTACATGCTTATTTGACTTATGTGTCTTAATTGCTACTTGACAATTAGCATATTAAATATTAAATTGCCTATTTTCTTCCTGATTTTTACAATTAATTGCTATTTGTCATTACATGTTTCCTAAATAAATCATAATCATTGTATGCCTTGTTGCCTAATAATTTCCTATTGAATGTGGTATTTATTGGAGTATTTTTACATTTAAGATTTGTTAAATTATATTGTTGGAGCGGGTTACACGCCGCAACAGATTTATTTTAAGTTTATACTGTTGGAGCGGGTTGCACGCCGCAATGGATATATTGAAAGTTTATATTGTTGGAGCGGGTTGCACGTTGCAATGGAATTTAATTGAAATATTATATTGTTGGATCGGGTTGCACGCCGCAACAGATTTATTGAAAGTTTATATTGTTGGAGCGGGTTGCACGTCGCTGCGGAATTTAATTGAAAGATTATATTGTTGGATCGGGTTGCACGCCGCAACTGAAATTAATTGAAGGTTTATGACTGCTGAGTTGACTTCAATTATTGATATGGTTTACCGGTCTTACTTCTTTTTCTGTTATTATTATTATTATTGCTTATAGGTTAATGTAAGTGACCTGCCTTAGCCTCGTCACTAATTCGTCGAGGTTAGGTTCGACACTTACAGAGTACATAGGGTCGGTTGTACTCATACTATACTCTACACTTCTTTTGCAGATACCGGAGTTGGTCCCGATGATGTACTATAGATTCGCTGGGATTCAACTATCATAGGAGATTTGAGGTATAGCTGCACGATGTTCGCAGCTCTGAAGTCCCCTTCTACTTTATCTTAGCTGTGTGCTTTCTTTCAGACAACTATATTTTATTCAGACCCTTGTTTGTATTATTCTAGAAGCTCGTGCACTTGTGACTCCAGTTCTGGGATGGTACGTAGACATCGTATTATTTTTGGGTCGCACATTTAAATTCAGATATTATTCCGGTTGTTGGTTTCTATACTATTTAATTAAGGTGAATTGTTAAAAATGATTTAAATTATTCTAACGTTGGCTTGCCTAGCAAGTATAATGTTAGGCGCCATCATGGTCCCGAAGGTGGGAATTTCAGGTCGTGACACTTAAGGATAACTGAATGTTTTGAAGTCTGGTTGGACTAATCGATAAAAGGATTTTTGGCCACGACCTACCATAATCTAGTCATATTAGGGAAAAAAACCCAAATCTCCAAAGGAGGTATTCCAGTGAATATTTGAATGGATTAGCTGGTACTGAAGTGCGCCCTTCCACATCAAGTTAAAGTCCAAGAAAAGGTGACTCCAAATTGTCAGACGTCATTTGTTGCAAACTAGATATTGACTACGGAGCTATACAACTGACAAAACCAAGAAGACAGTCACGTCCATGAATGTTGAACCTGAGAAGAGATAGAGGCTTTGGCATTCTTGAGGATGGGAGGCCCTTTTTCTTCTATCCAAACACTTTATATCCTTCGTCACCCCTTTTTGAGCCTGTTTTATTTTCCTTTGATCTCCTCTCTTGGAATCAAGTCTAGAGTCAAAAGACAAAAAGGTAAGATATATATATATATATATATACACAAAATCAGCTGCGAATCTGCTGAAAACAGCACAAAAACACCCAAAATCGACCCAATAACCGTCCAAAAATCAACGCCGAACAGATCTGAAAATCTATTTAGAAACCACCTGAAAACCAGTCCGAATAGTCATACAAATCAGCCAATCTCCACCCCAAATTGGAGGGTTTCGTTGTTCAGATCCGAGCGTGAAAAAAGACGCGATCAACCCAACGATCGTTGCTTTATTTAGCCCGATTGAATTGCAAATTTTCAGCTTTGTTCATCAATACAAAGGTTCATTTTCATCTCATTTCGATATTTCAAGTTTGATTCCATGATTAAAAGCATGACTTGATTTGTTTAAATATTTTTGAGTTCGTTATTTATGTTTGATATATGATTTGATTGTTGATGATGAATGGTTATGTAAATTAGACTTTGAGATACTACATGATGATGGAATATCATTTGAAAAGTGAGGGCATTTAATTATTTTTAAATTGTTCTTTAAACCAGATTGTCTTACTATCTTTGTCATGAAATAGATATTGGATAAATTGAGTTTAATGCCAATTATTACTAGATCAGTTTGGGGCTCTTTCAAGATTTGGACCAAGTGAGATAAGTTCTTCCAGAAGCCCAAAAGAAAAACTAGGCCGTCCATATTTATCCATATGCTGGCCCAATTTTTCTCAAACACATGTAGCTAGACCACCGTTTCATAACTAATTAATCTATTTCATGCTTCTCTACAATGACTTCCATACTCTTATGACCTTACAATAATCTCAAAATTAGTTTTAGAAAATGAATAATAAGCATCGTTAGTTGCTTTAGGAGCGTCTTAATAATTATCATGGTTATGGATACGGTTCCCATGGCATAACTATGATACGCTAACCCCCATACAAGTGCGCGTTCAAGCGACATGACCAATCAACTTTGAATAATAATAAATGTGTTATTAATTGTGTACACGTACGAGTGACATGATTCTTGACACTAAATAAAATGATTATACATATGCGTGACTTATTTCAAGATAATTTTTATAAATCAAATCAGGCAATAAAAGCGGACATAGGAAAAAAAAAATATGAAAATCGTATAAATCACAGTTTGTCCAAAATTAATTCAAATCAAATTTAAGTCAATAAAGCGACCGTGCTAGAACCACGGGACTCGGGGAATGTCTTACACCTTCTCCTCGATCAACAGAATTTCTTATTCGGACTTTTTTTCGTAGACCAATAATAATAGAGTGAAATCTTCCTTGAAATAGGGATTCAAATAAAATGTGACTTGAAACACCCAAAAATCAATTTCAAGTAGCGACTTTGTAAATAAAATAATCCCTACTCAAATTTGTCACTTTAATTAGAAAAATGCCTTAACCTACAATCCATAACATAAATATATCTTTAGGGGGGGGGGGGGTAAAAAAGGGGTGTGATAGTAGTAGTTGTAGAGGTTAAGGACCATGTACCACTTGCTTGCATTAAGGCTAAATCACTTCACCATGATCGACCACTTGAATTGTGTGGCATAGCTCGTGAGCTATAATTGTGCGGCATGGGGAAGTCTTGAGTACCCATTGCCTTGTGGTGCAACACTTGTGCCTTTTAAACCATGATTGTGAGTATAGTACATTGAGCCTTCGATTTTAAGTGTGGGGTCATCTTTGATTCTCACGATAACCTTAGGCGGATTTCTTGATTTAGTCTCATATTCATGTTTATTTCTGTTGTAGGTTGCTACGGCTCATAATACTACAAAGAAGGGCAAGGGAGTAAGGAAGTCATCAACCATTTCTCCCGCGACTAAAAAGCGCAAGCAAGGAAAATGATCATCTAGGCAAGCGAAAGGGAAACAAGTTGCCGATGGATCACAGACCGCACTATTGCGACCGAGGCCTCGTTTGGATCTAGTTCGTGATGATGTTGTCGTATGGCATAGGGACTTCGTGCCATATGGGCTGTATGTCTCCGAGATGGGTATTAATGTGAAAACTTTGGAAAAGAACTTTTCGGACGTGCTTGCCCGGTTACGAGAACTGAAAATGGATAAACTTCTAGAATGCCCCGGCCATGCAAATTTAAGCATGGTGAGAGAACTGTATGCTAATTGGAATGTGGACTTGTTCATGTAATGGGTCCTTGGAAAGGACGTACCAATGGATAGGCAGTCCTCATGTGAATTTTTGGGAGTTGAGAACTCTAACCCGCGGAGGCTACAAAAATTTGTCAAAAGCCCAAGCTACACGGCGATACGTCACACTCTTTGTGGCGTCGATTCAAATGCCAAGTGGACCAGAACTAAGGTCGATGCCCATCTTGAGATGATCCTCTTCGATTTCAACAAGACCGCAAAAGTGTGGCATAATTTTGTGCAGGCCCGACTCATGTCAGTTGAACACAACAGTAAATGCACTCGAGCTCGAGTGTGTGTGATAATATTTTTGACGACTAGGCGACCCATCAATGTGGGTGAGATCATGCTAGGGGAGATGGCTCGCACATGATTTGGGTGGCAAATCAAGTGATTCTTCTTTTGCAACGTGCTCACGCAATATATGTTATCCCGGGTGGGTGCCTGAATACCCCGGGTGTGACAAGGTTGTGTAGGCTCCTAAGGGGTTAATGGACATCACATCTTTGTTGGAGACTACGTCTAAGCTTACCCACACAGCACGGAATGAGAGGGACGAGAACTTCAACATGTATCCCTATAACTCCTTAAATGTGATCATGAGCAGGGTGGGTGTGTCGGACGAGAAGCGTATGCATCTACACAATGATTTATCTAGTTATTCCAAATAGATGTTGGGGATTGCACCTGGCAGTCCCGTTCACCCGTCAGAGGATGAGAACACTTACAAAGGCACTGACACTGAGGAAGAGGTTGGTGATGAAGTCACGGAGCCCATGGCTTTGGTGCCCCTGGGATTTGATGATGATGATGAGTCCGGAGTTACGGCTGGAGGGCATTTTGAGGAGGAGGAATCCGTCTAGCAGGGAGTTTTTTTTCTACCCTATTGTGCTTTACATTTTTACATGCATAGGGGACTATGCATATGCTAAGTGTGAGGTGGGGGGAACTACTTCTTGTGATGTAAATTGTATAAATTGGTTTATTTTTATTAATTTTTTAGGAACCCGTAGTAGACTTAGTTTCTAGTTTTAGAAAATAAATACAAAAGTAGAAAAAAAGAAAATAAAATAGAAAAAGCTCGGACTTTTCCCGACGATGGTGCAACGACCCGACCGGTCGTTTTGAGAATTAACGTCCCGTTCGGCTGCATAAGGTCTCGAGCAGCTTCATATTATGTGTTATGACTTGCGTGTATTGCCGAGTTCAGTTTTCGAATTATTCGGGATCAATTTGGAAGAAGAGTTCTTATTTTAGAAGCTTAGGCGGTAAGAGTTGACCGGAGTTTTGAATTTTGTGTAGACGACTCCGAAATGGCATTTTGGTGATTTCAATAGTTTAGTATGGTGATTTTGGACTTAAGCGTCCGGATTTATATTTGGAGGTCCGTACGGTGATTTGAAGCATTTCAGCGAAAATTGGAAAGTTAAAGTTTTGGAAGGTTGAGAGGTCTAACCGAGAGTTGACTTTTGTGATATCGGGCTCGGATTGCGGTTACAAGAGTTGTATTAACTCCGTTATTTCATTTGGGAATTGCACGCAAAATTTGGCATTATTTCGGGTAGGTTTGATATGTTTCGGCACGCGTTTTGGGAGTTAGAAGACTTGGAAATTCATAAGTTTGATTCGTGGTGCGATTTGTAGTTTAGACATTGTTTGATTGGTTTGAGGCCTCGAGTAGGTCTGTTTTACGTTATGGGACTTATTGGTATATTCGGACGAGGTCTCGAGTGGCCCGGATGAGTTTCGGATTGGGTTCAGATCGTTGGAGCATTGTTTGGAGCTGCTGGAATTTTCTGTTAACTGGTGGCTTTGTACCTGCGCGTGAGGGATCGCAGGTGCGTGCACGCAGAAGAGAAATGGGCAGTTCTGGGTAGTTGCTGCAGGTGCGAAGAATATTCCACACCTGCTTGATCGCAGAAGCGGACGGGAAAGGCGCAGGAGCGAAGAGGCAGCGCAGAAGCGCAACACTGGTCGCACCTGCGTTAGCACAGAAGCAGGGCTTTTCCGCAGGTACGTTGAGTGGCCTCCAGTGATTCTCCACACAAGAGGATGTTTTGTCTAAAATGCGACGCCGCAGAAGCAGTTAATGCGTTGCAGGTGCGATCGTGCCTGGGCAGAATTATATAAGTCGAGGGTTTGGTCATTTTCTCCACATTTTGAGTTGTAGACCTCGGATTTGAGCGATTCTTCGTGGGTTTTTCAAGCAAGTCTTTGGGGTAAGTGTTCTTCACCCGAAATTGATTATACTTCATGATTTTATCTTTATTTTTACCATTAAATTAGTGTTTTGGGTTGAGGAAAATGAGAATTTTTTAAGACATCTTTCAAAATGTTAAATGATGATTTGAAGGCCGAATTGATGTCGGAAATTGATAATTTTGGTATGGTTGAACTCGTATCGGAATGGGTTTTCGAGTTTTATAAATTTTATCGAGTTCTGAGGTGCGGGCCCGGGGTTCGACTTTTGGGTTGACTTTTAGTTCTTGTTAAAGATAGAAGCTTTATTATCCGAAATTATTTTCTATGAGTTTAATTTATGAATTGAAGTTTTTGGACTAGATTTGAGCCGTCCGGAGGTTGTCTCAATCAAGAAGGTCATTTTATAGTAACGGTCTAACTTCTTTGAGGTAAGTATCTTGCCTAACTTTGTGTAGGGGAACTATCCCTTAGGAGGTGAGTCTTTGGTGCTAATTGTGTCATGTGAAGTCTATGTACGCGAGGTGACGAGTACGTGCTCGAGCTTATTTGTGAATATTTGACCCTCTTGGGCTCTTAGGTTCTTATGTTCATTGGATATGAAGTTGTTTTGTCATGATAAATCCCCCATTTACTAGTTTCACCTCTAGGTGTCTTTATTTGGAATTAATTGCTTCATGGTCCCTTATTGCCGATTAAAACTTTTATGTGCCTTTACTGAAGTTGTTGCTTCTTTATTTGCTATGCTATCTTTTTCGTAATTGCCTATCATTAGTTGAAGTTATTATTATCTTTCCCATAATCTTCTTATCCTTAATTGAGTTTATAGAGTCTCTTCTATAATTTCTCGACCTTAATTGACATTTTGTTATCATTTATTATTGTTGACCTACCCTTAATTGGAGTCATTGATTCACGTTATCCCTCTTATCGTTTAATTGTACTTATGTGGAATCATTGCTACACAATATCTCTTCATTTTTGAGCTATTGCTATGTTATACCATTATTTCCTGTTGTGTCTTTCCTTGTGAGCTCGTTCTTCCATCTCTTTGTGTTCTGGAGTTCCTAAATTGATTTACTTGTTGTACGCCATGCAGTTGTTATTGTGGCACGAGGTTTCTGTCGTGCGATTGTGATTGTGGCACGAGGTTTCTGCCATGCGGTTGTTATTGTGGCACGGGGTTTATGCCGTGCGGTTTTTATTGTGGCACGAGATTTTTGCCGTGTGGTCGTTATTGTTGCACGAGGTTTCTACCATGTGGTTGTCATTGTTTGCCCGAGGTTTCTGCCTTGCCGTTGTGATTCATTTTATGATTTGAGACTACGAGACGGTACCTCAGGAGGGCTCTGTTGTCATTTCCCCTTTTCTGTGCATATGTCTTTGATTGTTGTTTTCCTTAGCATACTGCTAATTGTTTTCCTCCGTGTTGCTCTATTTGCTCAGTTCTGTGTAACTAATCTTGTTGTGCTTGTCGTTACGTCCACTTCATTGCTGTCTTATTTACATTGTATATTTTGTGGTGATCATTTCTTATGTGCCATTCCTTATCTCCACTATTAGTTGTGGACTTGAATTATGGTAGAACACTTGCATAAGCATACACATAGATGAATCACCCATATCGATTTAAGGAGATGAGTCCTGACATAATTGACCATTACATGTACGCTTGTCTACTTGCCTTTTGTGTGAGAGTTGTCCTCTTGGCACGTGAGTCATCCATGAGATCATGGATTGAAATGTGGGCACAAGGTGCCAAGTGATTAGGGTTCAAGAATTGGGACCCCTGAGTTGTGATTATGAGGTTCGATACCTCGTGGAAATGCTTGAACAAATCTGGTGTGAAAGCGGTTGTTCTTATTGAGTTGTTGCTGGTTTTTCTTTTAATTGGTTTTAATGACTTAGACTGTGTTCAGTTTACTCTACAACATTATTACCTGACTACTTAATGTTAAATATTATTGTTATTAGTGTATCATTGCAAGTATTAATATGTGTTCCATATCCTGCTTAGCTTTATATTAATATTGTTTCCTCTGTTAGTTTACCTTCACACTTGTTCAGGTTGTTTAGTCCGGTAGGTGTCTTGACTGTCCCTGGTCACTACTTCACCGAGGTTAGTCTTGATACTTACTGGGTACTGTTGTGGTGTACTCATACTACGCTTCTGCACATTTTTGTGCAGATCCAGGTGCCACAGTTGTTGTTGATTATTAGCTGGCTGGTCGAGCTGTGGAGACTCAAGGTAAACCTGTCATCGCGTTCGCATGCCTCGGAGTCACCTTCTGATTTCCAATCCGAACAGTTGTACTTAAGGATTCTCTTAGCGAACTCAGTAAAGCTTATGACTTGTACTACTAGTTTTGGGAATTGTAACTTGTATAAGATTTTACCTCGTATTTTTCATTTGATGGTCGAATTCTTCTGTTTACTTAGTAAGTGTTAGGCTTACCCAGTCTTAGAGACTAGGTGCCATCACGACATCCTACGGAGGGAAATTGGGATCGTGACTGATGGAGCTTTTGGACAATGTTCTTGAGGGATTAAAGTCCGATTAAAAAACACCAAAAAAGATTTTTTTTAGGATAGTTAGGTAGTATCCCTTGATTTTTCTTTGGGAACCGGTTCTTTTCCAAGGGTGTAGCTCGAACTGGGTACTTTGTTTTTCTTTTTAGGAGTAGGTTAGGAAGAAACTGAGTTGCTCTGAGGTACCTATTGACGTGTGTGTAGCTCGAACCGGGTACTTTGTTTTTCTTTTTAGGAGTAGGTTAGGAAGAAACTGAGTTGCCCTGTGGTACCTATTGACATGTTTGGTGCTGGCACATTAGGTCATGATATGCGCTCTGTCTTCCCGTGTATTTGATTTGAATTGTGATGCCTGAGTAAAATAAATAGTCTACTCTGTGACACCTTTTCTCAGTTGTTTGACTTGTACGCCACATAGTGTAATATTTCTTAAAATTTCTCAATTGTATGTGTTTGCTTGACTTGAGAGTTGAACAGAACCGTATCGATTGAGTCATGTGCAATGTGTGTGCGAAGAGTTGTGATTTTCTGTGCTATCCTGTGTTGTCTAGAACTTGCCCTATGTGTTAATAGCGAAATTAGTAAGTTGTGCTAGTCTAGGAGATGACGTAGGCGTTTCTTGCTTGATCATAGATGTGCTTGTCACTTAAAAATAAAATTTTTCGTTGCTAGCCCCTTTAAGCGTATAGACCTTTTCGTTAGCACCCACATTACATGTAATGACCCAACCGGTCATTTTTCTTTCTAGATCCCCGTTTCCCTAAATAAAACTCCCCGTATGTGCTTTTACTGTTTTATGACTTGTGGGGACGATTGATTCGGGTTTGAAGGGTTCGGGTTAAAATCGGAACACTTGGTTCCTTAGTTTGGCTTTAAAGGGCTAAGTTTGACCTTGGTCAACATTTTGAGTAAAATGACCTCTGAACCAGGATTTGACGGTTCCAATAGGTTTGTATGATGATTTTGGACTTGGGCTTATGTTCGAATCAAGTTTTGGATTACCCGGGAGAGTTTCAGCGCTTAATACTGCAAGTTGGCTTATTGAAGGTTTAAAAGTTTTTAAAATTTGGTTTGGAGTAGGTTTTGGTGTTATTGAGGTCCGTTCGAGATTCCGAGCATGGGAATAGTTCCATATGGTGATTTAAGACTTGCACGCAAAATTTGGTGTCATTCCGAGTAGTTTAGGTATGATTCGGCGCGTCCGGAGCAAGTTGGAAGAATTTGAAGTTCATAAGTTGATTCGATTTGGTTTTGGGTGTGATTCTTAGTTCTGGTGTTATTTTCCGTGTTCCAAGGATTCGAGCAGGTCCGTATCATGATTTCAAACTGGTGGGTATGTTTGGACTGGGCTTCGGAGGCCCCGTATCCCATTCGGCCGATGCGCGGAGACCGTTTGGCAATGGGTGAAGAAGTGAAGCATCCATCTTCTGGTGCAATCTCACCCGCGAAGGGCCAGCCGTAGGTGCGAGCTCATAGAAGCGAGCCAGCAGCCGCAAAAGCGGCCCAGCGTGGGCTGCCCAGTGGTCGTAGAAGCAGGGTTCTTGGCCGCATCTGCGAAGTCGCAGATGCGGGGAGGAAATCGCAGAAGCGACAAGGAACAGAGGTGCGGTTCTCGTGCCGCAGAAGCGGGCTCGCAAATGCGAGACTCCGCACACAGAAGTGGGAGGGGATGACTTGGGCATGGTCTGCATCTACGAGGCTTTGTCTGCAGAAGCGGAGCCGCAGTTGCTGCCATGGAGCCGTAAAAGCGGAAGTCCTGGAGGCAGAAAGGTTCATTTATTACGTGACTTGAGCCATTTCTAACCTATTTCTCACTTTTTGGGCGATTTTGGAGCGTCTTGAGAGGGGTTTTCACCTAGAAATTTGGAGGTAAATAATTTCTATCCAATGTGAGTTAATACATAGATTATGGGTAGATTTTAACATGTAAAGTTTTGAAAATTATGGGTTTAGATGCAAAACCTAGGTTTTGATAAAAGTGAAATTTAACCACGAAAAATGATTATGAAATGTGATGAAAATTATATATTTGAGTTCGTGAGGTTATGGGTAACATTTGTCTTCGAGAATTTATGGAATCCGGGCACGTGGGCCCGGGGGTGAATTTTTGGAATCTTCCAATTTGGGTTAGGTAATTACTCTATTAGTTAAATTATGAACTTTTGGATAACATTTGACTAGTTTTGGGTCGTTTGGCAACGAGTTGAGGATTTAAAGCATATTTGTGGATCGGAAGTGAGATTAAGAATGAGGTAAGTCTATTGCTTAACCTTGTAAGAGGGAACTCAACCCCTTAGGTGTATTTGTTGTGAGTTACTTGTGTGGGGAATTACGTACGCACTAGGTGACGAGAGTCTGTGCGTAGCTAAATTCCATGTGATGTCCGGTCGTCTTAGATTTACATCATGCTTTGGTTGCACTGTTATGTTGATTACGCATATTAATTATCTTAAATAGAGCTGAGATTAAGGATTTTAAGATTTAAAGTCTCCAGTTTGGATTTTCTTATGTTTGGGAAGAATTGAAGAATTTTTATAATAACTCTGATAAATCCATATTCTCTCGCGTCGCTAGTATTTCCGCGAGCGAAGAAACATTCCTCTACTCTCATGCGAGCGGGTCGTTCGCCTTGGCAGGTTAATAGATATATCTATGGTTTGTGCCGTTCGATCCTCGACAGTGCACATGATATATTTTCTGGATCGGTCCGTACGACCTCAGCATAAATCATGCTTGATAATACTCGGAGCCTAATTATATATGATATTATTTTATGGCTTGAGCGGTCATAATTACTTAATGACAGAAATTGACATGGAATTTATTGTTAGTGAATGAATTATTATTCACTGTTTGTTACTGAGTTGTATTTATTATTTACATAGTTCATGCTTATTTAGAATTCCTGTATTTCATTGATAGCCCATAGTAAGTGTCGATGTCGACCCCTCGTTACTACTTCTCTGAGGTCATCTCCTATGGTGCAATTTATGTTGTGCTAACTGCCATCCTCTTATTCTCTCACAGATGGTGAGAACGCGCACGACAGATGTACCCGATCATGGAGGAGCTGCTCCCCCTGATGCTAGAGGTCGAGGGAGGGCTCCGGCTTGTGGTAGAGTACGAGGATGTCCCAGAGTTGTTCCAGTCATGCCACCAGTGGATCCAGTAGAGGATCCTATTATTGAGGAATAGGGTGAGGAACCAGCAGCAGAGCCAGCCCCGGTGAATTTCATGTTCGCACCGGGATTCCAGGAGGTCATGGGCCGTATGCTGCAGTTCATGGATTCTACGACTCATGCTGGTTTATTTTTAGGAGACCCAGCCATATCTCAGGCGAGAGGGGAGCACAGACCTATACCACTCAGGCTCTAGGGCATGTAGCTGACGTTTATTAGACCCCGGGCGCACTACCCATGGGTAGAGCTCGGCCAGTTGCAGCAACTATACTTTAGCCTAGACCAGCTGCAGTCGGCGATCCGCAGAAGCTATTGGATAGATGGAACATGCTTCATCCTCTTGTCTTTGGAGGTGAGCGACATGAGGACCCCTATGACTTTATTGATCGGTGCAGGGACAAACTGCACAACATGAGGTTATTGGAGTCCCACAGGGTGGACTTTACCACCTTTCAGCTGGAGGGCAGGGCCTGTAGATGGTGGCAGTCTTATCTTCTCGGCAGACCAGCATGTTCTCCTCCCATGACTTGGGATCAGTTCACGCGCCTTTTCTTGGACAAATATATTCCACCCTCTCAGAGGGAAGAGTTACGGTTTCAGTTCGAGCAGCTTCAGTAGGGCCAGATATTGGTGACCGACTATGAGGCGAGATTCTCTGAGTTGTCTCTCCATGCACTTATGATACTTCCTACCGATGCAGAGAGAGTGCGGAGATTTGTTGCCGGTTTGCACTCTTGTATCCAAGCTACTATTGCCCGGGAGGTTGAGATTGGGACTTCTTATGAGCTAGTTATGGAGATAGCTCGGAGGATCGAAGGTGTTCATCAGCGGGGCCGAGAGCAGGCAACAAGGGATAAGAGGTTTCTACATTCTAGAGAGTTCAATGGTGCACCGGATAGGGGCAGGGGTTAGTTCATGAGGGGTCAGTCTAGCAGGCCTACATATCCTGTAACGCTGCCTCCTCCGGGTGCTCCAGTGCGGCCCTATTTCAGCTCTATGCCAGAGAGTTCCTACCTGCCACCAGCTATTCAGGGTTTCTCCAGTGGGTATTCAGGCCATCATGGTCAGACTTCCGGTCAGCAGTCCATCATTCCGAGGGGTTGTTACGAGTGCGGGGACCTTGGCCACATAAAGAGGTTTTGTCCCAGACTTCGGGGCAAGGTAGTACATCAGGTTCATCAGGTTATGATTGCAGCACCAGCCATTCGGTCGCCCAAAGGTGGAGGGTAGGTGGGTAGGGGTCGTCCTAGAGGTGGAGGTCATACAGGTGGATGCCAGTCAGGTGGCGCTCCAGCTAGATTCTATGTTTTTTCGGACAGACCAGATATAGTGGCCTCAAATACCGTGATCACAAGTATTATTTCTGCTTGCTGTAGGTATGCTTCGGTACTATTTGATCCAGGGTCTACCTATTCATATGTTTCACCTCTGTTTGCTCATTTCCTAGGTGTTACTCGTGAGTACTTGGGTACTCCTGTTTATGTGTCCACTCCAGTGGGCGATTATGTTGTAGTGGATCGGATCTACCGGTCTTGCATTGTTACTTTCTGTGGTTATGAGACCCGAGCGGATCTTCTGTTGCTTGATATGACCGACTTTGAGGTCATCTTGGGCATGGATTGGCTTTCCCCATACCACGCCATCCTTGATTTTCATGCCAAGGTTGTTACCTTGGCGATGCCAGAGCTTCCTAGATTGGAGTGGAAAGGTTCATTTGTCAGCGTATCTAGCCGGATTATCTCTTTTCTGAAGGCTCGACACATGGTCGATAAGGGTTGTTTGGCCTATCTAGATTATGTTCGAGATACTACTGTAGAGACTCCGGTGATTGATTCAGTGCCCGTGGTTTGGGAATTTTCCAATGTGTTTCCTTCTGATATTTTAGGCATGCCACCAAATCGTGATATTGATATCTCTATTGATTTGGATCTAGGTACCCAGTCTATCTCTATTCCACCATACCGCATGGATCCGAAAAGAGTTGAAGGAATTAAAGGAACAGTTTGAGGAGTTGCTAGCAAAGGGGTTTGTCAGACCGAGTGTGTCTCCTTGGGGTGCACCGGTGTTATTTGTGAAGAATAAATATGGTACTATGCGGATGTGCATTGATTACCGCCAGTAGAACAAAGTTACCATTAAGAACAAGTACCTGTTGCCACGTATTGATGATTTGTTTGACCAGTTTCAGGGTGCTGGGGTATTCTCTAAGATCGACTAGAGATCAGGGTACCATCAATTGAGGATTCGGGATTCGGATTTTCCGAAGACGGCCTTCCAGACTAGATGTGGCCATTATAAGTTCCTAGTGATGTCCTTCAGGTTGAATAACGCCCCAGCAGCGTTTATGGATTTGATGAACCGGGTGTTCCGTCCATATATTGATTTATTTGTCATGTTCTTCATTTGTGACATTTTTATCTACTCACGTAGCGTGGAGGAGAACGAGCAGCATTTGAGAGTAGTGCTTCAGACCTTGCGGGAACAGAAGCTATATGCTAAGTTCTTCAAATGTGAGTTCTGGTTAGATTCTGTGGATTTCTTGGGACATGTTGTATCAGACGAGGGTATTAAGGTAGATCCCAAGAAGATCGAGGCAGTTTAGAGTTGGCCTTGTCATACTACGACAACTGAGATCAGGAGCTTCTTAGGGTTAGCAGGCTATTATCGCCGATTTATGGAGGGCTTCTCATCTATTGCAGCACCTTTGACTAGATTGACCCAGAAGGGTGCTCCGTTCCGATGGTCCGATGATTGTGAGGCGAGCTTTCAGAAGCTCAAGACCGCATTGACTTCAGCACCAGTGTATACTGTGTATTGCGATGCTTCTCGCGTTGCCTTCCGGTTCAGGAATGTATACTGTGTATTGCGATGCTTCTCGCGTTGGCCTGGGTTGTGTATTGATGCAGGAAGGGTGAGTTATTGCATATGCTTCATGTCAGTTGAAGCCCCACGAGAAGAATTACCCTATACATGATTTGGAGTTGGCCGGGATTGTTCATGCTCTCAAGATCTGGAGGCATTATCTTTATAGGGTGTCCTATGAGGTTTACACCGATCATCGCAGCTTGCAGCATTTGTTCAAGCAGAGGGAGCTCAATTTGAGGTAGCGCTGGTGGCTTGAGTTACTAAAAGATTATGATATTACCATCCTTTATAATCTGGTCAAGGCTAATGTAGTTGCGGATTCCTTGAACAGAAAGGTGGAGAGTATGGACAGTTTGGCATTCATTTCAGTACAGGAGAGGCCATTAGCTTTGGACATTCAGTCCTTGGCTAACAGACTTGTGAGGTTGGATATTTCGGAACCCCATCGAGTTCTTGCATGCGTTGTCGCCCAGTCTTCACTATTCGAGCAGATCAAGGCTCGCCACTTTGATGATCCGCACTTGTTGTTTCTCAGAGAGACGGTACTACAGGGTGGTGCTAAGGAGGTTACTATCAGTGAGGATGGTGTTCTGCGACTCTAGGGTCGCCTATGTGTTCCTAATGTTGATGGCTTGAGGGAGAAGATCCTAAAGGAGGCACACAGTTCTCAATATTCTATTCATCCAGGTGCTACAAAGATGTATCTCGACCTGAGGCAACATTATTGGTGGCGGCGGATGAAGAAGGACATAGTCGAGTATGTAGTGAGGTGCCTAAATTGCCAGCATATTAAGTATGAGCATTGTTGATACCCAATTTTGCCCTCATATCCTTTCAAATAGTATATATATATACTTTCAAAATATCATTTTGCATCATTATTTAACGTACAAGATTTATGAAAGTATTTTCTATAATTTTTATAATTTTTAAAGCTTTAAAATTAATTTTCTTGCATTTAAATTGCTTGAATATTTATTTATTGTCCCTGTAAATTATTTATGATGATTTAATCATCCAAATTTTATCATTTTATATCCATGTGTGTGTTTAATAATATTGTACTTCATTTTATATAATTACATCTATATTTTTAGTTATTTATGTAATTTTTGCAATAATAGCCTATATTCATGCATAATTACATTTTATTTACATTATTTGTGCCAAAATAGCCTTTTTATATTTTATAATTATAAGTTATTATTTTCAATCATTTTAGTGCATAAATAATATTTTATTATTTATTATTTATTATTTATTATTTTTAATTAAATAATTTTGTATTTAAAATATAGCCTAAGTTATACATATTTGGACCACATTAGTGGCCCAAAACTACTCAAATCCCTGGCCCAATCTCTCCAGCCCAAGCCAAACAACCCCTTAACCTCAACCCGGTTGGTGCCCACTTAAACGACCCACCCCACTCTCATTTCGATCCTGGCCGTTGATCTCAAATGATCAACGGCCTATAATATTTCCTCCACTTTCCTTATATCCCCATAACCCTAACTCTAGAGACCACTCCTGTTACCCAGCCGCCTCTATACTCTCTCGAACCTTCCCCTCTCTTCTCCAAACCCTAGTATCTGTTGCCTAATTCTCTCCAATACCGACCTAGAAATGGAATCCACCTGTGATTTATTTACCTTATTAGCCCTCTCACGTTATTGGTCGTTCGTTTATTGTATCACATAGGTACTTGCCAAACTATGGCAAGTACCGCTTCCAAGATCGGACTGGAACGACTCGAATCATTGGAATTTAGATGGTTTTCCGTCTATATACACTCTACAATGAACGACTCGTGCATTATTGGTTTGATTCACGACCGTTGGACCCAACTAGGCTTTGTGATTTTCCTTTTTCGTTAATAATTTTGATTGCATATGATATATTCTTTCCTTTGTTGTATTTGACTGATGATTTTCCATGTTCGCCCGCTCAATTTAAACACTATATAAACCCTCCCCAATTTCTCCTCGAGAGACCGAATTTTTGACTGCTAGTACTCTCACTATACTCTTCTCTCACTCGTTCACTCCTTCTAAGACACTTGAATATTTCTGGAATCGTCTTAAGAACTATCCCCTCACTCTCACTTATTCGATACTATCCTAAAATTAAGCTCTTGGCCGGCTGGAAGCCATCTCCACCATATTCTGTCGACCTTCTCCAGTGCAAGCATTGCTCGGGGTCTATTTCGAGGCCCTTGTGAACTCTGAAGCACTAGGGTTTGGGGTCTTTCGTCACTCACCTGCAATTGCTGTTGTTTCTGAGATTTTATTTATTCTTTTGTTTGCAACTGGTTAGTGCCTTGTCCTCTAGTAACTTTACTCCTTTTGTTTGTATTATACGTACTAGTGTTGTTTGGATTTCTCTGAGTTAATTATGATATTATGCCACTGCGTATACAATTTTGCTAGTTCTAGCACCACTCTATAGTTTCACTAGCTTCAATCCTCTACAAGTTTTGATGTTAACTCACATGAGGATAGCTAAGTTGATTCATGATGATTGCCTTGCTCTGCTAAAACCCTTTTGAGACTATGTTCTTTCTCAAATTACTCTCTTCATGTTGAATCCTCCTATGTGTAATTTGCTATCTCTCTACAAGTTTTGTGACGATGATGTCTAAGTGCTTAGCTTAACAAGTCAGCCTTAGCGCATGCCAGTTATAAGTATCCAGCTTGATTAATTGTTCACCTTCATGTTTAAGTATAAACTGGTCTGTTGTTTGTCATGACTTAGATCCTCTTAAGGAACCAATGCATGCCTAGAACCCATTGGAGTGTGTCTTTGCTAAGAATTTCACGTACAAACTGCCACTTCTCTAAAGTCACCCTGTGATTATATGAATTCCATATGCCAATACTGTTACAATTCATAGACAAACTTGTTGCTTTGCTTTCGTGTGCTCACTTATCATTTCAAGACTCCTAGGGTAAGATCCGACATATGCCTAGTATATTCTATATTTCTTCATGCGATGCCTACTTCCCTTATGAATGCTCGTATGTTGAATGTAAAACCTTGTGTGATGGTTTGTACTTACCTGAACAGTTCACATGTTAAGCCTTGAAAATTAGCTGTCCTCATTAGGCTTACATTAAAGTTTCTATGTTAAGTCTATATAGTCTTTTCCATGACACTGTTAGGTTCCCATGTTTGAACTCTTGTTTAAGGCTCCTTAGGATAGTTCTGGACCAGGCTGATTTCTGAAATTTAGTTTGAAATAATCCTACTGCTCTTAAACTCTGTTTCTGGTGTGATAAACATGAACTTGTCTCATAAGTGTCTTATATGTTTTCCCAATTTGAGCATGATCTCGCTTAGAATAGTTTGCTAATTACAGTTTAAGACTAGTCCTGTCACTTGTGTGTCCGAACATAACATCCCTTAGTTTAGTCATTAGCATCGTTTGGGCCTGGTATGTTGGGCATGCCTTTGTTCTTGAGGTTTTCGAAGTATACTGGATGCGCTTGGAGTTTGGGCCTGCTATCTGCATGAAGTCTTGAGCCTATTCGAAGACCCAGATGTACTGTTGGGTTATCCTCTATTGTATTTGGGCCTGTAATTATGTAATAGTGATCTGTAATAGCTTGTAAAATTGAATGATGGGGAAATTAGTAAAAAGGGAGCTGGGGTATTGTAATACTTGTATGAAAGGGTAGAGAACATGTCTATAAGGTCTATGTGCTCTACTTGTTGTTTAGCATGTTTTATTTCTATACACTGATAGACATCATGCTCAAAGGAGTCATGCATACACTTCACTTAACATGTCAAACATGTTAGTTAAGATATCTGCTACGTATGTTCCCATGTCTGTTATTCAACACTCTTAGATAACATGTCTATAGGGTGCATCAATGCAATATTTTTTCACTTACCTAGATATCATGCCTATAGGACTTCAAATAATCCATCTATTAATTACTTCAATTATTTTGGTATACTACTCATCTAGATATCATGGCTATAGGGTTCTAATACTCTAATCGACCATTCCTTTATTTTCTATTACACTGTCGCCTGTTGAGATGCATGCTTATAAAACCAGTATTAGTAATTCAGAACTATGATTATTTTCACTAACGTTTTATGCAAAAACGATTAGATATCATATCTATAGGACTTGCAACATTCAATTTGCCTATGCGTTAATCCAGAAATTATCGCGTTGCCTATGTATTACTGGAAATCAGAATCATTTAGAGACTATGCCTATAGGATTTATAAAGATTTAATTATCTGTACATTAGCTTAAAAATGCAGCATTACTTGTTTGATACTGGAATCACGTAGAGATCATGCCTATAGGACCAAAGGACTCTAAGTCTTAAGTTTGAAATGTTCTATTGCTTAAATCTGGAAATCGGTCTGCGAGCTTCTTTGTTTTTGTGTGGCTGCTAATATGAGCCACTTTTGCTATTATGTGCAGTCCTATTTGTTTTGTATGCGCGATTAGTTTTTATCATTTTGAGCAACCTAAGTAAGTCTAGAACCACCCAAATAGAGGTCCAAAGCCTCCTGGACCATAGGCATGGGACGGGTAGTGCACGTATAGGCCGCGACTTAGAATTGAATTAGAAGGCTTTTGGTAAACAACTTCAACAGAGTAATTGGGTAGCTGGAGATGATAGTCTGTACCCGCTGGGTAATTTGAGAAACCCCTATTTAAAAGGAGTTTCGAAGTATTATTTATGTTGCACGGGGTGATCTTTTAGGCTAAAAAACTTAGGACCCCTCCCCCCCTCTTTTATATACTTGCTATTCACAATTAGTCATTCAATGTAGATCATTGTAGTCGTATCCTTGTAGTCCTTAAGATTTGTACCAATTCTCATTGTGTTATAATGAACTTCATCGACTTTTATATTTCTTGTTTATCTGATCACCTAGCCTAATTACGTAATCCACATAGTCTTAAGTTTGGTCGGTACCCATAGTTGTGGACCTCGAAGAGTGCCTAACACCTTCTCTTTGAGGTATTATGAACCCTTACCCAATCTTTGGTGGTGTTGACTAGTCAAACAGAGTTATTTGCAAATAGGTGCCCTAACGCATCTTAGAAATCGTTAGGTGGCGACTCTTCTTTTTTAAACCTCCTTTTTAAAAGAGTTGTCACACGTCGAAGCTTGATTTCAAGAGAAAAATGGGGCGCGACAGCATGGCGACTCTGCTGGGGATTTACACTTAGGCTCTTACTATAATGAACTTGGCTTATGTGGATTGTTTTTGTTATATGCACATCCCTTCCCCTATTCACCTTTACTTGCTATGACCGCTCTTTTATCTTGTCAAAATTGTTATATCATACCTACTTCCTTACTTGCTTTATTGCATATATTCTATGAACTAAAGTGACTTCTTCCTTTTGTCTTTCTTTCCTACGTTTTCCATGTTTACTTTGCTATTGTATTTACTGCTTTCACATATTTTATCATGCAAATACTTGGCAACGTGTAATTATCTCTGCATAAAGCATGATCCACATCATACTTCACTCGTGCCAATTATCAACATAGTGGCGCTTGATGAGTGTCCGCGCCCTTCCAAAATTACATTTTTTAAAATCAGAAAGGCTTATTTGCGGTAGACTAGTCGATCAGCGGTGCAATCGACGGTCCCGTGCCTTTCCCTCTCAAGTTGTCCACTTGGGAGTACCAATCTAGACCATTCTAGAAACCCTACTCCAACTTGAAATGTACATGCATCATGCTAAACTTAGTATGGGTTGGAACGTTATTAACGTAACAACCCGCTAAGATGAACCTCGTCCAAAGTCCGACGGGATTTCCACAATCCCAATGGACACTATCATACTATATGCATTACTTGGAGAAAATATGCCAACGCATTGATCATTATTGCGTAAACATTTTTGGCATTAATGAAATGACACAAATGTTGACATCAATTTTCTCCAAGTCTACGTGTCACTTAGGCCTACCTCGGGCACAATGAGGTCCCCAAATTAGGACGCGAATTATTGCATGACTTTGTAAAACATATTTTAATATCGCAAACACTCTTTTAATATTCCTTACTAACTTGGTTACCTTTTGCTTTTTCTTTCTTTTGATTATTCACATTCCTAACTGGTTGGTTTGTGCATACTGGCATCTTCTCAAGAACTGGACCGTTGCACCATCCTGGGCCCGTCGAGTTCCTGGGTAGCCGGGCAAATTAGCATGAATTACTTTTAAAAAAATAG
The DNA here is from genome assembly GCF_000390325.3 of Nicotiana tomentosiformis. NCBI lineage: Eukaryota > Viridiplantae > Streptophyta > Magnoliopsida > Solanales > Solanaceae > Nicotiana > Nicotiana tomentosiformis. The sequence continues at coordinate 35,566,808 of NC_090812.1, read as the reverse complement.
TTTTGAGTATTTGAGACATTTTCAGTATTCTGTTTTGAAATAATTGCTCGAGCCGTCGAGCCGCACTTGTTAACGTTTTTAAGATTCTATTAATGCATTACTGCTTTTCGTATTTATTATTATTTTTACATTTTTCTTTTTAACGTTATTATTACCTATCCCGATGAACTTACGACTGTGACATGTAATGAGACAATGCAACATGAGGATAGTGATTCAGTAAATTATTACTGATAATGCCGCCAATCTCAACATCGATTTGATGAAAGTCAAGATCAAGCATAGGAATTCCACAACATACATGCCGCAAATGAATGGAGCCGTAGAAGCCGCCAAAAAGAACATCAAGAAGATATTGAGGAAAATGGTGAACAATTACGAACAATGGCACGAGAAGCTGCCATTTGCTTTACTTGGATATTGTACCACAATTCGCACATCAACTGGGGCAACTCCCTACCTATTGGTTTATTGTATTGAAGTTGTTATTCCTGCCGAAGTAAAAATCCCTTCTCTAAGAATTATACAAGAAGCTGAGCTCAGCGATGCAGAATGGATATGAAGCCGCTATGAACAACTAGCTCTCATTGATGGGAAAATAATGAATGCAGTATGTCACGGTCAACTATACTAGAACAAAATGGCAAGAGCTTTCAACAAAAGGGTCAGGCCAAGGCAATTCACACCAGGGCAATTGGTGCTAAAGCCAATCTTTCCGCATCAGGATGAAGCCAAGGGGAAGTTCTCATCCAACTGGCAAGGCCCCTACATGGTTCATCGAGTACTAACAGGAGGAGCACTTATACTTGCAGAAATGGACGAAGATATTTGGCTGAAACCTATCACTTCAGATGCGGTCAAGAGATACTATGTTTAAGATTGTTTGCATTTTTTCCATTTGATGTAACTGAACTACGCTTGACCTGATTCCCATTTAAGAAGGGATACGTAGACAGCCCAGTGGGTTCGGTCACATCCTAATAAAATCTTCATTTTCCCATAATTAGAAAATGGGACAAGATATCTATTTTGTTCGATTTCATCACGTGTGTAACAACCAAGGAATGTATTGTCAGGAATATGCATTTAAACTGGGGAAGAATTTTGAGGAGGACCCTCAAAATTCTAAAGAAACGAGGTTGCAATGTCTCTAAATGTGTCGTAGTCACCGGTTCATCTAAATTATTTGATCTCATGCATTATCATATATTTCAAACAACTACACTTTTTGCAAATAATTTTATCAAATGCATACATGCTTTTCGAAAACTTTGTTTCTACGGCAGCCAAAGGTTACCCAAGGTGACTCAAGTAGGACCCCAAGACAAGAATGAAGGCAAAGCAGGGAATCAAGAGCATGAACCAACCGTCCCCCGCAAAAACTCACAATTTTCCTTTGAATGCAGGTACGATAGACACAACAATAATATTCGCAGATACATACGCACAGTGAAATCACTACCTTCATGTCGACAAGTTGCTAAATGCAAACATATCAAGCTAAGAAATACTTTACTCCCTCACAGCTGATCATTGCTTTTCTTGTATAAGGCTAAGCATTGCCTTTCTTTGCATGAGACTAAGCACTGTCTCCATTTCTTGCATGAGGCTAAGCATTGCCTCTGTAATTGCATAAGGCTAAGCATTGCCTTTCTTTGCATGGGACTAAGCACTGTCTCCATTTCTTGCATGAGGCTAAGCATTTCCTCCGTAATTGCATAAGGCTAAGAACTTACTTTCATTGGATAAGGCTAAGCACTGCCTTTCATTGCGTGGGACTAAGCACCGCCTCCATTTCTTACATGAGTCTAAGCATTGCCTCCGTAATTAAATAAGGCTAAACACTGTCTTTCATTGCATAAGGCTAAGCACTACCTTTCCTTGCATGGGACTAAGCACTGTCTCCACTTCTCGCATGAGGCTAAGCATTGCCTCTGTAATTGCATAAGGCTAAGCACTGCCTTTTCTTTGCATGAGACTAAGCACTTTCTCCCTTCCTTTGCATGAGACTAAGCATTGTCTCCATTCTCTGCATGAGGCTATGCATTTCCTCCGTAATTGCATAGGGCTAAGAATTGCCTTTCCTTGCATGAGACTAAGCATTATCTCTATTCCCTACACGAGGCTAAGTATTGCCTCCGTAATTACATAAGCCTAAGCATTGCTTTTCCTTGCATGAGACTAAGCATTGTCTCCATTCCCTGCATGAGGCTAAGCATTGCCTCCGTAATTGCATAAGGCTAAGCACTGCCTTTCATTGCATAAGGCTAAGCACTGCCATTCCTTGAATGGGACTAAGCACTGTCTCCATTTCTTGTATGAGACTAAGCATTGCCTCCGTAATTGCATAAGGCTAAACACTGTCTTTCATTGTATAAGGCTAAGCACTGTCTTTCCTTGCATAAGGCTAAGCACTGCCTTTCCTTGAATGGGACTAAGTACTGTCTCCACTTATCGCATGAGGCTAAGCATTGCCTCCGTAATTGCATAAGGTTAAGCACTGCCTTTTCTTTGCATGAGACTAAGCACTGTCTCCCTTCCTTTTCATGAGACTAAGCATTGTCTCCATTCTCTGCATGAGGCTAAGCATTGCCTCTGTAATTGTATAAGGCTAAGCATTGCCTTTTCTTGCATGAGACTAAGCATTGTATCCATTCCCTGCATGAGGCTAAGCATTGCCTCCGTAATTGCATAAGGCTAAGCATTGCCTTTACTTGTATGAGACTAAGCATTATCTCCATTCCCTGCATGAGGCTAAGCATTGCCTTCATAATTGCATAAGTCTAAGCATTGCCTTTCCTTGAATGAGACTAAGCTGTCTCCCTCTCTTGCATGAGGCTAAGCATTGCCTCCATAATTATAAAAGGCTAAGCACTGCCTTTTCCTGCATGAGGCTAAGCATTGCCTCCGTAATTTCATGAGACTAAGCATTGTCTCCTTTCCTTATACGAGACTAAACACCATCTTCACTACGCTACATAAGGCTAATCATTGCCTTATTTGCATGAGACTAAGTAATGCCTCCCTTCCTTTACATGATACCAAGTATCGTCTTCATTCCTTGCATCAGACTAAACACTGTCTCTGCTACACTACATAAGGCTAAGTACTACCCCTTTTATTTGCATAAGGCTAAGCACTTCCCTCATCTCATATAATACTAAGCCTTGTCTTGTCTCGTCCTCGCATATGACTAAGCATCATATATTTGCATAGGCTGAAATATCGCCATTTTGTCCGAAGGGGTCATAGTCCGAAGGCACCATCCTCATAGTCGGGATACACCATTCCATGGCCTGAGGATCTCTCGGTACTGCACATCATTATTCAAAGGCATCATAGTCCAGAGGCACCATCCTCATGACCCGAGGACACCATTTCATGGCCTGCGAATCCCTTATCACACGCTTCATGGCCCAGGACGTAATGGTCTAAGGACATTATCCTCATCGTCCGAAGACAACCTTCATGGTCAAAAGGGAATTTGCATCATGTTTAAATTTTCGTATTAACCCATATATATTCGTATGCGCCATATTTTGAGTTTTCCAGGTAACTCAGGAGGTAACCATTTTATAAACAAGAGCAATCTTCGCTCTGGTTTCCGTTCACAACGTTCACATCCTTTGACTACCTCAAACGCAACTTACTATCAATAATTAACTACCTTTTCTATAATCGTTCGAACATCTGCCTCATACACTCGTAACGTCCAAAATTCGCATTCATGGCTTCACCTAAAATCTTTCGTTACTTACAACATTATCCTACACAAAGAACCTATTCGAAACAAACGGCCATTCTTATAGCAACTCCATCGGTTTTGTTCGCCGTTGGATCCAGAACTACACACGGCTTGATTCCCGTAGCACCAGGGATATGTAGGCAACTCAGGAACCAGGGTTCAGGCCCCATTTTTCCAAATCCCATCATTCCCCACTCAATTCGGCCAAAATTGATCATCATTTTCTTTACCCGGCAACTCTTTCATCATTCTCTGGTAAAGAGGGGCAGCTGTTGATACCCAATTTTGCCCTCATATCTTTTCAAATAATATATATATACTTTCAAAATATCATTTTGCATCATTATTTAACTTAAAGATTTATGCAAGTATTTTCTATAATTGTTATAATTTTTAAAGCTTTAAAACTAATTTTCTTGCATTTAAATTACATGAATATTTATTTATTATCCCTTTAAATTATTTATGATGACTTAATCATCCAAATTTTATCATTTTATATCCATGTGTGTGTTTAATACTATTTTACTTTATTTTATATAATTACATCTATATTTTTAGTTATTTACGTAATTCTTGCAATAATAGCCTATATTAATGTATAATTACATTTTATTTACATTATTTGTGCCAAAATAGCCTTTTTATATTTTATATTATAAGTTATTATTTTCAATCATTTTAGTGCATAAAAAGAATTTTATTATTTATTATTAATTATTTTTATTTAAATAATTTTGTATTTAAAAGATAGCCTAAGTTATACATATTTGGACCACATTAGTGGCCCAAAACTACTCCAATCCCTGGCCCAATCTCCCCAGCCCAAGCCAAAAGACCCCTAACCTCAACCCGATTGGTACCCGCTTAAACGGCCTGCCCCACTCCCATTTCGATCCCGGCCGTTGATCTCAAATGATCAACGGCCCATAATAATTCCTCCACTTTCCTTATATCCCCATAACCCTAACCCTAACCCTAACCCTAGATACCACTCCTGTTAGCCAGCCGCCTCTATACTCTCTCGAACCTTCCCCTCTCTTCTCCAAACCCTAGTATCTGTTGCCTGATTTTCTTCAATTCCGACCTAGAAATGGAATTCACCTGTGATTTGCTTACCTTATTAGCCCTCTCCCATTATTGGTCATCTGTTTATGGTATCACATAGGTACTTGCCTATCTATGGCAAGTACCACTTCCAATATCGGACTGGAATGACTCGAATCTTTGGATTTTAGGCGGTTTTCCGTCTATATACACTATAAAATGGACGACTCTTACATTATTGGTTCAATTCAAGACTGTTGGACCCAACTAGGCTTTGAGATTTTCCTTTTTCCTTTCTGATTTTGATTGGATGTGATATATTTTTTCCTTTCTTGTATTTGACTGATTATTTTTCATGTTCGCCCGCTCAATTTGAACACTATATAAACCCCTTCCCAATTTCTCATCGAGAGACCGAATTTTTGACTGCTATTACTCTCACTATACTCTTCTCTCACTCGTTCACTTCTTCTGAGACACTTGAATATTTCTGGAATCGCCTTAAGAATTATCCCCTCACTCTCACTTATTCGATACTATCCTAAAATTAAGCTCTTGGCCGACTCGAAGCCAAGGCCACGATATTCTGTCGACCTTCTCCAGTGCAAGCACTTCTCGGGGTCCTTTTTGAGGCCCTTGTGAACTCTGAAGCACTAGGGTTTGGTGTCTTTCGTCACTCACCTACAATTGCTGTTGTTTCTGAGATTTTCTTTATTTGTTTGTTTGCAACTGGTTAGTGCCCTGTCCTCTAGTAACTTTACTCCTTTTGTTTGTGTTATACGTACTAGTGTTGTTTGGATTTCTCTGAGTTAATTATGATATTATGCCACTGCGTATACAATTTTTCTTGTTCTAGCACCACTCTGTAGTTTCACTAGCTTCAATCATCTGAAAGTTTTGATGTTAACTCACATGAGGATAGCTAAGTTGATTCATGATGATTGCCTTGCAGCTAAAACCCTTTTGAGACTATGTTCTTTCTCAAATTACTCTCTTCATGTTGAATCCTCCTATGTGTAATTTGCTATTTCTCTGCAAGTTTTGTGACAATGATGTCAAAGTGCTTAGCTTAATATGTCAGCCATAGCGCATGCCAGTTATAAGTGTCCAACTTGATTAATTGTTCACCTTCATGCTTAAGTATAAACTGGTCTGTTGTTTGTCATGACTTAGATCTTCTTAAGGAACCAATGCATGCCTAGAACCCATTGGAGTGTGTCTTTGCTAAGACTTTCACGTACAAACTGCCACTTCTCTAAAGTCACCCTGTGATTTTATGAATTACATATGCCAATACTATTACAATTCATAGACAAACTTGTTGCTTTGCTTCCGTGTGCTCACTGATCATTTCAAGACTCCTAGGGTAAGATCCGACATATGCCTAGTATATTCTATCTTTCTTCATGCGATGCCTGATTACCTTATGAATGCTCATTTGTCGAATGTAAAACCTTGTGTAATGGTTTGTACTTACCTGAACAGTTCACATGTTAAGCCTTGCAAATTAGCTGTCCTCATTAGGCTTACATTAAGGTTTCTATGTTAAGTCTATATAGTCTTTTCCATGACACTGTTAGGTTCCCATGTTTGAACCCCTGTTTAAGGCTCCTTAGGATAGTTCTGGACCTGGCTGATTTCGGAAATTTAGTTTGAAATATTCCTACTGCTCTTAAACTCTGTTTCTGGTGTGATAAACATGAGCTTGACTTATATGTGTCTTATATGTTTTCCCAATTTGAGCATGATCTCGCTTAGAATAGTTTGCTAATTATTGTTTAAGACTAGTCATGTTACTTGTGTGTCCGAACATAGCATCCCTTAGCTTAGTCATTAGCATCATTTGGGCCTGGTATGTTGGCCCTGCCTTTGTTCTTGAGGTTTTCTAAGTATACTGGCTACGCTTGGAGTTTAGGCTTACTATCTGCATGAAGTCTTGAGCCTATTCGAAGACCCAGATGTACTGTTGGGTTATCCTCTATTGTATTTGGGCCTGTAATTATGTAATAGTGATTTATAATAGCTTGTAAAATTGAATGATGGGAAAATTAGTAAAAAGGGACCTGGGATATTGTAATACTTGTATGAAAGTGTAGAGAACATGTCTATAAGGTCTATGTGCTCTACTTTTTGTTTAGCATGTTTTATTTCTATACAATGATAGACATCATGCCCATAGAAGTCATGCACACACTTCACTTAACTTGTCAAACATGTTAGTTCCGATATCTGCTACACATGTTCCCATGTCTGCTATTCAACACTCTTAGATAACATGTCTATAGGGTGCATCAATGCAATATTTTTTCACTTACCTAGATACCATGCCTATAGGACTTCAAATAATCCATCTATCAATTACTTCAATTATTTTGGTATACTACTCATCTAGATATCATGGCTATAGGGTTCTAATACTCTAATCGACCATTCCCGTTGTTTTCTATTACACTATCGCCTGTTGAGATGCATGCTTATAAAACTAGTATTAGTAATTCAGAACTATGATTATTTTCACTAACATTTTATGCAAAAATAATTAGATATCATATCTATAGGACTTGCAACATTCAATTTGCTTATGCGTTAATCCAAAAATTACCGCGCTGCCTGTGTATTACTGGAAATCAGAATCATTTAGAGACCATACCTATAGGATTTATAAGGAATTAATATGTCCGTACATTAGCTTAAAAAATGCAGCATTACTTGTTTGATACTGGAATCACATAGAGATCATGCCTATAGGACCAAAGGACTCTAAGTCTTAAGTTCAAAATGTTCCACTGCTTAAATTTGGAAATCGGTCTACGTGTTTCTTTGTTTATGTGTAGGTGCTAATATGAGCCACTTTTGCTATTACGTGCAGTCCTATTTGTTTTGTATGCGCGATTAATTTTTATCATTTTGAGCAACCTAAGTAAGTCTAGAACCACCCAAATAGAGGTCAAAAGCCTCTTGGACCATAGGCATGGGACGGGTAGTGCACGTGTAGGCCGCGACTTAGAATTGAATTAGAATGCTTTAGGTAAACAACTTCAACATAGTAATCGGGTAGCATGAGATAATAGTCTGTGCCCGCTGGATAATATGAGCAACCCCTATTCAAAAGGAGTTGCGAAGTATTATTTATGTTGCACAAGGTGATCCTTTAGGCTAAGAAACTTAGGACCCCCCTCCTTTATATACTTGCTATTCACACTTAGTCATTCAATGTAGATCATTGTAGTCCTTAAGATTTATACCAATTCTCATTGTGTTATAATGAACTTCTTTGACTTTTATATTTCTCATTTATCTTATTACCTAGCCTTATTACATAATCCACATAGTCTTAAGTTTGGCCGGTACCCACAGTTGTGGACCTCGAATAGTGCCTAATACCTTCTCTTTGAGGTAATTTGAGCCATTACCCAATCTTTGGTGGCGTTGACTAGTCAACAGAGTTATTTGCAAATTGGTGCCCTAACTCACCTTAAAAACCGTTAGGTGGCGGCTCTTCTCTTTTAAACCTCCTTTTTAAAAAAGTTGTCACATGTCGAAGCCCGATTTCGAGAGAAAAATGGGGCGCGACAGCATCAGAGGCCAGGTGGCCTACTTCAACAGATTAATATACCTGAGTGGAAATGGGAGCGCAATACTATGGACTTCGTAGTTGGGTTTACGCGGACCTTGTGGAAGTTTGATGTAGTTTGAGTCATTGTCGACAGGTTGACCAAGTCGACACACTTCATTCTGGTTGTTACCACGTATTCTTCAGATAGGATGGCTCAGATTTACATTCATGAGATTGTTTGGTTGCACAGTGTTCTGGTATCCATTATATCATATAGAGGCCCTCAGTTTACCTTTTATTTCTGGAGGGCAGTATATAGTGAGTTGGGGACCCAGGTAGAGCTTAGCATAACCTTTAATCCGCAGACCGACGGGCAGTCAGAGCGGACAGTCCAGATCTTGGAGGATATGCTCAGAGCATGTGTGATTGACTTCGTAGGGCAGTGGGATCGACTCTTGCCTTTGGCCGAGTTTGCTTATAACAACATTTATCAGTCCAGCATCGAGATGACTCCATTTAAGGCTTTATATGGTCGGCGATGTTGTTCGCCCTTCGGATGCTTAGAGCCCGACAAGGCTAAGTTATATGGTACTGATTTGGTAAAGGATGCCTTGGAAAAAGTAAAGTTTATTCAGGAGCAACTTCGCACAGCACAGTCCAAAGAGAAGAGTTAGCGAATCGAAGGCGCGTTATTTATCATTTATGGTGGGCGAGAAGGTTCTCTTGAAGGTCTCACAGATAAAGGGAATCATGAGGTTCTCTTGAGTTATGCCCAAGGTTTATAGGCCCATTTGAGGTGTTGAGACGAGTTGAGGAGATAGCTTATGAACTTTCTTTTCCTCCAAATCTATCGGGAGTTCATCCAGTTTTCCACGTGTCTATGTTCCGGAGATATCATGCCGACAGGTCACATGTGTTAGACTTCAGCACAGTTAAGCTAGATGAGAGCCTGGGTTATGAGGAGGAGCCAGTTGCCATTGTTGACAAGCAGGTTCCCCAATTGAGGTCCAAGAAGATTTCTGCAGTAAAGGTTTAGTGGAGGGGCCAACCGTTCAAGGAGGCGACTTGGGACGCTGAGGAGGACATGTGGAGCAGATATCCACACCTATTCATCCCTCCAGGTATGATTCTAGACCCGTTCTAGGACGAACGTTTGTTTAAGAGGTGGAGAATGTAACGACCCAACCGGTTGTTTTGCTTTCTAGATCCGCATTCCCCTAAATAAGACTCCCTGTATGTGCTTTTACTGTTTTATGACCTACGGGGATGGTTGATTCGGGTTTGGAAGGGTTCGGGTTGAAATCAGAATACTTAGTTCCTTAATTTGGCTTTAAAGGGCTAAGTTTGACCTTGGTCAAACTTTTGAGCAAAACGACCTCAGAACGGGATTTGACAGTTCCAATAGGTTTGTATAATGATTTTGGACTTGGGCATATCGGGTTTTGGATGACCCGGGAGCGTTTCAGCGCTTAATGTTGAAAGTTGGCCTATTGAAGGTTTAAAAGTTCAAAATTTGGTTTGGAGTAGGTTTGGTGTTATTGAGGCCCGTTTGGTATTCTGAGCCTGGAAATAGTTCTGTATGGTGATTTAAGACTTGCACACAAAATTTGGTGTCACTCCGAGTAGTTTAGCTTTGATTCGGTGCGTTCGGAGCAAGTTGGTTAAACTTGAAGTTCATAAGTTGATTCGATTTGGTTTGGGGTGTGATTCTTAGTTCTGGTGTTATTTTACGCATTTCGAGAGTTCGAGCATGTCCATATCATGATTTCACACTTGTGGGTATGTTTGGACGTGGCCTAGGGGGCCCCGGATGCCATTCGGCCGATGCGCGGAGACCGTTTGGCATTGGGTGAACAGCTGAAGCATCCATTTTCTGGTGCAATCACACCCGCGGAGGGATAGCCGCATGTGCGAGCTAGCAGTAGCGAGCCAGCAGCCGAGAAGCGGCCAAGTGTGGGCTGCCCAGTGGTCATAGAAGCGGGGTTCTTAGCCGCATCTGCGAAGACGCAGATGCGGGGAGTAAATCGCAGAAGCAGCCAGGAATGCAGGTGCGGTTCTTGTGCCGCAGAAGCGGGCTCGCAGATGCGAGACTCCGCACGCAGAAGCAGGAGGGTATGACTTGGGCATGGTCCGCATCTGCGAGGCTTTGTCCATAGAAGCGGAGCCGCAGATGCGTCCATGGAGCCGCAGAAGCGGAAGTCTAGGAGGCAGAAGGGTTCATTTATTATGGGACTTAAGCCATTTCTAACCTATTTCTCACTTTTTGGGCAATTTTGGAGCTTCTTGAGAGGGGTTTTCACCTAGCAATTTGGAGGTAAATAATTTTTATCCAATATGAGTTAAATACATAGATTATGTGTAGATTTTAACATGTTAATTTGTGAAAATTATGGTTTTAGATGAAAAACCTAGGTTTTGATAAAAGTGGAATTTAACCACGAAAAATGATTATGGAATGGGATGAAAATTATATATTTGAGTTCGTGAGGTTATGTGTAACATTTATCTTTGAGAATTTTCAGAATCCGGGCACGTGGGCCTGGGGGTAAATTTTTGGAATTTTCCAATTTAGGTTGGATAATTACTCTAATAGTTAAATTATGAACTTTTGGACACATATTGATTAATTTATATAAAATTTGACTAGTTTTGGGCTGTTTGGTACCAAGTTGAGGATTTAAAGCATATTTGTGGATCAAAAGTGAGCTTGAGAACGAGGTAAGTTTCTTGCCTAACCTTGTAAGAGGGAACTCATCCCCTTAGATGTATTTGTTGTGAGTTACTTGTGTGGGGAGCTACGTACACACTAGGTGACGAGAGACCGTGCGTAGCTAAATTCCATATGATGTTCGGGTCGTCTTAGATTTACATCATGCTTTGGTTGCACTGTTATGTTGATTACGCATATTGTTTGTCTTAAATAGAGCTGAGATTAAGGATTTTAAGATTTAAAGTCTCCAGTTTGGATTTTCTTATGTTTGGGAAGAATTGAAGAATATTTATAATAACTCTGATAAATCCATGTTCACTCGCGTCGCTAGTATTTCCGCGAGCGAAGTAAAATTCCTCTACTCTCATGGGAGCGGGTCGTTCGCCTCGACAGGTTAATAGATACATCTATGGTTCGTGTCGTTCGACCCTCGGTAGTGCACACAGTATATTTTTTGGATCGGGTCGTACGACCTTGGCGTAAATCGTGCGTGATAATACTCGAAGCCTAATTATATTTGATATTATTTTATGGCTTGAGCAGTCATAATTACTTAATGACAAAAATTGACCAGGAATTTATTGTTAGTGAAAGAATTATTATTCACTGCTTGTTACTGAGTTGTATTTATTATTTACATAATTCATGCTTATTTAGAATTCCTGTATTTCATTGTTAGCCCATAGTAAGTGTCGATGTCGACCCTTCGTCACTACTTTTTTGAGGTTAGACTTGATACTTACTGGGTACATGTTGTTTATGTACTCACGCTACACTTCTGCACTAACCGTGCAGGATCTGAGGAAGGTGCATCTGGCGGTCACCCTGACGCGCATCCCCGATACCCTAAGGCCTAGTGGTGAGTTGCTTCCTGAGTCGTTCTACAGCACCTAGAGCCTTTCTTCTGCACTTATTTTATGTCTATGTTATTTCAGACAGTAGTTAGAATTTTGTATATTCTACTAGTGCTCATACACTTGTGACACCAGGTCTTGGCACACACTCTAGTAGACTTTATGGTTTTGGAGTATTTGTATATCTATGATTGCACTCAGTTGCTTCTGTTTTATTTATTAAACTTTCTACTTCTTAAATCTCTTAACAAATGGAAATTTAATTACTTGGAAACCTATTAAAAGGAGTAATCACGTAGTTAGTTCACCGTTGGCTTGCCAAGCGGCGACGTTGGGCGCCATCACGACCTATAGGAGAAAATGGGTCGTGACATTACAAGTCGTACCCCTATTTTTTCTTTATTTGAGATTGTTGAACCTTTACCTCCTAAGGCACTTAGTCACTAAAATAAGTAAGGTGAGAGATTGGGGAGTAGCTTTCAAGTGGAACCATGGAAAGGCCCTTAAGGTGCACTAAAGTTGTGGGGAAAAAAGGTCACTAGACGATTAACCTTAATGTATGAAGTGTGTGTAGAAAATAAAAAGAAAAAAGAAAAAACATTGCAAGAAAGAAAAAAGAATAGTTCAAATAATGTAGAAAAACGCATGCCTCCTAATCTTATTAAGTCGTGCTAGTGGGAGTATAGAAGTGCTTAATTGAAAAAAAGGCTATATTATATATGGTTTGTGGCGAGTGAATTGGTTGAGAAGAAAATGTGCTCGATTTTTTACTGTAGTGTATTAAAGTGCTTAGGACGGTTAGTCACTATTCCAAAATGTATCCTACTCATCCCTTAGCCTACATTACAACCTTAAAGTCCTAATTGATTCTAGGTTTGGCTAGCTTAGATTAGTAGAGATGTACACTACGGGCAAGCTTATTGTACGACCACGGGATGCACATGAATTCTTTGTGAGAGTGAGCGAATTTTTTTCAATTGTGTGATGTCCTTAAATTATGTTCAAAGGCATGCTTGAATGTGTGGACTATTCTATATTCACTCTTTTGTTTGTTGGTGAGGCCACATGATCTCATGAAGGATTGGTAATATTGTAAACTTCTCTTGTTGTGTCACGACCCGGAATTCCCACCGTCGGGACCGTGATGGCACTTAACATTTCACTTGCTAGGCAACCCAACGTTAGAGAATCATTAAACCAATCCTTATTCCATTCAGTAAATAACAACAAATTAGCTAAGATAAAATATAATGAGTGCGGAATAATATAAAAACTTCATTAATTACTACCACCCGGATCTGAAGTCACAATTCACGAACTTCTAAGATTTCACTACAAGTAAATGTCTGAAGGAAATACAACTATTTTCGATACAAATGAAACAGTAAAGCAAATGCATAGAAGGGGACGCCAGGGCCTGCGGATGCCAACAAGACTACCTTGGGTCTCCAAGCGGATCAAGCCAGCAGCTAGACTCAGGGTCAACTCGGTCTGATACCAAAATGTGCACATAAAGTGCAGAATACAGTATCAGTACAACCGACCCCATGTACCGGTAAGTTTCGAGTCTAACTTCGGCGAAGTAGTGACGAGGCTAGGACAAGACACCTACAAATGAACCTGTGCAATATATATCAATATATACAACAATATCAACAACTAAAGAAGCAAGGCAAGAAATATTGGGAAGGGGACATGCTGAGGGGATTACATGGCAAGGAATCACAACAAGAATGAGAACATAATCAATCGATATATCTTTAACAGAAAGAAACAAGTAAACACAGTAAAGGAAAGTGCATGGCATCACCCTTCGTGCTTTTACTCTCGACCTCACCATAAGAAACAATAGAAACGGCATGGCATCACCCTTCGTGCATTAACTTTCTCTCATAAAATGGCATGGTATCACCCTTCGTGCATTAGCACTCACTCACAAAATATTGCACGACATCACCCTTCGTGATTTAATACTCCCCCTCACCAATACAATGAACAACAACAAAAGGGAGATAAAAATATCAATAACAAGTCTTACTTCAACATTCAATTCCACGTTACTAACCTCAACTTTGAGTCAATACCCAATCAATACCAATTTCCGTAAAACATAATAAGAATTGTTCAACATAATGAATAGCCAGTCTAATCATGAACAATATGATCAAGGAATACCACGATTACAATGATAAGACTCACTCACATGTTATGACTCGACAACAATGAATAGGTACTCGTCACTTCACCTATATGTTGTACTCAACATACAAACACGTAGAAAATAAGCGCATAATACCTAATCCCTCAAGCCAAGGTTAACACGACACTTACCTCGCTCCGAAGGCCACTCACTACTCAATCACAGCTTTTCCTCTAGAATCCACCTCGAAACCACTCGTATCTATTCAAAACTGACTCAATAATATCAAATATTGTTAAAGGAATCAATTACATTGCATAAATTTAGATTTCCCAAACTTAGCCCCAAAAAGACAAAAATCGACCCCGGGCCCGCTTGGTCAAAACCCAAGGTTCGGACCAAAATCCATTTACTCATTCACCCTCGAGCCTGGCTATATAATTGGTTTTGGAATCCGACCTAAATTTGAGGTCTAAATCCCCACTTTTATCCAAATCCCTAGTTTCTACCCAACACCCTCAACTCTTCCATGAAACTCTAGATTTTATGTTGAAAATTCATAAAATATAATGGGTAATTGAAAGAAAATGGTTTAGAATCACTTACCAACACTTTCAGGAAGAATTTAGCTTGGGAGAATCGTCTCTAGGCCATTTGGCTTTTGAAAAGTTGAAAGAATGGCTTAAGTCCCGTAATGGGACCGTTTAATAGCTGGGCGACAGTGTTCATCGCGTTCGCGAGGACACTGTCGCGTTCGCGGAGAGCAGAGCTTGCCAAGCTTTATGCGATCGCAAAACGCTTATCGCGTTCGTGAAGGTTACGCCCCCCTGGCCTTCGCGTTTGTGAGTCCTTGCTCGCGTTTGCGATAAAGAGTGACTGACCCCCCTCCCCCAGGTTCCAAACACTACGCGTTCGCGTTGAGCCATTCGCGAAGGGTAAAGCCCCCATCACTCCGCGTTCACGACCAGGCCTTCACGTTCGCGAAGAGGAAAAACTCACCCTAACCAGCTTAACCTTCACGTTCTCGAGAATATCTTCGCGAACGCGAAGAAAAACACACCAGAACAGCTGCTGCAGCAAAAATACCAAATTTTCTAAGTCCAAACATCTCGTAACCTATCCAAAACTCACCCGAGCCCTCGAAGCTCCAAACCAAACATGCACATAAGTCTAAAAACATCATACGAACTTGCTCGCGCGATCGAATCACCAATATAACACCTAAAACTACGAATTGAACACCAAATCGAATGAAATTTTCAAGAAAGCTTTAAAACTTCTATTTTCACAACCGGACGTACGAATCACGTCAAACCAACTCCGTTTTTCACCAAATTTCACACACAAGTCTTAAATATTATAGTGGATCTGTACCGGGCTTCGGAACCAAAATATAGACCCGGTATCAACAATACCAAACATCAGTCAATTCTTAAAATCTTTAAACTTCCAAACTTTTAATTTTTTATAAAAATTCCATATCTCGAGTTAGGGACCTCGGAATTCGATTCTGGGCATACGCCCAGGTCCCAAATTACGATACGGACCTACCGAGACCATCAAAATATGGATCCAGGTTTGTTTGCTAAAAATATTGACCAAAGTCAACTTAAATTAATTTTTAAGGTTAAAAAAAATTATCAGTTTTTAACATATAAGCCTTCCAGGAGAACACTCAGACTGCGCACGCAATCGAAAAAGACTAAGATGAGGTTTTTGAGACCTCAAAATACAGAATTAGATTTTAAAATATAAGATGACATATCGGGTAATCACATATTGGGTGGGTGCGCGAGTTGAAAGAACTTAGTGGTAACGAGTCGGCTCTTGAGGTAGGGTGATTACAGATAGATTGTTTAAACTGATTAAATTGAAATGTTTATACTTGGGCATGTTTAAAATGGAAAGAATATGAAATTTGTATGTTCATGCTTGATTGCCGGTATCGATCATAGTCAAGAGTAGAGTGTAGGGTTAAAAATTGAAGTGCTCCTCTCTAGTTGAGATGTGTACGTTATTGGGGTGTAATTGATATTCCCATTGCTCGAGGACAAGCAAGAGTTTAAGTGCAGGGTATTGATATTTAGCTTAAAGTATATATATATATTTATATCTATATATTCTCATATTTTACTCGTGTTTCGTTGATTTCGGATGTAAAATGTAATGTTTATGCTAATTAGTGGTGTTTTTATATGTAGGAATCATCCGGAGAGAATATGGGGTGAAAGGTGAGAGATTAGAGCTGGGGCGAAAGGTGCGAGATTAGAGCCGAAAAGGAGAAAAATTAAAAAAGAGCCATTTTTAGCGCCACAGGCCGCGTGGGGCGCTACCTGTGGCACACTTTACAGAATTGAGAATTTTCCAGCGCCAGGGATAGCGCCCCATGCTACCCTGGGGGCTGGTGATGGGGAACCTTTCCTACTTTGCCTGGGACAAGGTTATTTCGGCCCAAGACCTACCCAACGCGTATAAAAGTAAGACTAAGCCAATTTTTAGGAGAGAGAATCCACTTTGATGAAAAATACACACGAGAAACATTCGGGAGCGATGATATCTCAGTTTTCTTTATCTTTTTTTAGTATTTTCAATTATTCAAACACTTGTGAATTTATTTTATATTATCATGAGTGGCTAAAACCCATAGTTCTGGGGTTGTGATTTAGCCATGAATATTGTTATTTAAAGTTGACTTAACCTTGATTACAATTCACTAATATATGGTTGTTTCTTCAATTCTGTGATGAATTGCTTAATTGTCTGGCCAACACTTAGGTTCTATTTACTATCTATGCTAAGCTTGGGAAAGCCATGTTTAGATTTTAGAAGAATTGAAGAGAGCATGATCTTAACTCTAGGGGGCGGATTTATGGTTAGGATATGAATATACCTAATATCGTGCTTAATTAAATATCGTAATCTTAATGTGTTCTTAATAGATTGATTCCATAGGAATATATGCATTAATCCTTTTTGAATAGGCGGGTAGAAATTCGGGAGAATACACCGAAAGCAATTATTCTATTAATTAGTAACCATGAGTGAATTGTATGAAAGGGAGAGTTAATTAGAGCACAACAGGACTAGTGAATCGATCACAACCCTAGAATATTCGTCTCTACTGAATACACAACAACCATTTTGTTGCTTGATAAATTAGCTACTTGTTAGAATTAGTGCTTAGCATAATCACAACTTTGAACTCTGATGGACTTCACTGAATACAATTCTTGGTGAAAATAGTGGGTAGTTAACATAAGTCTTTGTGAGTTCGATACTCAACTTATCATTTTATTACTTGTACGACCACGTATACTTGCGTGTGCGTTTGGGAGAAACATCTTTTATCTGAAAATGTATTTCGTGCAGTACATAGGATGTATCATATGTAAATGCTTGTCTCTATCTTAAAACGTATTTCGAGCAATACATATATAGGATGTATCACACATGCATATATACCTATTTATTGTCCATCTCAAATTTATTTTTTTCTTAAACGGTAATAATTATATTCACAAACGACACAATATAGTGCTGAAATTTTCTGTATAATTGAGCAAAAATACATGTTTGAACATTATACATGTGAGATATCACATGAAATTTTTATTTTTTCTTAAACACTAATAATTATATTTAATCATAAACGACACAAAAGTAATGATGGAATTTTCTGTACAAGTGAGCAAAAAAACTAAAAGTATAGCCCTCTCCTAATCTTTGATTCTATAAATTCTAATAAAGTTTGTGCCTCATTTGCATATTCTTTCTTACACGTATTTTGCACTCTATACATGATATATCTCACATGATGCATACCATTTATTTTTAATTATTGCTATCTTTATTTTTCTCTATTTTTTTTCCCACTAATAACTTTTATGTGTCGTTTCTCTTGTTAGTGTTTGTCAGAAAATGTGTTACGAGCGGTACACAGGATGTATAATAAGCATCTGCTTATCTAAATTTAAAAACGTGTTATGAGCAGTACATTGGATTAGGGGTGGGCATTCGGGCAATTCAGATTTGTAACGACTCGACCGGTTGTTTTGCTTTTTAGAACCTCGTTCTCTTAAATAAGACTCTTTGCATGTGTTTTTACTGTTTTATGACTTACAGGGATGGTTAGATCGAGTTTGGAAGGGTTCGGGTTGAAATCGGAACACTTAGTTCCTTAATATTGGCTTAAAATGGTTAAATTTGACTTGGGTCAACATTTTTAGTAAACGACCTCGAAACCGAGATTTGATGGTCCCAATAGGTTCGTATGATAATTTTGGACTTGGGCGTGTATTCGGATCGGGTTCTGGATGATACGGGAGCGTTTCAGCGCCTAAAGTTAAAAGTTGGTGCATTGAAGGTTTTATAGTTCTTTAAATTTGGTTTGAAGTAGGTTTTGGTATTATCGAGGTCTGTTTGGGATTCCGAGCCAGGGAATAACTCTGTATGGTGATTTAAGAGTTGCACGCAAAATTTTGTATGATTCTGAGTAGTTTAAGTATGATTCGGCGCGTTCGAAGTGAGTTGGAAGAACTTGAAGTTCATACGTTGATTTGATTTGATTTGGATTGTATTCCTTAGTTTTGATGTTATTTCACGTGTTCTGATGGTTCAAGAAAGTCCGTTTTGTCATTTTAAACTTGTTGGTATATTTGGACAAGGCCTCGAGGGCATCGGATGCCATTCGGGCGATGCGCGGAACTCGTTTGGACTTAGAAGAAAGGCTGAAGCAGTAGGGTTCTGGTGCAATCGCACATGCGAAGAACCTGCCGCAAGTGCGAGCTCATAGAAGCGAGATAGTTCCCGCAGAAGCAGCCAGGCGTGGGCTGGCCAGCGATCGCAGAAGAGGAGCAGGAGCCGCACTTGTGAACGCGCAGGTCCGAAGGAGTTGATCGCAGAAGCGTCGATTGTCACAGGTGCGACGCAGAAGCCGCAGAAACGGGCTAGCAGAAGCAAGCCGTTGTCCGCAGAAGCGAAGGAGGCAGACCAGGGCTTGGTCCGTGCCTGCGAGATTTTGTCCGCAGAAGCAGAGCCGCAGGTGCAGCAGTGGCATCGCATGTGCGAAAAATGCTAGTGGCAGTGAGGTTCATTTAAGACGGGACTTAGGCCATTTTGGTTTATTTATTTCACTTCTTGGGCGATTTTTGGAGTTTCTTAAAGAGGGGTTTCCACCTAGCTATTGAAGGTAAGTATTCTTACCCAATGTAAGTGAAATACATAGATTATGGGTAAATTTTAATATGTAAAATTATTAAAATTATGAGTTTAGTTGAAAAACCTAGGTTTTGATAAAAATGGGATTTAACCACGAAAATGGTTATGGAATTGGGTAAAAATTATATATTTGAGTTCGTGAGGTTATGGGTAACAATTATCTTCGAAAATTTTCGGAATCCGGGAATGTGAGCCTAAGGGTGAATTTTAAGAATCTTCCAATTTGGGTTGGGTAATTACTCTAATGGCTAAATTATTAACTTTTGAGCATATATTGATTATTTTACATAACATTTTGGCTAGTTTCGGATTGTTCGGCACCAAGTTGGGTCCTTAGAGTGAACTTGTGGCCAGAAAGTGAGCTTTGAGACGAGGTAAGCCTTTTGCCTAACCTTGTAAGAGTGAATTTACCCCATAGGTGATTTAAATTACTTTTTGATTCTAATTGTGGGGCTACGTACGCACGGTGACAAGAGTCCATGCGTAGCTACTAATTATGCTTAAGTCCGGGTAGTTTAATACCCAAATCATGAAATACTTGTGATGTTTGCACCCTACTTATTAATTAAAGTGCTTAAATTATATTGAAGCTTGTTAAAGGATTTGTAAAGACCGAATTTCACTTGCTTGAATTTTGGCAGGTCACTTGACCGTTAATAGAGATTGTGCTTCTTTGTGTATTAGCCTTATAATTGCTTTTAAATCAAATATTCATAAAGTAATCTCTCTTCTTGTGAAGCGGGCCGGACGCCTCGGCAGTTGATGGTAGGCTATAATCTCATATTTTTGTCGATTATTACATTCCAATTTACTGCACTTTAGTTGAGTTTGAGCTTTAATCGCTAGTGTTTTGCACTAATTGTGTATTTTATACCTTGTAGAAGTGATTTCGAGCTATGTAGATGTTATGGAATAAATTCAAGTGATTTGAAACTTTGAAGTCTGAGTAAAATCTCAAAAAATTAAGCCAGAATCGTGTTCGGGGATCAACAGATGATAGTTAAGAATGAACGAAGAATCGAGCAGGCATATTGTGCAGTGTCTAGTAAAATACACATAACCTTTCTCTCGGAACTCCGTTTGGGCTCCACAATATAATGTTGGAAAAGTAATGCAAAAGGCTACAACTTTCATGTTTTACAGTTGTCTAAATTCCTAACATAACAGGGTGAACAATGCGCGTTAGTTGCGCAGCCGCGCACTGACCGCGCATATGGGGCAGAATAGTGTGATAAGTGCGCGGCCACATTTCCAGGTGTGCGGCTGCGCACGTCCAACTCCGGAAAAGTGTCCTTTTTCGCGAAGGAGAAGGTGTATTTATTTGGGCCCGACCCTACTTGGTATATATACATAGAAAAATATTATTTTGAGAACTTTTGACATAATTTAGACCTAAGGAAGCTAAGGAGAAGAGGGAGAAGCAAGAGCACAAGGATTTCACCATTCATCCTCACTAAAGACAAGGGTTTGGATGTTTTATGTTAAACTTTGACTTAAACTTAATTGTGATGAATTTTTCCATATCCATGGAGTAATTCTTCCTTAAGGATTGATGGATTTGGTATTTTAAGAATTATTTGTGGATATTAACTCTAGTTTTATGTATTAAATCGTTTTGGGTGTTTTTATTGTTGCATATACTAGTTTATGTAATCTAAAGAGGCATAATTTGTTATGTTCTGCATTATCTTATTGGTTGAATTCATTGATTCTTGTTAGTAATTGAAAGAGGCCATTTGAATTAATGTTTAGACCTAGTTAGGAGGATAATCGACAGAGGTTCTCCTAAGGATCAATCCACTATGAATTCTTGCATATATTCACCAAGCGTAACTTAGTTCATATCGTAAGGTTGAGACTTAATCGAGAGAGGAGTTTCTACTGAATGTTTGAACATAATAGAGTGAATTCGAGAGACTCACTTGAACCATAGAAGTGAGGTAACTAGAGTTAATTCCTAGACAATTATCTTGCACCTATCCAATCAACCCTTATTTTCTCCCATTGATATCTTCCTTGCTACTTTTGTTTGATTGTCATTAGTCAATTAGCTCTAGATTCTTAGTTAATTTTAGTTTTAATTCACACAAATCTAAATTGTTGATCATCTTGAATAGCAATAAAGTTGTAAACTACGAAAACACTGTTTAACTCCAATCCATGTGGATACGATATTTTCTATATTATATTCGACTAGCAAGCATAATTTTGTGTTGTATTTTTAGCTCGTCAAATTATGGCGCCGTTGCCGAGGATTGGCAATCAACGGTGTTTGAAATAGTTTGTAGTGCTAATTCAGGAATTAGGTTAGTTTTTCTTTTCTCTTTTCTTTTCTATTTTATTTTCTTTATTAGTTAACTTCTTTTCAAGATTTGTTTTGTAGTACCTAAAAAGTTGGAGAAGATACTGTAGATATTGAACTCTAAATGCTATGAAGATGGAGTGCAACCAGCCTAAGAAAACAGTTGAAGAGTTAGCAGCTGAATATTATCAGCGGTCTGCTATGTGTTTTAAATACGGTGGAAATCATCTATGGGTTGACTGTCAAGCAGTTATGTATTCCTCCTATAGTTCATATTTTGAACAGTCTCACTCTGTTTTTAGTCCGTACAGGTATGAAGATTCATATGGGCACAATCTTGACTCTGGTTGGGATGAATACCCTTATTATAACTAGAATGAAAGCGAAGTGAGACAACCACCTCAAGGGGAGAATGGTAGCTTGGAAGAGCTTGTGTATAAGTTCATAAATAATCCGGTAGAGAGATTTACACAAGATGATGAAGCCATGAACAACCTAACAATGCAATAAAGTCAAATAAAAAGTGCACTTTCAGAAAGCTTATTGCGTTGTGATGGTGAATATATGGAGGAGATACCCTGTGAGAATGAGCCTACCCAAGAGGATAAGCATCCACAGAGAGAGCTTTTCACTGTTCAAGATGACTATGATTCAACTGAGGTGATTGAAAATAAGGCTGTGCTTGAGTGTGAAGCAACAGAAGAAGAGTTCAAACCCCCATCCACCTTTCCACATTTGCAACATTTGGTAGAAGAGAATGAGAAACCAATAGTTTTGGACATACCAGAGGAATATTTACTTGACCTTTCTTCTTTGTTTTCTTATTCTAACCTTGATCATGTGAATTTTATTTTTGGGAATTTATAGGAATATGTATGGATTGATCCTGTGAAAGAATGCAGAAATAAGTTAAGGATCATCATGAACGAGCAATTCACCGCTCAAGATGCGGACAAGAAAGAAAGAAAAAAGCGGGTCTTGCAGGTATCCTCATAAGAATTGGGCTTAATGAGCTCCAAAAAGAATCCCAAGGAGTGAAAACGAGGAATAAATTCAGAACTAGGGGTGGAGTTCATAAGTACTCGGAAAAGAAGAAAATTCAGGGAAGTTTTCTTTACCTTATGCTTTTTAATTGTGTGCCATGGGGACATGCCACAACTTAAAGTGTGGGGTCGGGGATATATTTGTATGTATGTATATTAGTTTTAGTTTTCTTTTGTTAGTTTGAGTAGTAGAGATAGAGAAACAAATTGAAAAAAAAAAAAAAATTTTAAAATCCACGACTTTTCCCGACGATGGATATCATTCGACGAGTTTCTTGAGGGATTAAAGTCGAAAGAAAAAGAACAAAAAAGATTTTCTTGTGTTAGGTAGTGTAATAATTCTCCCTTGGTTTTTCTTTGTGCCGCGCTTCTTTTTCAAGGGTTTTGTTTGAAGCGGGTGTAGTTAGTTTTTATTTTATTAGTAGTAGGAAACCTTATGCTATAATTTGAATTGAATCAATATCTCTTGATTTTATTATGCCTTGAGAATAGTAAGTGCTTTAGTTGTGACACTTAGGCTCAATTTTTTTACTCTTGCATAAGTACCTTAAATCGTATGATATTTACTTTGCTTAACTGCTTAGACTAGAGTGTCTTGATGAGTCCAATCTTGAGTGAGTTATGTGTCATGTGTGTGTGAGGTTTTGTGTTATTCTGTGCATTGCATTTGATGTCTAGAACTTGTCCCGTGTGTTTGCGAAGCGAAATAGTAGTTTTATTTAGTCTTGGAAGTGATATAGGCATTTCTTTGTTACGCCATTTATATGTTTTACCCACCTAATTGTTATGTATCTTAGTTAACCCCTTTGAGCCTATAATCATGTTTCTCTGGTAACCACATTACAAGCCTTATCCTTTTGTTTGAATTGACCATCTATTTGAATCATTTACCTCCCATGAGCACTTAAAATTATTATGAACTTTGTAAAAGTTGAAGTGTGGGGTGGTTGGTTTGGCTTTTGAGTGGAACTAATAAAATAAGGATAAAGGTGCACTTTTTAAAAAAAGTAGTAGCCACTTGAATTGAACAAGAAAAGAAAAAAAAAGTTGTATTATTGTGAACGAGATTCATTGATAAGTTGTAACTCTTGATGTAATGGTGCTTAAATAATTTGGGGAGTTAATGCATGTTGATGTTAAGGTGGAGTATGGTTTGACATAAGTGTGGGGTTTGAAAAATGAAATATATGTATTAAATTGCTTAAGGAGGTGTAGTCACTCTTATAACTAAATGTATCATACCCGTCCTGCAACTTACATTACAACCAGCTAAAAGTCCTACTTGATCCTTGACTGAACGAACTCGATTAGTTGAGGAGTACACTACGGGCAAGCCTATGGTTCATCTTTTGTGGCATATGAATGTTGTTTCTGAGAGTGAGTGAATTCTTTATATCTTGAGTTCCTGATTGTTCTTAATTTTTATTGTGTGTGGAACTACTCCAGTTTGTTGTGTGAGGGCACATGATTCATGAAGGAAATATAATGTCATTGACCTCTATGTTAGAGTAAATGAGTGAGTTGTGAATAATGTATGGTACTTGTGAGTCAAATCTTGAGGTGAAGATGTTGCACTATTGTGCTTAGTCTATTTTAAATATTCTTGGTGTGATGAGTTAGGAGAGTTGCTTAGTAACGTTGTGTCTATATAAAGTGTGGTTTGATTTCTCGAGGACGAGCAATGGTCTAAGTGTGGGGTGTTGATGGTAGGCTATAATCTCATATTTTAGTCGATTATTACATTCCAATTTACTGCACTTTAGTTGAGTTTGAGCTTTAATCGCTAGTGTTTTGCACTAATTGTGTGTTTTATGCCTTATAGGAGTGATTCCGAGCTAGATATTATGGAATGAATTCTAGTGATTTGGAGCTTTGAAGTTTGAGTAAAAGCCCAAGGAATTAAGCTGGGATCATGTTCGGGGATCAACGGATGATAGTTAAGAACGAACGAAGAATCGAGCAGGTATATTACGCAGTTTCTAGTAAATTGAACATAACTTTTCGCTCAGAACTCCGTTTGGGCTCCACAATATATTTTTGGAAGGCTAATTCAAAGGGATACAACTTTCATGTTTTACGTTTGTTCAAATTCCTAATGGAACAGGGTGAAACGTGTGAGTCAACTTCGCGGACGCGCACTAACCGCGCATATGGGGCAGAACAGTGTGAAAAGTGCGCGGGCACACTTCCAGGTGCGAGGCCGCGCACGTCCAACTCCGGAAAAGTGTTCTTTTTTGCATAGGATAAGGTGTATTTATTTGGGCCCGACCCTACTTGGTATATATACATAGAAAAATAGCATTTTGTGGACTTTTGACATAATTTAGACCTAAGGAAGCTAAGGAGAAGAGGGAGAAGCAAGAGCACAAGGATTTCACAATTCATCCTCACTCAAGACAAGGGTCAGGATGTTTTATGTTTTTCTTTGACTTAAACTTAATTGTGATGAATTTCTCCATATCCATGGAGTAATTCTTCCTTAGGGATTGATGGATTTGGTGTTTTGAGAATTGTTTGTGGATATTAACTCTAATTTTATGTATTGAATCGTTTTGAGTGTTTTTATTATTGCATATACTTGTTTATGTAATCTAAAGAGGCATAATTTTTGATGTTTTATATTATCTTATTGGTTGAATTCATTGATTCTTGTTAGTAATTGAAAGAGGCCAGTTGAATTAATGTTTACACTTAGTTAGGAGGATAATCGACAGAGGTTCTCCTAAAGATCAATCCACTACGAATTCTTGCATATATTCACCAAGCATAACTTAGTTCATATCGTAAGGTTGAGACTTAATCGAGAGAGGAGTTTCTACTGAATGTTTGAACATAATAGAGTGAATTCGAGAGACTCACTTGAACCATAGAAGTGAAGTAACTAGAGTTAATTCCCAGACAATTATCTTGCACCTATCCAATCAACCCTTATTTTCTCCCATTGATATCTTCCTTGCTACTTTTGTTTGATTGTCATTAGTCAATTAGCTCTAGATTCTTAGTTAATTTTAGTTTTAATTCACACAAATCTAAATTGTTGATCATCTTGAATAGCAATAAAGCTGTAAACTACGAAAACACTGTTTAACTCCAATCCCTGTGGATACGATATTTTCTATACTATATTCGACTAGCGAGCATAATTTTGTGTTGTGTTTTTAGCTCGTCAGTAGTATAATAAATACATCTATGGATCGTACCTCTCGACTCTCGGCAATGTACACATTATTCTGGATCGGGTCGTACGACCTTGGCATAAATCGTGCGTGTTAAATGCTTGAAACTCGGACACACTTGATATTATTTTTCATGTATTGAGAGATTATAATTTATTTATTTATTCAGAATTCATTTGGAATTAGTATGTGCTAATGGAAGACTCTTGGAATTTACTATTAGTTAAAAAATTATTTAATCACTGTCGTCATCGTGTTAATATTATTATTCACAAACTATAGGTCTATTTAGCATTTATGTATTTTATTGTTAGCCCATAGTAAGTGTCGATGTCGACCTCTCGTCACTACTTCTTCGAGGTTAGACTAGATACTTACTGGGTACATGTTGTTTATGTACTCACGCTACACTTCTGCACTAATCGTGCAGGATCTGAGGCAGGTGCATCTTGCAGTCATTCCGGCACACACCCCTGTTACCCCGAGGCCTTGTGGTGAGTTGCTCTTCTAAGTCCGTTCTGCAGCACTCGGAGTCTCTCTCTTTGGCATTTATTTTTCGGTCTACTCTATTCAAGATAATAGTTTAGAATTTTGTATATTCTATTAGTTGATCATACACTTGTGACACCAGGTCTTGGAACACTTGCTAGTAGACTTTATGGTTTTGGAGCATTTATTTCACTCATTAGCTTTCGCTTTACTATATTAAATTTTCTACCCCTTATTTTCTTAATAAATGAAATTCAACTACTTGGAAATTTACTAAAAAGAACAGTTGCATGGTTAGTTCACTGTTAACTTGCCTAGCGGTGACGTTGGGCGCCTTCACGGCCTATAGTAAGAATTGGGTCGCGACAAAATTGAATATGAAAATTTCGGTTTGGATATTCGATTTTCAGATTAAATAATTCACAATCCAAATCCAATCCAAAAAAAGCTCGGATTGGATCGAATTTTTTAAGTTCGGTTTTGGATTAATCCGATTGGATATTTCGAATTTTCGGTTTTGAGCCTATAAGTTTAGATGTTTCTCATTCTTAAAAAAAATGAACATCTATTCATGTTAAGTTACCTAAAAAGTTCCTCATTCTCACTGCTTTATCCAAATAAAGTATTCAAGTAATGCAATCATTATCAAGAAAATACAAGAAATACATTAATAAGATCGATAAGAAGTAGCAATAGTAAAATTATGTCCAAATAGAAAATACTCTGACAATAACTTAGTAATCAGTACTAAATATATGAGATAATATCTAATGTATAGGTTATTGAACTTATTATTATTGGCATATGGATAATGGACTAAATATAAAATATATATATTTCAGATTTTCGGATATCCAAAAATCTGAAGTACCAAATCCAATATCCAATCCGAAATGCAAAAAATTCGAATTTCGGCTTGGATTTCGGTTGCCGAAACTATGCCCACCCATACATTGGAAGCATGTATCATATGTATCTGTTTGTCTTTTATTTGAAAACGTGTTTCGTGCAGTACATATATATATATATATATATATATATATATATATATATATATATATATATATATATATATATATATATGACACATACATATATACCTATTTATTGTCCATCTCAAATTTAGTTTTTTTTAAACGGTAATAATTATATTTACAAACGACACAATAGTAGTACTGGGATTTTCGAGCAGAAATACATGTTTGAACGTTATAAATATGAGATATCACATGAAATTTTTATTTTTTCTTAAATACTAATAATTATATTTAGTCATAAATAGCAAAAAAGTAATGATGAAATTTTCCGTACGTGAGCAAAAAAATTAAAAGTATAGCCCTCTTTTAATCTTTGACTCTATAAATTCTAATAAAGTTTCTGCCTCATTTGCATATTCTTTCTTACACATATCTTGCACGCTATACATGATATATCTCACATGGTGCATACCATTTATTTTTAATTATTGATATCTTTATTTTTATCTATTTTTCTTTCCCACTAATAACTTTCATGTGTCGTTTCTCTTGTTAGTGTTTATCAGAAAACATGTTATTGCTTATGTATAATAAGCATCTGCTAGTTTTTATTTGAAAACGTGTTACGAGCAGTACATTGGATGCATGTATCATATGTATCTATTTGTCTTTTATCCGAAAACGTGTTTCGTGCGGAACATAAGATGTATCATATGTAACTGCTTGTTTTTATCTTAAAATGTATTTCGAGCAATACATATATAGAATGTATCACACATACATATGTACCTATTTATTGTCCATCTCAAATTTATTATTTCTTAAACGATAATAATTATATTCACAAACGACACAATAGTAGTGCTGGGATTTTCTGTATAATTGAGCAGAATTACATGTTTGAACGTTATACATGTGAGATATCACATGAAATTTTTATTTTTTTCTTAAACACTAATAATTATATTTAGTCATAAACGGCACAAAAGTAATGATGGAATTTTCTATACAAGTGAGCAAAAAAACTAAAAGTATAGCCCTCTTCTAATCTTTGACTCTACAAATTCTAATAAAGTTTCTGCCTCATTTACATATTCTTTCTTGCACGTATTTTGCACGATATACATGATATATCTCACATGATGCATACCATTTATTTTTAATTATTGCTATCTTTATTTTTCTCTATTTTTCTTTTCCACTAATAACTTCTATAGTGTCGAGAACTTGTCACGAGCAGTACATAGGATGTATAATAAGTATCTTTTTGTCTTTATTTGAAAATGTGTTATGAGGAGTACATTGGATCCATGTATCATATGTATCTATTTGTCTTTTATCTGAAAATGTATTTCGTGCGGTACATAGGATTAGGGATGTAAATAGGACGGGACATAGCAAGCTTTGACCCACTAAAATTTTGATCCGCCCTCCCTGCCCCGTTTAGCCTTTTCTGAGAATTTTACCCTGTCCTATTAAGCCCTGTCCCCTTTAGACTCTTTTTCATATTTTTCTCTTTATTTTTTATTTTGCAATATGCTTCTAATTTCTTTTACCTTTTCAACTTTTTATTGAAATATTTAAAATTGACATGTCAATAAGAGGTGTTTGTGCATATTGATTGAATAAATATAATTTTTATTAATGTTATATAATTTATCAAAAACTAAATCTTTCCTTATATTAATGTTCCACTCCAAGATCATAGAGTTTAGAAACTAGGAAAGGGAATTTTCTTATTCTTATTCTTCTCCTTTTTCTTTAAGAACCTTTTCCAGAGAATAAGAAGACTGCAAGATATATATGTAGATGAAAATTCAATAGCTAGAAATCTGCCCATTAGTGAAAGCGTAAAGAAGATATTGCAAAGAAAACAAGTTTCTTAAAAAGAAAAGTTAAGAAAAAAACGACAAGAATTTGTGGCACCAAATCTGTTGATGACTAAAATAGCTACTGAAGTAGGCACACGTAGGGCTGCTTATCGGGCGGATTGGGCGGTTAATTACTCTTAACGGTTTGGCTTAACGGTTATCGGTTTTTAAATATATTAATCCGCTAGCCACCCAATAAGATATCGGGCGGATTGGTATCGGTTTAGCTCTTATCGGGCAGTTTATCGGCCTAATGCAATCTATATTGCGTGCATTAATTGTTTGATGATCGCCTAGCATACAAATTCAGAATAGGAAATTAGACATTGAGTCCAGACATACATATCTGTTAACGCCTATATAAGAATGATGTAGTGTGTCATGTGTTGTAGAGTGAAAAAAGCAGAACACATTGTAGGCTACATTGCATCCCAAAGCAGACTACATATGAGTCCAGACATACATGTCTGTTAACGCCTACCATTAAATCCCAAAGCAGACTACATTACATGAGTCCAGACATACATATGCATGTTAACGCCTAGCATATTAATTCAGAATAGGAAATTCCAGTCTATATTCAAAGTGAGTCCAGAATACATATTTCAAAATGATTAATCCATAAGTGAGCAGTCAACACAAAAATGTTTGGCCTGCAGCTAACGCCTAACAGTGCTTGAATTTCTACAGCTTCAAAGTTCAAACAACAGCTTCTAATTTCTAACTTAAACTCTCAACGAGGCATTTCACACTATATCATTAACCATACAAACAACACCGAACAAAAGGTAGTTATGTATAGAAATAGGGATGGATTATAAGCAGTAAACAATTTACAGGAAACACAAATGCGCTCTTTCCCCATAACATAATTCAAGACAGTGCTATCGTCAATATTGTGGGATAAAAGTTATGGCACAACACTATTGTTCTTCTATTAAACATAGACAACATGCATTAGTTTAAAAAAATAAAAGCAAAGGTGAACCATAGATAGCAGCTTAAACAATCTTGTTGTAGGGTGAGAGAATAAGCTAAGCTAATAGCTGGAAGAAGTGGAAGGGTTTTTGATATTTAATATATATATATATATATTCTTAACGGGTTAACGGATTATCTGTTAAGAAAATTAAATAATCCGTCCCCAAACCAATAAGCCGTTAATAAAAAAATTTCAATATGTTCCTCGTCCGTTAAACCGTTAACCCGATACCAATAAGCTATTAAGGTTTGGTTTCGGTTCGATTTTCGGTTTCGGTTCGGTTTTGAACACCTCTAGGCACACGCAACTGAGTTTGCAGCTAAAATCCTGCCTTACCCCTGCGGCCTGCCCTGCCCCATTTACTATTTTCAGAAAATGTGTTTTGACTCGCCTTGCCCTGTCCCATTAAGATTTTGCCCTGCCCTGCCTTGCCCAGCTCATTTGCCATCCCTAAATTGATAGGATATAGTATATCTCACTGCTAGTCTTTATCTTAAAACGTAAATTGAGCTGTATATATAGAACATGTCGTGTGTGTGTGTATATATATATATATATATATATATATATATATATATATATACACACACACATATGTACCTATTCATATTTCTAGGGGTGTTCAAAACCGAACCGAAACCGAAAACCGAAACGAAACCGAAAACCGAAACGAAACCGAATCTTAATGGCTTATTGGTATTGGGTTAACGGTTTAACGGATGGGGAACGGATTGAATTTTTTTATTAATGGCTTATCGGTTTGGGGGCGGATTATTCAGTTTTCTTAACGTATAATCCGTTAACCCGTTAAGAATATATATATATATATATATATATATATATATTAAATATCAAAAACCCTTCCACTTCTTCTAGTACTCTATCTCTAAGTTCTAACGCTTAATTCCTAAATAATCAGAACCCTAAAGCCTAAACTTCAACCAGCAGCCACCAGCAGAATTATAGTTCTCTTTATTCGACCATAATTCAACCAGCTTCAGTAGAAATTCAACCAGCACTCCAGCAGCCACCCGCAGTACTCTATCTCGTTGACTTCCAGGCTTCCAGCACTGTATCTTAGTGCCCTAGTATGAAGAGCAAGCTCATATTTTTGCTTTTTAAAATTATAAATATGGCTCCATCACAGCCTTTGTGTTAATTATTAATATATTGTTACCTTTCTAAGAGAAATGAACAAGAAAAAAAGGGAAGGATCGCACGTTTATTGTAATTTTGCTTCGTTTGTGCTATGAATAAATTAATAAAAGCTTAGATACTATTATATTTAATGAGCTAAACTACTGAAATTGTTCCTTTGTATCTAAACCCAGGCAATCACATAGTTATCTCAAAGAAATTTGATATCCTTGTATGATCCATGTTATAGCTAGCAAGAGTTACAGTGGCATATCCATTAGAACTACTTTTTCCTTAATTACATCATTTCATAGTCTGCTTTGGGATGTAATGTAGACTACAATGTGTTTTGCTTTTTTCACTCTACACCACATGACACACTACATCATTCTTATGTAGGCGCAAACAAACATGTGTGTCTGGACTCAATGTGTAATTTTCTATTCTGAATTTGTATGTTAGGCGGTCAACAAACAATTAATGCACGTAATATAGATTGAATTAGGCCGATATACCGCCCGATAAGAACTAAACCGATATCAATCCGCCCGATATTTTATCGGGTGACTAGCGGATTAATACATTTAAAAACCGATAACAGTTAAGCCAAGCCGTTAAAAGTAATTAACCGTCCAATCCGCCCGATAAACAGCCCTACATATTTCCACCTCAAACTTTCTTTGCTCCAGTTATGCCTCTTGCTGGATATGGTCAAAGCCCACCACCAATATACTAATCAATCCTTCATGAACTAATATTTCCTAACCCAACAAATAAAAAAGTTACCGTGCAGCACTTAGGGCCGTTTGGATTGGCTTAAAAAAATAGTTTTTAAGTTAAGTGCTTAAAAGCACTTTATAAGTGTTGGAACTTGTTTTATAAATAAGTAGTTACGTGTTTGGATAAAAGTGCTGAAACTTAAAACAAGCTGATGAAGTGTTTGGTAAACAAGTGCTGGTAAGCACTTTTTCTTGTTAAAATGACTGAAATATCCTTAAAGTTGTTAACATTATAAAGAAGATGATGACCATAATATTATATTTTCCGTTCATAGCTTCAAATTCATGAGTAACATGTAAATTCATTGAATGATTTGATTTTAGAATATAGTTACACCAATTTAAAAAAAAAGGAAGGATTCAACGATCAAAAAAATTAAATATAATGGAACCAAAAAAAGAAGCCAAAAGAACAATATTTACAAAATATTGGAATGTATCAAACATTATTTAAAAAACTATTGTTTGCTTCACGTTAAGAACTTCAAGAAATTGACAAATATTGGAGAATGGGGAAAACAAATGGTATGTTGTAGGGTTTTTACTTAGGGGTAATTCCGGGATTAAGAAAAATTATAAGGGATAAGAATGTAATATCCTTGGTCAAAGCAATATGGCTTTTAAGCCAATTTAGAAAAAGTTGGATTTTCCAACTTACTGGTTTTGGCTTTTTTTAAGCAGATTTTAACTTGTTTTAAGCCCATTTTTTGGTTGCCAAACATTTCCACAAGTTAAAAACTGATTAAAAACTGATTTGATCAGCTTTTAAGCCCATCCAAACATGCTCTTAATTGTCAGTCTTGAAAGCACGTGCTTTTGACCATATACAAGCTGAGAATATACAATTCTCCAAGAAAATTTATTGAAGCATGCATAATAATGGAATTGAAAGAAGAAAATGAGAGAAAATATTCGCCGCTCCCCATTGTTCCTCTGTACATTGTATATTTATACATTTAGCTATGCTCCAAAGAATCAGAATTTACTAATTACGTGTCCTATTACTATTGAGTATATCCTAACAAACTTTGTATACAAGGAAAAAGACAAAAAATGTATAAAGATATCCAGTTGTTCTTTGTATAGCATGTGGAGAGTTGTGGATGAATTATTTAAGCTTTAGCCACGTTTGGTTTTTGGCCACTTTGGTTTAATTACTCCTTTTGGTCGATCAAGGACATTTGGCTTGGTCAAAATCAATTCTCCATCTTGTTTTCTTCGATCAAATTTCTCTGTTATTTGCTTAGTATCCTCGTGAAGATCGAAACTCCGATTATTCATTCTATCATCCCCCCTCAAGTTGGAGGGTGAAAGTTTCACTCCCAACTTGCCCAGAAGTGATTTGTGTAGAGGTCCAGATAGGGCTTTGGTGAACAAATCTGCTAATTGGGATGAAGAGGGAACAAAGGAAAGGGAAATTAATCCAGCTAGGAATTGTTGACGGACAAAATGGCAATCGAGGTCTACATGTTTCGTCCGTTCATGAAAGACGTGATTTTTTGCGATGTAGATGGCGGCTTGACTATCGGAGTGTAGAGTAATCGGCAAAGGCGGAGGAACTGTCAAATCCTCAAGCAAACGAACCAGCCAAGTTAATTCTGCAACAACTCGGCGCATGGATCTATATTCTGCTTCAGTTGAAGAAAGAGAGACTGAAGGTTGTTTCTTTGATTTCCAAGAAATCGGAGAACCACCTAAGCTGATGAAATAACAACTAATCGATCGATGAGAATTTGGACAAGTCGCCCAATCGGAGTCACAAAAGGCGAGCAACTCAAAAGAAGGTGCAGAGCTCATAAAAAGTCCTAGACCAGGAGAAGACAGGAGATACCGAAGGACATGTATGGCGGCATCATAATGAGGTTGCCTTGGGTTTTGCATGTATTGGCTGAGATGTTGAACGGAGAATGATAAATCTGGACGAGTATTGGTTAAGAAATTGAGCTTGCCAAGCAATTTCCTATAGACTGTTGGGTCGGATAGAGGTTCACCTACATCTGCTCGAAGCTTAAAATTGTGATCCAATGGAGAAGAGACTGGAGATAACTCCAAATAGTTGAATTCCTGAAGAACTTCCAGAACAAATTTTCGTTGGCACAACACCAGTCCTTGTGGTTCACGGAGGACCTCCATACCCAAGAAATAATGTAAGTTCCCAAGGTCTTTGATTTTGAATTCACTATCTAAAAAGGCCTTTAAAGCAATCATTTCTTGAAGATCATTCCCTGTTAATAATATGTCGTCAACATAGACGGCAACAATAGTAATTGATTCGCCTATTTGATTGAAGAAGAGTGAATAGTCATTAAGGGAATGAGAATAACCCTTAAAGTTTAAAGCAGCAGTCAATCTTGAATACCACTGTCGCGAAGCCTGCCTCAAACCATAAAGAGACTTACGAAGTTTGCACACATGTGTGGGCGATGGGGCAGACAGTCCAGCAGGAAAACGCATATAAACTTCTTCATCTAACTCCCCATGTAAAAAGACATTGTTAACGTCCAATTGAAATAATCCCCATCCTTTATTTACAGCAATGGCTAAAAGACACCTTATGGTAGTCATCTTAACAACTGGACTGAAGGTCTCATTAAAATCAATGCCCTCTCTTTGTGTATCGCCACGAATAACTAGTCGTGCTTTCAATCTTTCAAATGATCCATCGGATTTAAGCTTGACTTTATATACCCATTTACATGCCAAAGCTTTCTTTCCAGATGGAAGTTCAACTACTTCCCATGTGTTGTTGGCCACCAAGGCATCAAGTTCTTTGTCCATAGCCTCCTGCCACCCTGGATGAAGGACTGCCTGCGAATAACTGGTAGGCTTTTGCATATGAGAGAGTGAGTTAAGAAGCTTTTGATTTTGACCAGAAAGATTAGTGAAGGAAATAGAGGGTGCAGAAATAGTAGATAAGAAACAAGCATTTGAGACATCAGAAAAATGGATTGTGTTGCAAACATAGTCCTTTAAATAACCTGGAGTCTTGGTTTCCCTGGTAGATCTTCTTAAGATGGTACTAGGATCAGACGTGGGAGAGAAAATAAGAGAGGAAGACTCAGCTGATGGTGTAGGAGGTGAAGGTGATAACTGTCCCCGAATAGGACTATTTAGTGTGGAAGAGGGAGAACTGACTTGAGGTGGCTGAGAGTCTAATGTAGGAGCAGAAGAGATATCAGGAGTAATGATGGGCATAGGAGTGAATGGGAAAGTGTTGTTTTGAGGAGCAGTAGAGGCAAAAGGGAAAATGGTTTCATGAAAAATTACATTTCTGGAATCAAAAGTTCTTTTGGACACCAAATTTAATAACTTATACCCCTTTTTACCAAATGGATATCCAAGAAAAATACATGGAATAGCCCTAGGATCCATTTTTGATCTTCTTTGTGACAAAGTGGAGGCAAAGCATAAACATCCAAAACTCCTTAAGGAAGAATAAGATGGAACTGTGCCAAATAAAATCTCATATGGTGTTTTATAATCAAGTACCTTGGTTGGAAATCTGTTAAGTAAGAAAGTAGCGGTCATCAAACAATCTCCCCAATAAGTAATAGGCAATTTGAATTGATATAAAAGAGCTCTACAAGTTTTCAGGAGATGCTTGTGTTTTCTCTCCACAACACTATTTTGTTGTGGAGTTGCAACACATGAAGTTTGATGGATAATTCCGTGTGAAGAGAGAAAATCTGAGTGAGAAGGGCTAGAACCAAGTTCCCAAGCATTGTCAGACCTAACTATTCTAACTTTCTTGTTGAATTGCCTTTCAATCATTGCTAGAAAACTTTTGAGAATAGGAAAAGCATTGCTTTTGGTGCTTAGAAGAAAAGTCTAGGTACCCCTACTGAAATCATCTACAATAGTGAGAAAATATTTGTAACCATCATAAGTTGGAGTTTTATAGGGTCCCCATGTATCTATGTGACTGAGTTCAAAAGTTTCCTTGGAAGTAATGCTACTGTTAGGAAAAGGAAGTTTATGTTGCCTTGCTAGGGGGCAAATGTCACAAGGAATATCAAATTTAGAATCACTAGAGAGAGAAATGGAAGCAATATTCTTCATATTAGATAAAGGCATATGTCCCAAACGAACATGCCACAACTTTCTGTTTACATCAGAATGAGAAAAACAAGTCAAAGCTCTATTATTACATGCCTTAGCTGAATTAAAGATAGAAACATGAGAAACTAGAGGATTAGATTATAGCAAATAGAGTCCATTTCTTAATTCACCAAACTCCTGTGGCCTCTTCATTGAAGGGCCCTGCATTTGACATTTGGAAGATGTAAAAATGTGGAGTGAGTTCAATTGATTACAGAACTTATGGATAGATAATAAGTTAAATCTGAAACTGGGAATGAAAAGAACACTATGGATCACAAGTGTAGGGAATAATCTCACAGAACCTGCATGAGTCACTTTTACTTTATAAGAGTTAGGCAAATCAACAATGAGAGAAGTTGGAAGAGGATGAACATTGAACAAGAGTTTTCTATTGAAAGTCATGTGTTCTGAAGCACCTGAATCTATTATCCAGGTCTGATGGTTTATTTTTGTGAGACAGGCTTTACTAATGAAGGAAAAAATTGGAATGGGAGGACAAGAACTTATACCAGCAACACAGTTAGCAGTGGCTCCTCCCTCAGTATATGTTGCACCTGATTGACCTCCTTTCATCTGTTGAAGGAGTTGATCAAGCTGACTGACCTGCTCCTGGGTAAGAGAATGGTTGATTCCCATTTCTGCTATCTCTCCATGATGTGGGAGATAATCAGTAGCTCCTTCTCCTGCAACTGCAGCATTTCCTTGGATTGATCCTGGGTACTTCTTTTGCTTGGTAAACTTAAAGCTTGGGGGAAATCCATGAAGCCTGTAACATTTTTCAATGAGATGCCCAGACTTCTTGCAGTAGTTGCAGAACATGTTCACTTTTCTATTTTCATAAGCTCCTCTCTGCCCTCTATAATCTCCATTATGTGCCTTTTGACTTGCAATATTTTGATTCACAGCAAAAGCTGAAGATTCCCCAGGGTATTTAGGGATAGCATGGACTTCCCTTTGCCTTTCATCTTGCACCAGTAAAGAGTATGCAGTAGCAATAGTGGGCAAAGGTGACAACATCAGAATACTTCCTCTAGCAGTGCAGTAAATGTCATTCAATCCCATAAGAAATTATACCAATCTTTCATCTTGATTATCCTTTATATTTTTAACCTAACCCCACAGTTACAGTTGCAACTACAAATCTCGTAAGCACCAAGAGTGTCAAGTTTATCCCAAATATGTTTCAGCTTAGTGTAGTATCCAGCTATGTCATTAGACCCTTGGTTCAAAATACTTAGTTCTTTCTGCAACTGAAAAAGTCTGGTTCCACAGCTTTGCCCAAACCTTTCTTCTAGTTCATTCCAAAGGTCTTTAGCAGTAGAAGAATAAATTACACTTTCACTGATTTCTTTAGAGAGTGAGTTTAATAACCAAGAGATTACCATATTGTTGCATCTAGTCCATGAAGTGTATAGATTTGAGTTGATTTCTGGTTCAGGGCAGCTTCCATTGATGAAACCCACTTTGTTCTTTGTTGTCAAAGCAATCAACATGCTCCTCTTCCATCCTCCATATCCTTTACCATCAAAAGGCGAGGTTACAAGCTGCATTCCTGGAAAGTCTGAAGGTGCAAGAAAGTAAGGATGAGACACATCGAGATTTTGAGAAGCAGCAACACTTGCTGCACCAACAGTGGTTGCACCAATTTGGGAAGTGGTTATAGAATCATCAAGAGAACTTCCCATTGAGAAAGTTAAAAGAAGTAGGAATTAGATGTAATCAGAAAAGAAGAAGGATCCAGATCTAGAGCCCTGGCTCTGATACCATAATGGAATTGAAAGAAGAAAATGAGAGAAAATATTCGCCGCTCCCCATTGCTCCTCTGTACATTGTATATTTATACATTTAGCTATGCTCCAAAGAATCAGAATTTACTAATTACGTTTCCTATTACTATTGAGTATATCCTAACAAACTTTGTATACAAGGAAAAAGACAAAAAATGTATAAAGATATCCAGCAGTTCTTTGTATAGCCACTAAATCAAAATTATTACCTTTTGGATACCATAGGCAAAGATCAGTGGTGCCTTTTAGGTATCTCAAGATTCTTTTGATTGTCTTCCAGCGAGACTACTTTGGATTTACCCGAAACCTAGCATCAAGGCCTACACTGAAAACAATATCACGTCTACTAGTAGTGAGATATAATAAAGTGCCAATCATTCCCATATACATTTTCTGATCAACAGATGCACCAGGTTCATTTATCCACCAGGTTCATCCAAATCCAATTTCGTGGTTGTTGCTATAGGAGTGTCGATTTCTTTAGAATCTTCCATCTTAAACCTTTTAAGCAACTCTTTCACATATTTTTGTTGATGGATCATAGTTCCATTTGAATTTTGTTTAATTTACAAGCCTAAAAAAAAATCAAGCTCACCCATCATACTCATTTCAAATTCACTCCTCATTAACTTATAAAACTCTTTACGTAACATATTAGTTATTCCTCCAAAGATTATATCATCAACATAAATCTGAACTACCAAGAGATCTTTACTTTTTTTCGTTCAAGAATAAAGTATTATCAATTTTACCTCTCTTTAGCCATGCTCAAGAAATAATTTAGACACTCTTTCATACCATGCTCTTGGAGCCTGCTTGAGCCCATAAAGTGCTTTGTTAAGGTTGTACACATGTTCAGGACATTCCTTGCTCTCAAAGCTTGGAAGTTGCTTGACAAACACTTCTTCTTTTAAATAGCCATTCAGGAAGGCACTCGTTACATCCATCTGATGGAGAGTGAATTCCATGAAAGAAGCAAAAGCTTTAAGGAGTTTAATTACTTCTAAACTTGCAACTGGAGCAAAAGTCTCATCATACTCTGTGCCCTCAGCTTTAGCCACTTTTGGTTTTTGGCCACTTTGGTTTAATTACTCCTTTTGGTCAATCAAGGACATTTGGCTTGGTCAAAATCAGTTCTCCATCTTGTTTTCTTCGATCAAATTTATCTGTTATTTTCTTAGTATCCTCGTGAAGATCGAAACTCCGATTATTCATTCTATCACATAAGAAGCGGGACAATAACTCTAATTATCCAAAAGCTAAATCCTCCGATTCTCAAATCTGCTTGTTAAATTCATCTATGCCTTCTCTCTGGTACAAGCTTTTCAAAATGTGTAAGAGAAGTTCCATCAAAGAGAAATCTTCTATTCCACCTTTAGCTACTCCAAGGATATCAAGAAGGGAAAACAAGAGTTAGGGAAAATGTAGCAACCGGTTTCTACCCCTTTAAATCTTCATGGAAGAACTTCGGTCTATTTAACCTGAAGAAAACATGCATGTCGTCCGAAGTTTTAGTTGTCCTGAAGATGAAGGACCAAATCTTCCTGCACTGGCTCATCCTTTTAGTAGCAATCAACTTGGGGTTGCTATTTAAGCTCATGTATGACGGACATTTATGTCGAGCTTTCCATTAAGCTTGATGGGTTCCAAACCCATGTGTAGAAAAAAGAGAAGAAAGAGAATCTAATGATGGCAAGAGCAAGTCTTAGAGTTGGCAACTAATTTGCACCGCAATTTGCATAGTGCAAGTTGCAAAGTGAGATTCAATCTTCCATTTGGTTAATTGGGACAGCCATCCCCTCTCATTTTATACACCAATCTCGGAGGAAAAATATATTTGAGAGTTAGAAAGAAAGAGTGAGGTTTCATAGACAGTGTATAAGAAAATAGTTTGTGAGAAAAATAGAGAGTGAATGATATTATAGTGAGGTGGAAATATCAAAAGAGAGTTATATCTTTTGAGTGTTGTAGTTGTCTTTGGAGTATTTTACTCGGACCTACAAAGTGTAAAATTTCTTGTTATAGTGATATCGGTTGCTCATCTCGGGGCCGTATTTTTTTTTTTCCTTATTCAAATAGGTTTTTCACGTAAAAATCTTGGTGTCATTGTCACTCTTTTATTCTTGTTAATTAACGTATCTCGGTGCTACGTTATTATTCCGTTTTTATTACCGTGAATCATATTATTGTGGGGGGTTTTATTCCCAACAAAGCTCATGTTATTTTAGCTTCGTCATGCATAATTAGGTTAATTAAATAGCAACCGTAAGTTGATTGCTACAGAAACAATGAGCCAGTGCCGTGCCACTGGCAGGAACATCTGGTCCTTCATCTTCAGGAGAACTGATTTGGGCGGCATGTTTTCTTCAGGTCAGATAGGCTGAAGTTCTTCCAGGAGGATTTGAAGTGATGAAAACATGTTGCTACATTCTCCCTCACACTTGTTCTTTTCCTTCTCGATATCCTTGGAACGGCTAAAGGTGGAAAGGAAGGTTCTCTTTTGATGGAACTTCTCTTCCATATTTTGAGGAACTTGTGCTATCGAGAGGTGAGAAGCTGAGGATTTAGCTTTAGGAGAATCGGAGCGATTCTCCTGGTTTCTGATTCACGCTTCAATAACTCCTCTAGGAGAAGAATCATCATGTTTCTCACCTTGAGGCAGAACATGAGGATCAAAGAGAAGTAGAAAACTTAGTAGGAACCTCCAAATGAGGCCTTGGCCCAATGATACAGATACAGAGCTCTACTACCATTAGGAGTTGATTTTTCTATACTAGCATTTATCACACTCCATTGACATTCTCCTGTTATTTGTTACGTAATATCTTTTGGTAATACTTGGTTTATACTGTTTTACCAAAATGTAACGAATGATCAAAAAGGGAAAATGAAGATACATATTGAGACAATTTAAAAAATCATTAATCGCATATTCACATTGTTGTTCTTACAAGCAGCTATTAAAAACTTTAATATCTTGCTAACAAACAAAATGGCGAGGAGTTAAATCTGATCAGGGTCATCCAGAGTATCACAACACTATGAGTACATTAAGATGTAAAATCATTGCATGGAATCGCTGACTCTGCTATCATAATTTATTTTTGCTGAAAAAATCCCATGTTTCCATCTACGGGAGGATTTCTTAAACTTTTGTGGGTTGAAGTTGAGGAATAACATACAAGAAACAGAAGCTTTAAGTGTGAAAAAGTTTGTATGCTAAATCTGTTATAGAATGACAAGCTTTTTGACCTTCCAATTGTCATTTCTCCAAATTAACTGTTAAACTATGGAACTACGTACAAATGTGTCATGTTAAACTTATATTTTTTACTTCATATTCTGAAAGATAAGTACAAATAGAATAATACAACTATAACATATTAGCCTGTCAATTTTTATTCTCGCTTTTGCAATGAGTATTCTGATAAGTTCTGAATTGTTGAGACCTCTTATAGTCGTCTTATGGGCCATGCTCATGAGTCTTGAGCTTGTTTCACGTGATCCAGCTTTCGCCAGTGCTTTATCATCATATGAAGTTGATCATGTCTCGCTCAGGTCGATTGTAGGTAGGCCATTAAAGCTCAAGCATTTGAAACTTAGAAAGGGGCTTAACCTTTGGAAGTTTACAGAATTGCCCAATGCGTTTCCTTCAAAAACAGAAGTGAATGAAAGAATTAATCATGGCAGAGATGGAACTTAGTGGATCACTTGACGCATTTATGGAGAATTTGGCTTGCCATACAAATTGGCAACAATACTAATAATGCATCCTGAATTCTGTATGATAGTTGTTTACCCGAAAAACGGATAACAATTGAATTTATATGCGGCTCTAAGGATACATGATGTAACTTGGCACAAATTGAGAAAATATATAAATTAATATTAAAATTGACTGTAAAAGAAATAAATGCAAACCAAACGGATCAATTAGCCTTGGCCCTCGAGTTGGGTCACCCTCGAACCAAGTGAAGATTCTGCTAATATATGAACAGAGTAATAAAATATTGAAGACCGAAAGAAGGCAGTGTATTGCTTTGTATTGTGTATAATGTAATTGTCCTCCTCATACAAATGATTAGACCTCCTTTATATATTAGGGAAGTCCTACTCTTAATATAATTCTAAATACAGTAAGGAATTTCATGATAGATTAATTTATTGGCCTCTCCTTGATATGCGCCGGGATATCCGCCATGATTCTTGCCTAATTGCGGACATTCTGGCTTTCTGTTTTTTGGCTCGATAAACTTTCCTCGGTCTCGCTCGATCTCTATTTTGCTTGGTCTCGATCTTGGCCGATCTCGATCTTGATCGGTTTCTGGGTCACGAACTCGGCAATCTAACTTCGCATCATGATTCGATATTACACGAGTTCGAACCTTGTCCAATTATATTTCAGTCTCGATTAGTCATACAAAGGGCAAACTCGATTTTGACCGTATATTGGTAGTCCCCTCGTTTCTCGGAAAGAAGATGGCGAGAAACGATAAGAATTTCTGAACTCCGACTCGATGGGTAATGACGTCAGTGACGAGCCCGATTATGACGTATGCGATAAAACGTCCTGTCGGTCCAGTTACCAAGGCATTTAATGCATGTCAGTTGCTGGTCGTCCACTACCGGTTCCGAACCATCGCTAGCAACCTATAAGAACCCTATCTTTTCTCATTCAAACTTTTACACTCAAAGATCTTTCTACTCTTGCCTCTTCTTCAGAAAATCCCTTTGCTTCATAATTTCCACACTCAATTTTCTAGAACTCTAATCAAACCGTATTACTTCTCTTTTCACTTATTCATCAATGGAGAAAACCTCCAAAGCCATGTCGCAAAAAGAGACCACTTCTTCATCACGACCCCCCGGTGGTGAGGCTGCGGCAGAGCCCTATTCTGAGGAATTCATTCTGGTAGGGTGCCCAACCATCACTGACTTTAAGGTCGAAAAGGCCTCCTCGATACCGGGCCGATGTGAGTCGGTCTCGAGGTATATATGCTCAATCATCGAGAAAATCCTCGACAAAATTAAAAAAGAATGCAACTCGGACAAAAAGTATGTGGTAGTCCCATCGCCTGAGGAATCGATTACTACCCATGTGGAGGAGTTCCTAAGTGTTTATACTTATCCCTTCACATTGGGTCCCTTAGACCCTGTCATCGTCGCCTTCTGCAAGAGATACGACGTGACCCTTGGCCAGATCCATCCTTCCTTTTGGAGAATAGTGATTCTCCTTCGATTCTTCACAAGCAAAATCGAGGGGTGTCTTTTCACCCTCGATCATCTTATGCGTCTTTACAGTCCCCGACTCTATCGAGGGGGGCTGATCAAGCTTGCTCGCCGAGCCAACAAAGTCCCGTTCTCGAGCATAGATGAGGTTCGTGACCGAGGTTGGATGGGTCGATTTGTCCGAATAAGGACTTCGGACCTGATCCCTGCTGAAGAAATGCCATTTCCTGAGAAATGGAACATGAATCGTAAGTAGTACTTCGCCTTGAATGTTTTTATTTGTTATTTTACTCCCTGTCTTCTTTCCTCATTTATGTTTCCGATGTTGCAGTTGTGGCCCATATGCCGTAACCAATTCCGGAACTCAAGCAATGGGTCGAGGGCCTGGTGTCGCAGAAAACATACTCCGAGCATGCTTGGATGAAGTTATCAAAGGGTCGATGGGAGGCCCGTAACCACGGTAAGTTTCTCTCTTAGAACGGTTATCATTTAGGTTTCTTTCTCGAACTTACTCATCTTTTTTCCTTTGTAGGTCCGAGAAGGATATTGCAATGAGGCCTTCATCTGGCAATGAAGAAGTCCTTCCCCAACCACCTGCTCCGAAGCAGGCCAAGGAGAAAAAGAGAAGAAGGGCTCCGAGTTCCCCAGGCTCAGAAAAGAAAACACCGGTAAGGAAGTCTCGCAAGCCCAAGGGGGACATTGATGCTAAGCCTTCGGAATTAATCCGCCGATTAAGGGATGGGTTCGAAGAAGAAGAAGAAGAAGAAGAAGAAGAAGAAGAAGAAGAAGAAGAAGAAGAAGAAGAAGAAGAATAGGAAGAGGAAAATAATTCCACACTAGTGGCCCGTGTGCGGGCTGGTGTTTCGATACAAAAGTCCTCTAAACTAGAGGAGGCTGACGAGGGAGCTTTGGTCGAAGTTCCTAAACCAGGAAGAGTCGAGGCCACTCAGTCCCAAGCTGAGATAGTCGAGAGAAAGACTGGGGATGAGGCTTCTCGGGCAGCGGAAGATGTTTCGAGGGACGAGCTCGGGGTGGTCGATATTTTCGGATCCCCTCATATTTCAGACGCTATGATTCGTGAGGCCAATATGTTGGAAGGTCACCCTTACGAGGGTATTCAGGGGGAGACTAATATCCATGGCTTTTTGGATGGGCTCGAGTCCGCTGCCTCGGAGGATGTCACAAGGTTTGGTGGTTTACCGGTACCGAAGAAAGTGCCCTCATCAGGCGCTATTGGGTCTTCATCGAGCCCAAAACTGGTGGACTGATTCATGGCCCCGAGTGTTAACCCCAACCGTATGCAGAATATACTGTTGTATGTCCCAGAGGATGATCGGGTTTTCCCCCCCCCTTCTCTCCCCCCCCGTGGGGATTGCTAGTTACCTTAGATCCTTGGTGACCGAGGAAGACCAAGTCGTGATGAACGCGGTGGGAGCCGCTTGCCTTTTTAACGAGGCCCAACATGCTCTAAATCGGGTAACTTCGAGGGTTCCTCTATTATTTCTTTTATACTTGGAGTTGGAGATAATTCTAACATATTCTTCTTTGTTTGCAGGCTTCGGTGTTGCATCACGAGGCTTTCCTCCGAATCCGGGAGGAGCATGAGGCTGAGGTTCGGGACCTCACTGAGACAAGTGACACCTACAAGCTTCTCAGTGAGAAACTTCAGGCATATTTG
This sequence comes from Nicotiana tomentosiformis, assembly GCF_000390325.3. Taxonomy (NCBI): domain Eukaryota; kingdom Viridiplantae; phylum Streptophyta; class Magnoliopsida; order Solanales; family Solanaceae; genus Nicotiana; species Nicotiana tomentosiformis. Next base: position 35,521,988 of record NC_090812.1, on the reverse strand, counting down.
GTAACGACTCGGTATAAGCATGCCGAGATGGCCGAGCAGGTATTTCGAGTGCTTTACGATAGTGAAGACGAATTTGAGATAACTATTAACGATCCGATTCTTCAGGTCTAACAGAGGCTCGAACAAATCGGATGGCTCCAAACGCAAGTGGATACGATACACGTCAAGGCAGAAGAATTCAAAAAGAACATGGCCATCCTAGCCTCGAAAAATGAAACTGTCCAAGCGCAATTGGAGTCATTATAGGTCTCGAACTAGCCAAAGGCTTGGGAGCGGAGGTGATCGAAGCCAAATGCGACTCCCTCCTCGTGGTGAATCAGGTTAACGGAACCTTTGAAGTTAGGGAAGAATGAATGCAAAGATACCTAGATAATTTACAAGTGACTTTACGCTGATTTAAGGAGTGGACTTTGCAACATGTGCCTCGAGATCAGAATAGTGAGGCCGATGCCCTCACAAACTTAAGGTCATCGGTCGAGGACAACGAGCTCAATTCAGGGGCCATCGTGCAACTCATGAGATCAGTAGTCGAAGAAGGCCACGCCAAGATAAATTCCACAAGCTTGACTTGGGATTGGAGAAATAAATACATAGAGTATTTGAAAACCATAAAGCTTCCCTCAGATCCGAAAGAATCGAGGGGCCTACGTACGAAGGAAGCAAGATTCACCTTGTCCGAAGATGGAACCTTGTTCATAAGAATGTTCGATGGTCCATTAGCGATATGTCTGGGACCGGGAGATACTGAGTATGTTCTAAAGGAAGTTCACGAGGGCACTTGCGGAAATCACTCTGGTGCCGAATCATTGGTTCAAAAGGTAATCAGAGCCGACTATTACTGGATTTACATGGAAAAATATTTGAAAGAGTTTGTTCGAAAATGTGACAAATGCCAAAGGCATGCACCAAAGATTGACCAACCCGGGGAACCGCTCCATTAGGTCTTGTCACCATGGCCATTCATGAAGTGGGGAATGGACATCGTTGGCCCTCTTCCATGGGCACCAGGTAAATCTCAATTTATTTTATTTATGATTGATTATTTTTCTAAGTGGGTTGAAGCACAGGCCTTCGAGAAAGTTAGGGAGAAGGAAGTCATCGACTTCATTTGGGGTCACATCATATGTCGATTCAGGATGTCATCCGAAATTGTGTGTGATAACGGGAAACAGTTCATCGGCAGCAAAGTGACCAAATTCCTCGAAGATCATAAGATCAAAAGAATCATATCAACACCTTATCATCCTAGCGGGAATGGACAATCTGAATCGACCAACAAAACCATCATCCAAAATCTTAAGAAGAGGCTAGCTGACGCCAAAGGAAAGTGGAAGGAAACTTTGCCCGAAGTTCTTTGGGCATACCGCACAAACTCGAAGTCCAGTACCGGGGCTACCCCATTCTCATTAGTTTATGGATACAAAGCTCTAATACCTGTCGAAGTCGGAGAACCAAGTATCCGGTTCCGATATGCAAGAAAGGAATCAAATAACGAGGCCATAAATACGAGCCTAGAACTATTGGACGAAAGGCGTAAAACTGCCCTCGTCCGATTGGCCGCCCAAAAGCAGCGAATCGAGAGATACTACAATCAAATAGCCAATCTTCGATATTTTAACATCGGGGACTTAACGCTAAGAAAAGTCACACTAAGGAAAATTGAGTCCGAATTAGGAAGGACCGTACCAAATTTTTGAGGTCACCAGAAAAGGGTCATACAAGCTCGGAACGATGAATGGGGAACAACTACCGAACAATTGGAACATATCTCACCTAAAACGGTACTATTGTTAAGATACGCCCCTTTTTCATTCCTTTTCTATTTCAGATTAACACTTGTAGGTGGTCGACACGAAACGACGATGGACTTTTTAGCGAACGGAACGAAATCTTTAGGTCTGAAAGCACGTGTTACACTCTTTTTCTATCAGACCGATTTTGTCCCAAATGGGTTTTTTCGGCGAGGTTTTTAATAAGGCAACAATGAAACGTGCTAACTTAGAATCAAGTCCGATTATGAATTAGCACCGAATATCAATACAACAATATCCGAGGTTCCTTTGCAATCAACCTTGAATACTGGGGGCTACCCTTGGATATGCACTATCTTCAATCACTAACTCTAGCGAGAAAAATACTTCATAAAGGGAGGGTCTCGATAGACTGGATTTATTGTAAGGGCCAAATGGTCAAAACGAGTCGTGCCCACGTAGATCGTTCGAACCCTGACATAAAACATGTATGCATATATGATTGTCTCAATCGAGAATAAAGAGAAATACTTTACTTGCAATCATCTTATGTTTTAAAAAATTTCCTCTCTCTACTCGGGGACTGTCGTCCGACTCAAACATCCCAAGTCATCGGGCCTCGGGAGCAAAAGACCTAATAGAAAACTCCCTTATTTCTAAAGGTCACGATCACCCCACTCGGGGACTATTATCTCGGGCAAGCCCAAATAAAATGGGAAAACAAGCCCAATGGGTAGCTCCTAAACTAAAAGGTTACGGCCAAATTAACACGGCTCGGAGACGTCCGAAATCCGTAACAAAAACAGGCCTTTGAAAAAGAGAAAATTCTTTCACAACCGGTTCTAAAGGCTACCCTCGGCAAAAGTCTCAAACTTAAGATGTTTTCGGGAAAAACTTTGGTAACATAGAACCCCAATAACGCCTTAACCCATAAAGGCAGTAAAGGCAAGGTTTGTTCGAACCCTCGAACACAACCTTATTTTATGCTAAGGCATTTTCAGCCTTTGTAAATACAAATGACAAAGCAAAGGAAAAATATGAGAGCCAAAAGGGGGGAAAAACCTTATATTTATATACAATAGTTTTTTACAAAGGCCAAATCAGCCTAATATAATAATTTACAATGGCCAAAAATGAGTTCGGAAAAAATGCAAAAGAAAAACAAAAAGTCCTAAGTGGCTTGATCTTCATCGGAGGTTACATCTCCATCCTCAGGATTTTCTCCGTCTTCGGATTCACTTGAGCTCTCGGAGTCTTCCTCAGGGAAGGCCAGCATCCGGGACCTGGCTTCCTCTGCTTTGGCATTTTTGATCTCATCCATAATGTCAAAACCTTGGGCACGAACTCTCTCGAGGGCTTCCCTTCGAGCTTGCCATTTTGCATGATCCACCATGCCCTTGGCCTGGTTAACCTCGACGTCGACCTTAAACTGGGCCACTTTAGCATCATCTTTTGTGTTGGCCACGGCCACCTCAGATCTGGCTACGGCCACCTCGGATCTGGTCACTTCGAGTTCGTTGGCTAAGCTTGCCTTATCAAAAACGGCCAAATCCAACCAAGACTGAAGCTCCTTGATCTTCTCGACCTGCATCGAGGCCTTCTCTTTTGCAGCTTAGAGCTGGGTCTCAGCCTCATATTCGGCCTCATTATTAGTCAATTTCACAGTTCTAATAGATTGTATAACCACGTTGCCTGTGGGTGGTTTTAGTACGATGTCAAGTCCGAACCCTTTTGCGTTCGAAGCACCGTCCGTGAAGAGGTTCCAGATTCCTGAGGACGTACCCGAGTTTATCAATAGTTCTCTTTTGACCTCAGGTACTAGGGTCGGCATGAAGTCATCTACGAAGTCTACCAAAATTTGAGACTTAATTGTTGGTCGGGGTTGATATTCAATATCATACCCACTGATTTCTACGTCCCATTTGGCCAACTGTCCCGAAAGCTCAGGTTTATGCAAAATATTTCGAAGTGGATAAGTTGTTACAACACATATGGGGTGACATTGAAAGTATAGTTTTAGTTTTCTAGAGGCGTATATCAAAGCGAGCGCTAATATTTTTTGGTGGGGATATCTAGTTTCGGCCTCACCTAAGGTCCGGCTGACATAATAAATAGGAAATTGCGTACCTCGTTCTTCTCGGACTAGGACTCCACTTACCGCTACCTCCGATACTGCCAAATACAAGTAAAGTTGTTCATCTGCCCTCGGCGTGTGAAGCATCGGCGAGCTCGATAAGTACCGTTTAAGCTCTTCCAAGGCTTGCTGACATTTCGGGGTCCATGTGAAGTTATTTTTCTTCTTTAGCAACGAGAAAAATGTGGCCCTTATTGGAGGACCTCGATATGAATCGCCCCAGGATGGCTATGCGCCTGGTTAACCTCTGCACGGCCTTTACGCTGTCTACTACCGTGATGCCATCGATAGCTTCGATCTTGTCGGGATTAATCTCGATTCCTCGGTTGGATACCATGAATCCGAGAAATTTGCCTGACCCGACCCTGAATGCGCATTTTTCCGGGTTCAGCTTCATGTTGTATTTCTTCAATATACTGAGAGTTTCCTGCAAGTGCTTCAAATGGTCTTCTACTCGCAAGGACTTAACTAGCATGTCATCAATGTAAACTTCCATAGATTTTCGTATTTGTTCTTCGAACATCTGATTTACTAGGCGTTGATAAGTGGCACCAGCATATTTTAATCCAAATGGCATTACATTGTAGCAATAGGTACCATATATAGTGATGAATGAGGTCTTTTCCTGATCATCCGGGTTCATCTGTATTTGGTTGTACCCGAAATAGGCATCGAGAAAATTGAGGATCTCGTGGCCGGCCGTGGCATCGATCATGCGATCGATATTAGGCAAAGGAAAATAATCCTTGGGGCATGCTTTATTTAGATCTTTGTAATCTACACACATTCTAAGTTTGTTTCTTTTATTAGGGACTACTACTATGTTTTCTAACCATTCGGGATATTTTACTTCACAGACGGACCCTATTTTAAGAAGCTTGGTTACCTCGTATTTGACGAAAGCATGTTTGATCTCGGACTGAGGTTTTCTTTTTTACTTTACCGTATGGAACTTCAGGTCCAAGCTTAGTTTATGGGTGGTGATTTCCGGTGGGATCCCTGTCATGTCGAGATGGGATCAAGCGAAACAATCTATCTTAGCTATAAGAAATTGAATAAGCTTTTTCCTGAGCTCGAGATTTAACCCCATGCCCAGGTATACCTTTCGTTCGGGCAAATATTCGATTAGTATGATTTGCTCCAGCTCTTCGACCATTGACTTGGTAGCGTCGGAGTCATTGGGGACTATGAAGGATCGAGGGACCCCATAATCATTATCTTCGTCAGTCCCCTGCTTCTCTAGTTGGGTCGAGGCCGGCGTTTGTGATTGCTATTTCGCCTCATGTTTTCCCTTCGAATTTGACCCCTTAGTTGATGAGAGTGACGATATCGGAATCACTTCGTCAATGGCAAACATTTCCTTTATGGTGGGTTGCTCCCCATAGATTGTTTTGATTCCCTCTGGTGTTGGGAATTTTAGAACCCGGTGATGGGTCGAGGGCACTACTCTCATGTTGTGGATCCATGGTCTCCCGAACACGGTGTTATACCTCATGTCACCCTCGATCACACGGAACTTCATATCTTGGATGGTCTCGGTCACATTTACTGGCAAGGTTATCTCGCCCTTAGTAGTTTCACATGCCATGTTGAATCCGTTTAGCACTAGGGTCGTGGGCACAACCTAGTCCTATAGGCAGAGTTGTTCTACGACCCTCGACCGAATGATGTTGGCCGAGCTACATGGATCAATTAACACGTGTTTAACTTGAGTCTTATTCCTGAGTACAGATATTACCAGTGCATCATTATGGGGCTGCATGATCCCTTCTGCGTCCTCGTCGTTGAAGGACAAGGTTCCTTCTGGTATGTAATCCCGAGTTCACTTCTCCCTTGTGATCGACACCTTGGTGCGTTTTAACAACGACCCTTGGGGAACATCGACCCCTCCGGTGATCATGTGAATAACGTGTTGCGGTCTTCTTGCTCATTTTGTCTATTGGACTCTTTGTTTTTGAAATGATTCTTGGCTCGATCACTTAGAAACTCCCCAAGGTGCCATTCATTGAATAGCCGGGCTACTTCTTCTCTTAATTGCCTTCAATCTTCCGTTCTGTGGCCATGGGTGCCATGATACTTGCATATTTGATTGGGGTTTCTCTGGGCTGGATCGGTCTACAGAGGTCGAGGCCATTTAGTATCCTTTATGCATCCGATATCCGATACGATGGCGGATGCATCAATATTGAAGTTACATTTCGACAATAGCGGTGCTTCCTTAGGTCCGGTATGCCTGCCGAAACCATTCTTGCTCATGATCCCTCGAGAGCTCTAGCCTCGATCATTTCTCCTTTCACCTCATACGGAGTTGTGCCCAGGTCTGTTGCCTCTATGATCTCTATTATACGGCTGGTATCGATCCCTGTTAAAACTTGGTTCTCGATCGACGTCCCTTTTGGTAATGGACCCGGAAGGAGTCCCCAGCTGGTCTTCTTCGACTCTAATCTTCGATTGATATCGATTATGTATATCAGCCCAGGTAACAGCCAGGTACTCAATCAAGTTCTGCTTCAACTGTTGTGAAGCCACTAAGCCTCGTTCATTAAGTCCTTTGGTGAAAAGCTTGAACGGCCCAATCATCGGTGACCGGTGGTAGATCCATTCGTTCCATTTGGAAACGAGACACAAACTCTCTGAGCATCCCGTTATCTTTCTGCTTTACCTTAAAAAGGTCTGACTTCCTAGTCTCGACCTTTATGGCTCCGGCATGTGCTTTTACAAAAGAATCTGCAAGCATGGCAAAAGAATCGATAGAGTTAGGTGGTAAATTATGGTACCATATCATCGCTTCCTTTGACAGGGTCTCCCCAAATATTTTCAGCAAAACAGACTCGATCTCGTCTTCTTCCAAGTCGTTCCCTTTGATAGCACATGTATAAGAGGTTACATGCTCGTTTGGATCGGTCGTTCTGTTGTACTTTGGTATTTTGGGCATACGAAATTTTTTAGGGATCAGTTTTGGGGCCGCGCTCGGAGGAAAAGGCTTTTGCACGAACTTCTTTGAATCCAGTCCCTTCAGTATCGGGGGTGCCCTAGGGATTTGGTCCACCCTGGAATTATAGGTTTCGACCTTTTTATCGTTTCCTTCAATCTTCTTTTCCCCCGACTCTATTCGCTTTGTCAATTCCTCGAGCATTTTTATAATTTCGGGGTTAGTCCCTGATTCTTGTTCATTTGACCTTACCACGGTTGGCCCCGTTCTGTGGGTGACTTCTTAGGGTGGACCGGGCTCAGCCCTGCTTGGTGCCTGGGTTTGGCTCTGTAACTGAGCTATCGCTACTTGTTGAGTTTGCACCATTTCGAAGATCATACGTAGGCTTATCCCGTCTTCTCCTATATTTTGGGTATTTCGGACTGCAGATCGGGTTCCACCATGGACGGTGTTTTCGGGACCAGTATGCTAGTTCGCGTCGATGGCCACATGTGAATTAACGTCAATCGGATCCACGGTCCGAGTCCCAACGGGGTCAGTGGGTGGCCTTTCATCCCCGGGCGTTACATTGTTATTCTCACCTTGATGGCCAAATCCGTTGTCGATATGTAGGGGCAGTAATTGAGAGTTCGTCATCTTTAGCCTGAAATCAAAGATACACCCGGGCGTTCGGGGCGTGTTTTTTTAGTAAGGAGTAAGCCCTAGAGATTTTTTCAAATTAAAATAAAATTTGTTGAATTAGTCCTTCATATAATACCCAAATTCTCAAAAGTCAGTTTGGTAATTACTCAAAAGGTTTAAAAAGGAACTCAAAAGTATTAAATTTAAAAGTAAAGACCTTTTTTATTGATTTAAGATCTAATTCATGGTTTTCCCAATTTTTTATCTTGCCCGCTACTCTGCTAATATCTCCCAAAAGCAACGAATATTTAATTTTTTTTACAAATACAAAGAGAACTACATTTTTCTTCATAGCAGCAAATCCTAAGTTCAAATTGCAGGTTAATCATTCTTTTTGTTCCTCCATATAGAAAATTTTATTCTTTTAGATTCAAATTACTTGTGCTTGTAAGTAACGTATAATAGATTGTTTGATTAGTTTTTTTGTGGGGATGGAGCACGCACATATATATAGTTTTCTTCAATTTTTATACAATTTTACCTGTTTATAAATATTAACTGTCATTATATTATTTTATAAAATATTAAAAATTAAATACCTATGGGGCTTATGCCCCGCTGAGGGATATGTAAAATACCCCGCCTTACGCCCACGCCTTTTAAAACACTGATTGCGAATATTCCGGTTTTCTGTTTTTTGGCTCTATAAACTTTCCTCGGTCTCGCTCGATCTCTATTTTGCTTGGTTTCGATCTTGGCCGATCTCGATCTTGATCGGTCTCTGGGTCACTAGCTCGACAATCTAACTTCGCATCATGGTTCGATAATACACGAGTTCGAACCTTGTCCAATTATGTTCCAGTCTCGATTAGTCATATAAAGGGCAAACTCGATTTTGACCTTATACAATAGTTTGAAGGGGTAAAGAGATTCTGTCAATCTACTTGAATGCGATAATGATAAACGCTCGCTATTGTAGAAGGTTGAAATATTGGTCATAAAATATGAGCTGATGAAACTGTACAGGGAGGGGAAGATACTGAGACAAAGGAGGAAAGCTTTTGTACAAGTTGATATGAATGACTCTTTCAACAACAAAAGTGATTTGCATCCTTCAAATATTGATGAGGGTGAAGACGATGATTATGAAAGTCTTAGATAACTTGTTTGAATCAGAATATTAGTTCAAATGAATATGATGATGAAGATTTTTGTGATGAGAATGGTTCTAATAGAATAAGACCAAAGATGAGACTTGTCTCCAGTGAAGTGCTTCTGATTTTTGATACTTGTCCATTCTATACATTTAATAAGATAAATTTTCAGCATATATATAGCAAAAATGTCAAAGTGAATAAAAGAATTACAAAGGGGTCAATCAATGACCAATAAAAACAAAACTCTAGGAACTCAAGGACAAGCTAAGATTCTCTATCAATTGTGTTCCTGTGATGGCAAGACAGAAGATCTACAAATTGGACAAGTATTCTTCCCCCTCAACAGCCATTTCTTAATGCAACTTCCGTGATATTCATGTCCGCATTCAAGTGTACCAATTGTCTCATCATTTACATATTCACCTTGACAAATAACACATATTTCTCCTTCTGAATTAACTTCAACCTTAGAAGTCGAAGTCGAACCACAGTAGGTTCGTGTTCTCATGCAGTTTGCTATAATCTCCTCTTCTGCCTCCGCCCTTTGCTGTCCACTGAAAGGACTAATGAAGTTAATGATATCTTGGTCTTGTATTCTGTTTAAAATATGATTTAGAGCAGTTATATAAGCATGAATAAATTCACTTTCAGTTGTGGCAGAAACACCATTAATCGATTCTCCTTGAGTAGTGACATAAACACCATCAATGAATTCAGTTGTTGGCACAAAATAGTTACCCCACAAGTATGGATCCTCAATGTGATTAAACGAACTCTGAGCAGAGTTGTGAAACAAGTTATGTGGAGCAAAGCGATCACTAACGTTTCTTGATTGCGAGGAATTCCTCAAACCGTGATGATAATTTGCAAGATCAGTAGCGACATAGACATCATCAACGTATTCAATTGTTGGCTGATAATTATATGGATCCTCACTGTGATTAAACGTTGTCTGTCCATTATTATATGTATGAGCAGAGCCGTGAAACAAGTTATGTGGAGCAAAGTGATCCCTATTGTTTCTTGGAAATACGAAACCATCTGGAATTTGCGAACGATTTCTTGAAACATTGTAATTTTCCAGAGCTTGACGATGATGGTGGGCTAGTTGGGAAAGATGACGACTTTGCCAATTTGTAGTCATGATAACACGAACCTAATGGAAAAAACTATTTCTGAATTTTGGTGCTTTTTTAAGTGATTGGCAATGTGTATGTTACTCATATATATATATATTAGTAGCTGAAGTCCTTTATTTCCTAGGACTAGGATTTTAATGTTTCTATAAGTTGCGTAAGTCCTATAGTTCATAGGACTAGGATTAGTGAAGCCTGCTCCCAAATACTTAAGGTCTCAAAATATAAAGTACTAATATTATATATGTAACTTATATTTACACAATTATTGATAAAATATTTTAAATTTTAATATTTTTATAAAATTTGATAGAGGTGGAATTAAAGGAGTTAATAGGATAAAACTTTTCTCTTACTAAATTAAATATTATATATACCTTCTCATCAATTCCATTTTTCTTTCTTTCTTTTTCATATTTTTCACTATTTTACTTTCTAATTTCAACTCAAATTCTCTAAATTAGCTATTCCTTTTTATTACATTTGATTGATCTACACATCAGAAAGCAAGTTCATTTGTGTCTCATCTTTTTTAACTACGAAATCCCCAAGACAAGTGTCGTAAGGTTTCAAACACGATGATAATAGGCTCAACTCTTTTATCATTTTCACTTAATGTTATATTTTTGTAGAGGGGAGAATTCAATACCATATTACGTGTATCTAACCCACACATAATACGTTGCTCTCTCGTCACTAGATCAAAGTCATGTAGATATTTTTTTGTCTCAATATTATATGAATTTTATGAAAGAAATTTCAAAGTCTTTTAATATATTTTAGTTTTAAGCCACCAGTTCCGTTGAGCCACCTGAGTAATGTTCAACAATTATTTATAGATTACTGCTCCATAAACCTGTTGTTCAACCAGTTTCATTCAAATTTGATAACTAAATACACATTCATTGATTGTTGTCTTATCTTAATTGAGATTCTATAAATTTTAATTGAGAATATCAGGGGTGGATATGTGGCTCAAGTAGGAGACTAGTAAAACTTTGATTTAGGTCCCCAAAATTTTTCAGTAATGGATTATATGATTTAATTTCAAGTTAGACAATATTAAAGTTTGCGAAAAAGAAAAGTACAAAAAACGTTGGAAAGAAAGAAAGAAGGATTGTCTACCTCTTATTAATATAAATAATAATATTATTATGTAAAGTTAAAGATTTTATCATTTAAGAATGTTATACTATAAATAACAAGTATGAAAAAAATGGCAACACTAACTTTTTTCTGCATATGTGTTGTTCTAATAAAAAAAGTATAAGGTCTCTTATTAAAATTTAGTTTTAGGCCAGTGGAGTCACCCTTGTCTCCTATCTAGAACAGGACTAAGGAACCCAGGATTAGTGTTTCCTAACTAGCATTGGATTGAGGAGTTGTTTCCGTTTTCAATTTTATTTATTTATTTTTTTTCATATAACCCTTTAAAATTTGAATAAACAATGATTAATTTCTTTTAATTATTTTCAAATCTCTTATGTAAAAAATAAGAGAAATTTTTATAAAGCACTAACATCATGTGTCAATTGTATTTGTTCGCACAACGAATACAACTAAGGTGAAATTGTTATAAGAAAAATTAAATTATGGTGGATGTCTACTCTTCCTCCATGATCTTCTCAAATGCTTAATGACATATTTTTCTTTACTTTTCATGCCTATATAAAGGCCTTGTAATAGATAGGAAAATACACACAATTGAAGAAGAATATCTCTTCCTTCTCTCTATGACCATTTCTTGTTCATGTTTTACTAAATTGCTTTTATTTCATAACATGTCTTGTTCATATTTTACTAAGTTGCTTTTATTTTATAACATGTTATCAGCACGAATTGCTCATTTCATGATCTTCTACGTCAAGATTATGTAAATTATAAGCAGACAATGAGATCAAGTACACTGAAAAATGTCTTGGATGATAATACAAAGATAAGTTTTACATCCATCTAAACCTATTCATACTTTTATATCTTTGCATTAACTTTTTGTGCCGTGTTTAGTTAAAATATTTTTTTCAATTGTATCCAGTGAAATAAAGAACTGGAAAGGTTTATCTTTATTTGCTACATTTCTTATAGGACTAAGATAATATTTCAACGTATATATATGTTCTGGCCTTTTACATACTATGATAGATAATTATTAAGGTAATTTAGTAATAATATTTTTACCATCACATGATGTATTTCATTAAAAGTAAAATTATCAAATATGTAGGCGATTTTTCAGTACCTTGCAAATTTGGCATTCTAATATACAATCAATATAAACTCATCATAGTTATAATTTATAATAGTCACGGTTATGCATTAAGCCTTAAATATATTTGCTGGAAACATAAGGCTCATTCCTCCGTATTGATTTTTTTTTTATGAAGTTCTTATAGTCTTTGAAATATAAGTGGTTATAGGTGATTTGCACCTTTCCTCTAATTAATTTATTAAAATGTAAAAGTGATTGTATCATTTAAAAAAATGGCATATATCCTAACTATCATTTTTGTTGCAGAGGAACTGTTTCAAGATTGAAAAAGTTATATATGTCTTCTTGAAAGTTAATTTACTTATGCATATAATTATGAAGTAATAATATTTTAAAGGCTCGAGTGCGAGTCCTAGTGAATTTTGGCCTATTATGCTAAAGATTGAGGGTAAGACGATGGGTTCAAGTCCCAACGCACTATGTTGATGAAAAGACGTTGGATTCAAGTTCCAACGCATTATGGCCTAGCATGCCTTTATATGGGTAATGCATTGGGTTTGAGTCCTTATGCACCATATTGATAATAATAATAATAATAATAATAATAATAATAATAATAATAATAATAACAACAACAACAACAACAACAACAACAACAACAACAACAACAACAACAACAACAACAACAACAATAATAATAATAATAATAATAATAATAATAATAATAATAATAATAATAATAATAATAATAATAATAATAATAATAATAATAACAATAACAATAACAATAACAATAATAATAATAATAATAATAATAATAATAATAATAATAATAATAATAATAACTAAAGAAAAAATAATGTATTTTTCATGAAAAAACATGAAGTTTGTCCCACTTGATTTGCTCCATTCTTGAAGTGAATGTGTGTCACGACCCGAAATTTTTACCTTCGGACCTTGATGGTGCCTAACATTTCACTTGCTAGGCAAGCCAACGTTAGAATAATATTAACCAATTTTTAAACAATCTTTAAATTATTAATAATCAAGAAACAAATGCGGAAGCAAAGTTTGAAATATAGTGAATAATCCATAAAAACCACGGTGTCTAAATACCATCCCAGAATTGGTGTCACAAGTGCACGAGCTTCTAAAATAAATACAAATAAACGTCTGAATAAAATAAAGTTGTCTGGAAACAAATACACGGCTAAAGTAAAGTAGACGGGGACTTCAAAACTGCGGACGCCATGCAGTTATACCTCAAGTCTTCTCTGGTAGCTGTAATCCAAGCAAGTCTATGGCACGTCACTGAGCCTAACTTCGACGAAGTAGTGACGAGACTAAGGCGGGTCACTTACATTACATGTACGCAATATTAGTAACCACAACAATAGTAAAAATAAATCACGTAACTCGTTTATAATAATTGAAGTCAACTCAGCAGTCATAACGAATTATCATTTCTATCAATTCTGTTGCAGCGTGCAACCCGCTCTCACAATATATATTCACGTTCAATTTTGTTGCAGCGTGCAACCCGCTCTCACAATATATTCACATTCAGTTATGTTGCAGCGTGCAACTCGCTCTCACAATATATTCACATTCAGTTCTGTTGCGGCGTGCAACCCGCTCCTCCAATATATTCATTTTAATCAAGTCTGTTGCGGCGTGCAACCCGATCTCCCTATATATATATATATATATATATATATATATATATATATATGTATGTATGTATGTTTTTATGTATGTCGACTTTTAAATAAGTCTGTTGCGGCGTGCAACCCGATCCTCCAATATGGATTTTTAATAAGTCTGTTGCGTCGTGCAACCCAATCCTCCAATATGAACTTTTAATAAGTCTGTTGCGGCGTGCAACCCGATCCTCCAATATATTCATTATAATCAATCGCGTGTAACCCGCTCCTCCAACATATTCATTTACCAATTCTTATAGAGGAATTTCCCCAATCAATGCAATAATTAATATAAAATTATAAGACAACAAGCATACACTAAATCATGATTTAATTACGAACAAACAAAGGCAATTAGCAAATTATTATAGAAATCAGAGAGAAAATATACAGTTTAATATTTAATATGCTAAATATCAAATAACAATTAAAGCACATAATTCAAATAGCATGTAACAATTAATGCAGGAATTCAAGAATTAATATTTGACAAAGAATAGGAGAGAAACAAATATTATAACAATTAATTCATAATTTAAAATAATTTATGATTTTTCAAGTAAATACGCAAACAATTAATTTGACGACGTATAGACACTCGTCACCTCGCCTATACGCCGTTCACATGCATTTCACATAACAAATAATTTAAGGGTTCTATTCCCTCAAGTCAAGGTTAATCATGACACTTGCCTCGCTTTGCAAATTTCAATCAATTACACAACCATAACTTTTCCTTTTAAATCTGTCTCCAAAAGCTTCAAATCTATTCACAAACAATTCAATATACTCAATACGAATCATAGGATTTAATTCCATATGAATTTACAAATTTTCCGGATAAAAATCCGAAATTCATTTAAATATTCGACAATGGGACCCACGTCTCAAATATCGAAAAAACTTACGAAATCCGAACACCCATTCCGAGATGAGTCCAACCATACAAATAATTATCCAATTCCGATGTCAAATGGACCTTCAAATCTAAATTTTTCGTTTTTGGAAAGTTTTACAAAAATTCTAATTTCTTCCGTCTAAATCTGAAATAAATGATGAATATAAACTTAGATTTATGAAATACAATCACTATATGATAAAGAACACTTACCCAGTTCGAAATCGTGAAAAATTCCTTAGAAATCGCCCCTAAGCCGAGTTATAATTGAGGGTTTGTGAAAAATGAGAAAAATCCCGTTTTGGTTCTGTTTTAAGTCACAGGCGTCAGGCCTTCTTCGCGTTCGCGAAGGGCCTGTTGCGTTCGCGATGAATAGCAGCTCGTGGCTTTCGCGTTCGCGAGTCCTCCTTCGCGTTCGCGTAGAAGGACAATTGTCCCCTCCCCCAGGCCTCTAAAGCTTCGCGTTCGCGTTGAGCTGGTCACGTTCGTGAAGGGTAAAGTCTCCATAGCTTCGCGTTCGCGAAAAAGGAAAATTCAACCAGACCATCTTGCTCGTCGCGTTCGCGAGAGTACATTCGCAAACGCGATGAAGGAAATACCAGAAGCCTAAAGTTGTAGAAAAACCAGATTTTCTAAGTTCAAAATCATCCTGTATCCTATCCAAAACTCACCCGAGCCCTCGGGGATCCAAACCAAATATGCATGCAAGTCTTAAAACATCATACGAACTTGATCGCGCGATGAAATCGCCAAAATAACACTTAGAACAACGAATTGGACACCAATTCAAAGGAAATTTTCAAGAAAACTTTAAATCTTATATTTTTACAACCGTACGTCCGAATCACATCAAATCAACTTCGATTCTCACCAAATTTGGCACATAAGTCATAAATATTATAGCGGACATATACCGGGCTCCGAAACCAAAATAAGGACCCGAGGTCAATAAATCCAACTTCAGTAATTTCTTAAAAATTATTAAGCTTTCAAGCTTTTAATTTTTCATCAAAATTCCATATCTCGGGCTAGGGACCTCGGAATTCGATTCCGGGCATACGCCCAAGTCCCAAATCACGATACGGACCTACTGAAATTGTCAAAATACTGTTCCGGGTCCGTTTACTCAAAATGTTGACCAAAGTCAACTCAGTTAAGTTTTAAAGCTCTATTTCACATTTTAATCCATTCTTCACATAAAAACTATCTGGAAAATTGTACGGACTGCGCACGCAAGTCAAGGAATTATACATGGTATTTTTTGAGGTATTAGAATACATAATTACTTATTAAATTTAAATATGACATTTTGGGTCATCACATTCTCCACCTCTAAAACAAACGTTCGTCCTCGAACGGAGTTAGAAAAAGTACTTGAGCTGGAGAAAAGGTGTGGATATTTACTCCTCATGTCCGACTCGGACTCCCAGGTAGATGCCTCTACCGGCTGAAGGATAACTCTTAGACCTCAAATGTCGGACCTGCCGGGCTAAAATAGCCACCGGCTCCTCCTCGTAAGTCAAATCTTTGTCCAACTGGATAGAGCTGAAATCTAACATATGGGATGGATCACCATGATATTTCCGGAGCATAGACACATGGAACACCGGATGGACCGCTGATAAACTAGGTGGTAATGCAAGTCTGTAGGCTACTTCACCTACCCTTTCAAGAATTTCAAAGGGTCCGATATACCTAGGGCTCAACTTGCCCTTCTTTCCGAACCTCATTACACCTTTCCTAGGTGAAACCCGGAGAAATATTCTTTTTCCAACCATGAATGCAATATCATGAACTTTACAGTCGGCATAACTCTTTTGCCTAGACTGAGCTGTGCGAAGTCGATCCTGAATAATCTTGACCTTATCCAAGGCATCCTGTACCAAATCGGTACCCAACAACTGAGCCTCTCCCGGTTCAAACCAACCAACTGGCGATCGGCATCGCCTTCCGTATAATGCCTCATATGGAGCCATCTGAATGCTCGACTGGTAGCTAGTGTTATAAGCAAACTCCGCAGGTGGCAAGAAATGATCCCAAGAAACTCTAAAATCTATAACACAAGCGCGAAGCATATCTTCCAATATCTGAATAGTGCGCTCTAACTGTCCGTCTGTCTGCAGATGAAATGTTGTACTCAACTCCACCCATGTGCCTAACTCACATTTTACAGCCCTCCAGAAATGTGAGGTAAACTACGTACATCGATCTGGAATAATAGACACGGGCACCCCGTGAAGGCGGACAATCTCACGAATGTAAATTTCAGCTAACCTCTCTGAAGAATAGGTAACTGCCACTGGAATGAAATATGCTGACTTGGTCAACCTGTCCACAATAACCCAAACTGCATCAAATTTTCTCTGAGTCCGTGCGAGCCCAACAACAAAATCCATAGTGATACACTCCTACTTCCACTCAGGAATTTCTAACTTCTGAAGCGAACCACCAGGTCTCTGATGCTCGTACTTAACTTGCTGACAATTCAGACACCGAGCTACATATGCAACTATATCGTTTTTCATTCTCCTCCACCAATAATGTTGCCACAAATCTTGATACATTTTGGCGGTACCTGGGTGAATAGAATATCTAGAACTATGTGCTTCTTCAAGAATTAATTCACGAAGCCCATCCATATTAGGCACACAAATACGACCCTGCATCCGCAGAACCCCATCTTCCCCCACAACAATCTGTTTGGAATCACCGTGCTGCACCGTGTCCTTAAGGACAAGTAAATGAGGATCATCATACTGCCTCTCTCTGATGCGCTCATATAAAGAAGATCGAGCGACTGTGCAAGCTAGAACCCGACTGGGTTCTGAAATATCTAACCTCACGAACTGATTAGCCAAAGTCTGAACATTTGCAGCTAATGGCCTCTCACCAACCGAAATATACGCAAGACTGCCCATACTCACAGCCTTTCTACTCAAAGCATCGACCACCACATTGGCCTTTCCGGGGTGCTACAAAATGGTGATCTCATAGTCTTTCAACAACTCCAACCATCTTCTTTGCCTCAAATTAAGATCTTTTTGTTTGAACAGATACTGAAGGCTACGATGATCAGTAAATACCTCACATGAGACACTGTAGAGGTAATGCCTCCAAATCTTCAGCGCATGAACAATGGATACCAATTCTAAGTCATGAACATGATAATTCTTCTCGTGAACTTTCAATTGCCACGATGCATATGCAATTACCTTGCCATCTTGCATTAATATTGCACAAGCCCAATGTGAGAGGCATCACAATATACCGTATACGATCCTGAACCTGTGGGTAATACCAACACTAACGTTGTAGTCAAAGCGGTCTTGAGCTTCTGAAAGCTCAACTCACACTCGTCTGACCATCTAAATGGGGCACCCTTCTGGATCAATCTGGTCTTAATAGTTGTT
Source organism: Nicotiana tomentosiformis (assembly GCF_000390325.3). Taxonomy (NCBI): domain Eukaryota; kingdom Viridiplantae; phylum Streptophyta; class Magnoliopsida; order Solanales; family Solanaceae; genus Nicotiana; species Nicotiana tomentosiformis. Next base: position 35,504,037 of record NC_090812.1, on the reverse strand, counting down.
CATAATCAATTACAGAATCGACAATTAACTTCATGTTAACAAAAATCTTGTTTCAAACCTTCACAATACTAATAACGAGATGCAAGGCATGAAGACTTCATAATTATTTACCTGAATTAACGAGTCACATTTAACGCCACATGGGCGGGCACCTACCTCGTAGGTTACAACTTAATATTACAACACGAATTTGGCAAGTATGCACAGAGAATTTCATACAAAATTTCTCAAATAAGCCTAGCAGACATGACTTCCTATTAGTACTATAGTACAAATTTAATTTTCACAAGGGAGAATTTAAACACAAGAATTTTTATCACAAGGATCTCATCCTTATATAACTTCCACCGCAGCTCATAGCCCGGTTTAAACATATCAATTTATTTTAAAATACAAGGACCTCGACCTCGGTTCTAAATCACAAGCAATATGCACATCTTGCCAATCGAAACTTTCCATTTTCTCCTTTTAAATAACTTTCGTTAAACAAAATCACAACACATAATGAACCTCACACCGGTAGGGCATATAATTCATAATTTGTAATTAATTATCCGGAAATACATCAGAACATACCGAAATAAGTACTAGAAAGGCACCTTTAGCCTCACAGATCTTATTAGAGTCCGTCATGGAATGATAGGTGTATTTATCTCCATAAAACCTCCCAACAGAAGTAAACACATAAGTAGATTATAGAACTACGAAGCTCACTCATAAGTGGAGCACAATAGGAGGACTCGTCTTGATACTCAGGATCGAATAAAGTTAAGGAAATTATTCCTTTATTTTAAATCGAGGTCGTACCTATAACGACACCATCTGATGTAATGACCTCCACCATACCACAAAACAATTATAACAACGGCTGGGTCTCCACCTCTAAGACGCCTTCTACATGCATGTCCTCCACCCTTAACTGGTCGTGTGGGTGGTGTAGTAACTGCAATTGGGCACGTATCCTGAGTGATTTGATGAAATATGCCTCTCCCAGGTTTGGGACAATTTTCTCATGATGTGCCTAGTATCACCACATTCATAACAACCTATTTGTGGGTTTGGCTGCTCATACTGAGTCTGTGACAAATAACTAGAATAACCATTGTAGGACACTTATGTCAGTGGTGCATTAAAAGAACTTACTGGAGCACCTCGATTAATCCGCTGTGCGAACTAGGCTGGCCGACTACCGAGCCTCCGCCATAATGATTTGTACTTGCAGAGTAGAATCCACTGAATCCCCCAGAACCTCGAAACTTCTTGGTCTCCTTAGTTTCCTTCCCGAACACGTTCTAATATCTTGGCAATTTCTACCACTAGCGGAAATGAAGTATTAGCCTGCAGCTCCCGAGTCATACAAAATTTTACGATCATAACTGAGTTATTTAATGAGCCTGTGGACTCTCTCTCTCTAGCTATAGTAAGCAAAGTAGGAATATGATGGGCTAACTTATTGAACCTAATGGCATATTATGACACCGTCATGGAGACCTGGCGCAATCATTCAAACCATATGCGCCATGCATTACGGAGAGTCCAGGAAACAAACTCTTTCAAAAGTATTTTTGAGAACCGAGCCAAGTGGGCGGTGTTGTATTGGCTGGTCTGCCCTCTTCATAGGCTTGCCACAGACACCTGTGGAGAATTATCTCTCCCAAGGCCAATTTCTTCTTTTGTTATGCTGACTCAACACTGTTGAGCTAACCCATTTCTTAACATACTCTTCGATTCTTCTTTGGGGTAAACTTTACCCCTATTTATATACCATGATCACAAAAGTAGAGCTCTATACAGACAATTTTTAGTCCAGAATCTCGTTAAACACTGTACTTCCTCCAAAGCACCCCAAAATCCGCAACCGTGACGTCCACGCTGAGTAGACCTTCTGTAAATTTAATATTGTTTCTCTAACTCCTTTGGTACTGAAGTATAAGATTATTACGGAGGCGGACATACCGCAAGTCCCAACCTTATTCTCTACAAGATCTCATGCCTTAAACACATGTAAATTTTGGGAGAACCTTTCAGTACCATATATATATACATTTCAGGACAAAACTGATATAACACATGACTCGCAATCCATTCATTGATAGTGGACTCCCACACTCGACGCGAAGTCATAGTTCACCATGTCCGATGGTCCACAATATTAACCTTCACAACTCGTATAAATTAACCAGATGCCAAGGTACGTTGCCCCCCCCCCCCCCACACACACACATTATTCATTGGGTGATCTCTTTATACGTCCGCATCTTCAGTCGGAATCACACGTTGAGGCAATATTTGAGCATCTCTGGCTCCCTTGTAGTTCATCTGCGGCATCACAAACCGTCGACGCACAACTCATACCGAGTGCGCAGTGTCATACACGAGTAGATACAAAGGAATGTGAGATATAGGTTTCAAACAAAATCAATGTTGCACGATAAGGAATGAGAGAGGTGATATTGCTCCTAAAGTTCATAGCCTCTGAGAGATAAGTACAGACGTCTTCGTACCGATCCTTCAGACTCTACTAAGCTTGCTCGTGACTCGTGAGACCTATGTAACCTTGTGCTTTGATACCAACTGTCATGACCCGAAATTCCCACCTTCGGACCGTGATGGCGCCTTACATTTCACTTGCTAGGCAAACCAACGTTAGAATAATATTAACCAATTTTTAAACAATCTTTAAATTATTAATAATCAAGAAACAAATGCGGAAGCAAAGTTTGAAATATAGTGAATAATACATAAAAATAACGGTGTCTAAATACCATCCCAGAATTGGTGTCACAAGTGCACGAGCTTCTAGAATAAATACAAATAAAGGTCTGAATAAAATAAAGCTGTCTGGAAACAAATACACGGCTAAAGTAAAGTAGACGGGGACTTCAGAACTGCGAACGCCATGCAGTTATACCTCAAGTCTCCTCTGGTAGCTGTAATCCGAGCAGGTCTATGGCACGCCGCTGGGACCAACTCCAAAATCTGCACAAGAAGTGCAGAGTGTAGTATCAGTACAACCGACCCCATGTACTGGTAAGTGCTGAGCCTAACCTCGACGAAGTAGTGACGAGGCTAAGGCGGGTCACTTGCATTACATGTACGCAATATTAGTAACAACAACAATAGTAGAAATAAATCAGGTAACTCGTTTATAACAATTGAAGCCAACTCAGCAGTCATAACCAATTATCATTTCTATCAATTCTGTTGCAGCGTGCAACCCGCTCTCACAATATATTCACATTCAATTCTGTTGCAGCGTGTCACGCTCTCACAATATATTCACGTTCAATTCTGTTGCAACGTGTAACCCGCTCTCACAATATATTCACATTCAGTTCTGTTGCAGCGTGCAACCCGCTCTCACAACATATTCACATTCAGTTCTGTTGCGGCATGCAACCCGCTCCTCCAATATATTCATTTTAATCAAGTCTGTTGCGGCGTGCAACCCGATCTCCCAATATAATATATATTAAGTATGTTGTGGCGTGCAACCCGATTCTCCAATATGGACTTTTAATAAGTCTGTTGCGTCGTGCAACCCGATCCTCCAATATGGACTTTTAATAAGTCTGTTGCGGCGTGCAACCCGATCCTCCAATATATTCATTTTAATCAATCTTGTTGCGGCGTGTAACCCGCTCCTCCAACATATTCATTTACCAATTCTTATAGAGGAATTTCCCCAATCAATGCAACAATTAATATAAAATTATAAGACAACAAGCATACACTAAATTATGATTTAATTACGAACAAACAAAGGCAATTAGCAAATTATTATAGAAATCAGAGAGAAAATATACGGTTTAATATTTAATATGCTAAATGTCAAATAACAATTAAGGCACATAATTCAAATAGCATGTAACAATTAATGCAGGAATTCAAGAATTAATATTTGACAAAGAATAGGAGAGAAACAAATATTATAACAATTAATTCATAATTTAAAATAATTTATGATTTTTCAAGTAAATACGCAAACAATTAATTTGACGACGTATAGACACTCGTCACCTCGCCTATACGTCGTTCACATGCATTTCACATAACAAATAATTTAAGGGTTCTATTCTCTCAAGTCAAGGTTAACCACGACACTTACCTCGCTTTGAAAATTCCAATCAATTACTCAACCACAACTTTTCCTTTTAAATTTGTCTCTGAAAGCTTCAAATCTATTCACAAACAATTCAATATACTCACTACGAATCATAGGAATTAATTCCATATGAATTTACAAATTTTCCGGATAAAAATCCAAAATTTATTTAAATATTCGACAGTGGGACCCACGTCTCAAATCTCGGAAAAACTTACGAAATCCGAATACCCATTCCGAGATGAGTCCAACCATACAATAATTATCCAATTCTGATGTCAAATGGACCTTCAAATCTAAATTTTTTGTTTTTGAAAAGTTTTACAAAAATTCTAATTTCTTCTGTCTAAATCTGAAATAAATGATGAATATAGACTTAGATTTATGAAATACAATCACTATATGATAAAGAACACTTACCTAGTTCGAAATCGTGAAAAACTCCTTAGAAATCGCCCCTAAGCCGAGTTATAATTGAGGGTTTGTGAAAAATGAGAAAAATCCCGTTTTGGTTCTGTTTTAAGTCACAGGCGTCAGGCCTTCTTCGCGTTCGTGAAGGGTCTGTCGCGTTCGCGATGTATAGCAGCACGTGTCTTTAGCGTTCGCAAGTCCTCCTTCGTGTTCGCATAGAAGGACAACTGATCCCTCCCCCAGACCTCTAAAGCTTCGCGTTCGCGAAGAAGGAAAATTCAGCCAGCCCATTTTGCTCTTCGCGTTCGCGAGAGTACATTCGCAAACGCGATGAAGGAAATACGAGAAGCCTGAAGTTGCAGAAAAACCAGATTTTCTAAGTTCAAAATCATCTTGTATCCTATCCAAGACTCACTCGAACTCTCGGGGCTCCAAACCAAACATGCACACAAGTCTTAAAACATCATACGAACTTACTCACGCGATCAAATCTCCAAAATAACACCTAGAACTACGAATCGGACACCAATTCAAAGGGAATTTTTAAGAAAACTTTAAATCTTATATTTTTACAACCGGACGTCCGAATCACGTCAAATCAACTCCGATTCTCACCAAATTCGGTAGACAAATCATAAATATTATAGTGGACCTATACCGGGCTCCGTAACCAAAATACGGACCCGAGGTATATAAATCCAACTTCAGTAATTTCTTAAAAATTATTAAGCTTTCAAGCTTTTAATTTTTTATCAAAATTCCATATCTCGGGCTAGGGACCTCGGATTTCGATTCCGGGCATACGCCCAAGTCCCAAATCACGATACGGACCTATCGGAATTGTCAAACTACTGATCTGGGTCCGTCTGCTCAAAATATTGACCAAAGTCAACTTAATTGAGTTTTAAAGCTCTATTTCACATTTTAATCCATTTTTCACATAAAAACTTTCCGAAATATTGTACGGACTGTACACGCAAGTTGAGGAATTATACATGGTGCTTTTCGAGGTCTTAGAATATAAAATTACTTATTAATTTAAAGATGACATTTTGGATCATCACAATGTGATAGTAGTACATGATAAGTATAAATAAAGACAAGTGGTTGACCAATGAATGTAGGCGTGTGGAAGGCCAAAATAATAATAGTTATCACTATGGTAATTATAAAAAGAGAGAAATTCTTTGAAGAGAATGTGACTTGTGATAAACATTGAGATTGCATACTCATTCCTGAAAGTGAGTGTGAAAATATATATGTGATAAAGATTATGCATAATAATGTACTTATGCATGGTTGGATAAATACTACAACCCACCTCTAAGGGAGGTTTGAGACAAAGAAAGATAATGAATATTACTGTGTAGTTACATGAATATATCATTGGTCGCATACATGTGATACGCTAAAATTATTTTGTCATGCTTTATGAAAGTTATTAAAAGCAAAATTAAAGCAAGAAATTATTTTTCTTATGATGATTTTGAACATGACAATTATTATAATATGATTATCTATGTGAAGGAGACATTCATTATATGGATGATATGACAAAAGATCTTGTAGTACAAAAGCAGTTAAGAGTTTTGAAAGAACTAATTTGTTACTACCCGGATGAATGAAATTGTTCATGACATTAATATTGTAGTAAGTATCAAAAGAAACATTTTGATTTATAAATATATTAGCCAAAGTGGTTGGTATATAGTGACTAGAAATGAAAAGAAGATTGAATATCTTATATTACTATAATCATACCGGGTAAATATAAAAGGTTACCTGACTTTTTTTTCTATTTGTACTACACAAGTATAAGCATGATGATGCAATCACAAGCCACAAGTAAACTAGAGGTTTACTGAAATAAATATTAGTTGGCATGACCGGTTGACCATCTCGGTTCAATTATGATGCGAAAAAATTAATTGAGAATTATATTGGCATATATTGAAGAAATATAAGATTCTTCAAAATTTCTCTTGTGCTGCTTATTCTCATGATATACCAGTTAAGGTTGGGATTGAATCCCTTGATTTCTGGAATGAATAAAAGATGATAAATATATGGGGCCAGTCACCTTCCATGTGGACCGTTTACTATTATATGATTTTAATAGATGCATCTATTCTATGGTCACATGTGCATTTGTTATCAACTTGCAGTTTGGCTTTTGCAAGATTGATTGCTCAAATTATTAGAGCACAGTTCCAGAATATAAATTATGATGACTTATCTTGATAATACTGGTTTAAATCCAAGTTGGTTTAGCAGAAATTGTATGCCTCCAATTATATCTAAACCATTGGTTAACGGAACAAAACTGCCAAAATAAAATTTGATATGTGATGTATTATTTAATATACAACATCATTTGTACGCATCTAGCCAAGTTATGATAAGTTCTCCCTATCACAATCGGTTCAGGTACAGGAACCAAATAATTTCCATCTAGAAATATAAATGTGTTATATGATTTAATTATTTTACCACAATGCACAAAGATGGATCCCCAAATAAGGCTAAGGATATATGTTGGTGATCCCAACAGTAGGGGGAGAAAATGGGCAGCTGAAAAAATAATGCATGTAATGAATTATTATAAGTACATCGAGATCCTCGTACGAGAAAATGTGAACTTGAAGTACAAGTGATAATTCATTTGCAAAATATTGCCAGGCGTATTTGTTGATCCAAAGCTAAATGTCATATTCAGCTGCTAATGCTCCAAATAAAATAAAGTTTATAATGAATAGAGTCTATGGCATGCATGAAGCATAATAGACTAATCGGTTCCAAAGATAAAACTCCTTGAAGAAGGAGAGGAGCAAATGTTCAAGATGGTCATAATAAGGAGGCAAGTGCTCTAGAAGAGCACCACGACATAACACTTCATAAGACCTCACGGGAGAGGCTCAGGTACCTGAAAATAATAAGATAAAGAGATCTCAATAAGTTATGTCTTTATTAGGAAATAGTAGAACCGATATAAAATGATCATCGACGTTATTGTTAGTGTAATGTAGCGCTCAATATTATTAATATTGACGAGGATCTTGAGCTCAAATCTGTCATGAAATTTGGACAGATAAATGATTGCCCAAATGAAATATACGCAATAAAAATTAACTTCACCTGAAAAATGTGAAGTTGGACGGATAGTCCCAACACCTGAAAGTATAAAGCTAATGGAGATATAAATGTGTTCTTGTGCGAAAAGTTCAAGTCGATAGACATAAAGACGACTTGTGGCACAAGAAAATTAGTAAATATCCTCACATTGATTATATGGAGACATGTTCTCTTATGGTGGATGTAGTCATTTCAAGTTTTAATCTGGCAATACATGAAAAACTTGATATGCGTATAATGGAAATCATTGAAGGATTTAAATTGTTCTAAAGCATATTAAGGTTTTCAAGAAATTTATTAAATAAAGCTTCAAAAATTCTTATACGGATTGAAACAATCAGGGCACATGTGGTATAATCGCTTGAGTGAGTACCTGTTGAAAGAAGGGTATAAGAATGATTCAATTTATCCTTGTGTCTTTATAAAAGATCTGGATCTGAATTTGTTATAATCGCCGTGTATGAATATCATTGGAACTCCTGGGGAGCTTCATAAAGCATTAGACTATATAAAGAAAGAATTTGAAATGAAAGATCTTGAAAAGACAAAATTTTGTCTTGGTCTACAAATTGAGTATATGAAAGATGGAATTTTTATCCATAAATTATCATACACTGAAAAGATTTTAAAGCGATTCTATGTGGATAAAGCACATCCATTGAGTACCCTGATGGTTGTGAGATCACTCGATATAAATAAAGATCCATTCCAACCTCATGAAAATAATGAAGAGATTCTTGATCCTTAAGTACTATATCTTAGTGCAATTGGTGTACTAATGTATCTTACTAACACTACAAGACCTGACATAACTTTTTCAGTTTATGTCTTAGCAAGATATAGTTCTGCTCCTACAAAGAGACATTGGAATGGAATCAAACATATATTATGGTATCTAAAAGGGACTACCGATATGTGCTTATTTTATGGCAATGATTGCAATCCCGATCTTGTTGGTTATGCTGATGTTGGGTATTTATCTGACCCACACAAAGCTCGATCTCAAATAAGCTATGTGTTTACGCGTGGAGGAACTACCATATCTTGGCGATCGACTAACAATCAATCGTGACTACTTCATCTGATCATGCTGAGATAATTACTATTCATGAAGCAAGTCGAGAATGTGTATGGTTGAGGTCTATAATACATCTTATTCGAGACAAATGTGATTTGAAGTATGACAAACTACCCACAATTTTGTATAAAGATAATACAATACGCATAACCCAATTGAAGGGACGATTTATAAAAAGAGCTAGGACAAATCACATTTCACCAAAATTATTTTTCACACATGATCTTAAAAATAATGGTGATATCAATGTGCAACAGATCCGTTCAAGTGATAATATGGTTGATTTGTTCACCAAATCTCTACCGGTGTAAACCTTCAAGAAACTAGTGTACAAGATTGGGATGCGAAGGCTCAAGGATGTGAATTGATGCTCTCATCAAGGGGAGTTAATATGCGTTGTACGCTTTTTCCCTTACAAGGTTTTGTCCCACTGGGTTTTTCTTGCAAGGTTTTTAACGAGGCAATCAAAAGACGTATTTCTAAACATGTGTACTCTTTTTCCTTCACTAGGATTTTTTCCCCATAGGGTTTATTCCTAATAATGTTTTAACGAGGCGCATTATCTATGGACATCCAAGAGGGAATGTTATAAGAAAAATTAAATTATGGTGGATGTCTACTCTTCCTTCATGATCTTCTCAAATGCTTAATGACATATTCAATGACATATTTCTATGCTTAATGACATATTCAATGACATATTTTTCTTCACTTTTCATGCCTATATAAAGGCTTTATAATAGATAGAAAAATACACACAATTGAAAAAGAATATCTCTTCCTTCTCTCTATCTCCATTTCCTGTTCATGTTTTACTAAATTGCTTTTATTTCATAACAACATGTCTTGTTCATGTTTTACTAAGTTGCTTTGATTTTATAACAGAAATATATAAATAGAAAAATGAAATGTTCTTGTTGAAAGTCAAACTCAAGACCTATGCTAAAAAAGCAAGCCCTCTAACCAACTGAGATACGAGAGCTTATTGCCCTTTTATTTCAGTTCAAAACAATTAATCTCTTGTTTCATGGATTTGCTATAAAATTCAACTATAGCTAAGAATGGTAAATCTACTGAAAGTATAGCTACGAATAATAAATACAGTGTAAATCTTTGATGTATTACATAATTTTTCCTAAAAATAATGAGCTCTTGGGAGATTTGTAAACAAATTAATATTATAACCAAATATTTCAACTTGCTGGCTTCCAAACTCAAGCCTGCAGTTGTTTAAGATGTGTTGTTTTTCTATCGTTAAATATTAGTGATTTCTCTAGTGAGTACTATTAAACAGATCGATCAAACATATTCAAAAAATTGAAGTTCAAAGTTTTTAAAGCAATTATAATTTAAAACATTATATCTATACTTTACAGTAAATATCTGTAACGATCTAGCTTGTCATTTTGAGAATTAGCGTTCCGTTTGGTGCTTAAGGTCTCGAGCAGCTTTAAAATATGTATTATGACTTGCGAGGGTGGTCAAGTTTGGTTTTCAGATGATTCGGGATTTTATTGAAAGAACAATTCTTGTTTTGGAAGCTTAAGTTGAAATAATTGATCGGATGGTGAAATATGTGTAAACTCCCCTGGAATAGAATTCTGATGGTTCCAATAGCTCAGTATAGTGATTTCGGACTTAGGAGTGTGTCCGGATATTTATTTTGAGATTCGTAGCTAAATTAGGCTTGAAATGGCGAAAATATAAAATTTAAGTTTGGAAGTTTGATTGGGGAGTTGACTTTTTGATATCGGGATCGAAATCTAATTTTGGAAATTGGAACAACTATGTTTATATCATTTATGACTTGTGTGCAAACTTTGAGGCCAATCGAAATTGATTTAATAGGTTTCGATATCGAATGTAGAATTTGGAATTTGTTAGTTTTGAATAGGCTTGAATTGGGGTGCGATTCGTGTTTTAGTGTTGTTCAATGTAATTTGAGGTATCGACTAAGTCTGTGCCATATTATGAGACTTGTTAGTATACTTGGTTAGGGTCTCATGGGGCTCGGATGAGTTTTGGAAGAATATTTGGAAGAGTTTGGTGTTTTGAGCATAAGCATGTAATGCTCCAAAGGTCCATTTTTAGTTCTAGAGATCGAAATTCGATTTCGAGACTTTTGGGATTTTGATAATGAATTATAGGAGTGATCTGGAGAGTTTGGTCTAATTTCATCAAGTCGCGATTGGGTTTTTAGCGTGAAACATGAGTTAATTATTTAACGAGCGAAATTGGTATCGCATTGAGCAAATGAGCTCCGAATTGAGTTTTAATTGAACGACTAGGTGTCTATTATTATTTGTGACTCATAGGAACAAGAATCATCGAATTCCGAGTTCATATGATGTAGTTAGATCTTTTTTAGTGAAAATAATAACTGCTGGTGCAAGCAAGTTTTGGTATGGACTTTTAGTAACGGAAAATGAACTTTTAGTGACGGATGGGCACAAACTTAAGGACCAAAAATGGTCATTTCCTTCATTTCGTTTTGGATTTTTGGAGCACGGTTCTTGGGCGATTTTGAGGATTTCTTCACGACTTCGACTTGGGTAAGTGTCATATATCCAAAAGTGATTATATTTCATAAATCCATGGTTATATTCATCATTTATTTCGGATTTAAATGGAAGAAATCAAGATTTTTGCAAAACTTTTCAAGAACTTTAGATTTGGAGATCGAGTTGTTATCGAAATTTGATAAAATTGGTATGGTTGGACTCGTAATTGAATGGGTTGTCGGATTTTGTGAGTTTCGTCGGATTCCGAGACGTGTGGCCCACATGCGATTTTTTAGTTAAATTTTGGATTTTATTAGAAAATTAGTATTTTCATATGGAATTAATTCCTACAATTAGTATTGACTGAATTGAATTAACTGTGGCTAGATTTGAGGCGTTCAGAGGCCAATTCGCGAGGCAAAGGCATAGAAGATTAAAGAATTACATAGTTCAAGGTAAGTAACAGTTCTAAATTTGGTTATGAGGGTATGAAACTCCGGATTTTTGTGTTATGTGATTGGTTTTGAGGTGACGCACACGCTAGGTGATGGGCGTGTGGGCATGCACTGTAGGAATTTTGATTTGCTCAAATTTCATGAAACTGTATAGTCAAATAATCTTAACATTGTCAATGTACTTTTATGTGATAAAGAAATTGAGCCGAGAATCATGTTAAAAATCATGCTGAGACTATATGCTAGTATTTATTGAGACCTATAGAGGTCATATTGTTATTAAATTATTTGTTTAAATTGTAATTTCACACTCAATCATGTTCATTCATTTCATATCATATCTCAACCTCTGTTGTTATTTATTGATACATCATATCATTATTTTTGGGCCGATTTTCATGATTACTGAGAGCCCGAGAGACTGGAGAGATTTATGACTGAGTGAGGCCGAGGGCTTGATTGTAAAATATTGATACTATAGCATGTGAGTTATCCGTGCGGATCCATATATTGATACTATAGCATGTGAGTTGTCCGTACGGATCCAGATATTGATATTATATCACGTGAATTGTCCATGTAACACGTGAGTTGTTCGTGCGGATCCAGATATTTACATTATAGCACGTGAGTTGTCCGTGCAACACGTGAGTTATCCGTCCATATTATAGCGCTTGGGCTGAAGGAGCCCCTCCGGAGTCTATACACCCCAGTGAGCGCAGGTACCTATTGAGTGTGAGTGTCGAGTGCTGAGAGAATGGAAGGACTGAATGGCTGTTGTTCTGCGAGAATGCATTAATTTCATTATTGTTGCATTTCAGCTATCATATATCACTGTTTTAGAAATTTCTGAAAGATATTATCTTCTGTTCAGTCGAACTTGATATGAAATTACTGTTTGGGCCTTAATTATGAATTTGCAAGCATGACTACTTTCTTATGTTGGAAACTACTGTAATTGAACTTAGCTGTGAAGCTCGTCACTACTTTCACTTCTTTATTTAGTATTGTTACTTGCTGAGTTGGTTGTACTCATACTACACCGTGCACCTCGTGTGCAGATCCAGGTGCTTCCGGATACGACGATTGTTAGATCTTAGGGTGTTATCAGTTGGAGACTATCAAGGTAACTGTTTGGCATTCGCTGACCTTAACTCTCTCTTTCTTTCGGTTATTGTACTGCTCTATATTTTCAGACAGTATTTTTATCAGTCAGACTTTGTTATCATTTAGATGCTCATGTACTCAGTGACATCGAATTTTGGGAGTGTTTTATGTAGGTATTAATGAGATTCTTGTATTGATTTTAAATATTATATTTTCAAACTTAAAAGAAATTGTGATTTATTGAGGTTATTGGCTTGCCTAGTATCTAGATAGGCGCCACCACGACAAGTGAGATTTTGAGTCGTGACAATATCACGTTCAATACTTTTTGCAACTCTATTATTTTACTCCCAAAAATTTTTTACTTCATTTTTCGTCTAAATCGTGTTGCTCTACACACACTTTTTTTTAATAAGTACTTTCTTTTAAGGATCAAACACACTTATCCGCCGAAAGCTTTTTAAAAACTTATTATGCTCCTATTTGGACTTCTTTTTTATTCTTCTTCAACTAGTGTTAGAACCCGTGCAATGTGCGGGTAATTTGAGAGAATATTAATCTTATAAAATTATGATTTAATATATCATATTATTTTAATAAATATTAGTTATTATTTTATTATTTAATGTAGTGTACACAAATACAACAAAATTTATACAAAATCAAAGGATACACATTATATAGTAATCAAATAAATTATTTATTCCATATTTACTCTTTATTATTATTAAATTAGAAAGTTAGTACTATACATTTACTAATATGACTTTTTATTAACTTGTAAATTGGCTTAATATTTTAATACTACTTCTCTTTTAATATAATATAGGGGATATTTTCTTACTCTCTAAACTATTTTTATTTTTATAAACTTAATGTTATATTGTTCAAAATTCTTTAATTGTCTAAATTTATCAATAATTTTCTTGAGTATTATTTATTTATTTATTAATTCAAAATATAAATATCATAAAATTATCTATATCCTCCTCTTTTTGTACATTCTTTTCTACTGTAATATTTGATTAGTTTTCTCATTTTGTATTTTACTGAAAATTTAAATAATGTAATATTCTTTTACTAAATTATAATTTTTACATCAAAAGTCTAAAGAGATACGCCTTTTATTATTTTTATAAAAAATCTGCCAATATTTTTAATAATTCTTAACTTGTGTTATATATATATATATATATATATAATATACTTATCGTATGTATATTACCCTAATAATTTTTTTATATTTTTGTATTATAAAATTATGAGTTCTTTTATTAGCTAAAATTTCCTACATGAGAAATTTAATTAGTATATATATTTTTATGCTCTCGATTTGTTTTTGTTTTTTTGGATTCTTCCTTTATGACTATTTGTTTATTATGATTTTAGTTATGTGTATATGTATGACTTTTCTCATCATAATTCTAATTATAAGTCTTATATTTTTATATTTTCTCACAAATTTATATTTTATTTCTTTTTTTGTTCCTTGCTTATCTAATTGTATTTTCCATTACTTAGTATTATTAAATTAACACATGATTTTTTAATAAATTATTAGTTTAATATAATACATTGAATATAATTTTGTATTACTCTTGAAATTAAACTTGACTTTATCTTGTATGACTTTCTCAAATTATTTCGTTATTTAAATGTATCAATAATATTTTCGAGTACTATTTATTTAGTTAATTTTATGTAACGACCCGGTCAGTCGCTCCGAGAGTTATAGCCATGTTTCCCCATTCCTGCTTTTTTATGTATTATTCAGCGGTGTTGAGTTGTATCGAGTTGGTAGGTTTGAGTCCGAAGTAGTTTTGGAGTGAAATGAACACTTAGTCTCTTAGTTAGAAAGTAAAGTTAGAAAAGTCAATCGGAAGTTGACTTATGAGTAAACGAATTCGGATGTGGATTTTTATGATTCGATTAGCTTCGTTGGGTAATTTTAGACTTAGAAATATGTCCGAAATGTAATTTGGAGGTTCGTGGTAGAATTAGGCTTGAATTGGCGAAAGTTGAAAGTTTAGAAGTTCTTAGGCTTGAATCCGAGGTTGATTTGGTGTTTTGGTGTTGTTTTGGGTGTTCCGAAGGTTCGACTAAGTTCGGGTAGTGATATATGACTTGTTGGAATTATTGGTTGAGGTCCCGAGGGTCTCAGATGAGTTTCAGATAAGTTTGGGTTGTGTTGCGCTTGTTTTTCTTATGTTTTGACGTTGTTTCTTCAAGTATAAATGATATCATATTGAACAAATGAGCTCCAATTTCTTTTTTGATTGAAACATTAGATCCGTATTATAATTACAGACTCGTAGCAAAAAAGAATCGTTGAATTTGGACATCGTATGAGGATTTTATGATTATTTTACTAAGAATTAGGTTGCCAGATTTTTCAGATTAATTACGAAATTGCCACTGACGGCGTATTTAAAAATCTACACTATTTGCAAATATTAAAACCTACATATCTCCTTCATTATAAGGTCAAATTGAGTGATTCAAAAGTCTAACTTGACTAAAATTTCACAAGGAATCCATTTGAGGCACACAAAAAAAAAGCGAGTTACGGGATCGTTCGATACGAGAAACGAGACAGAATAGCTGGCAGAAAAATATATAAAATGAGGGTTTGTTCATTCGGTCATATTTTGAGTTGGGGAGCTCGGATTTGGGTGATTTTGGAGGCGATTTTCACCATAAGGATTGGGGTAAGTGTTCTCTACTCAGTTTTAGTTATATTTCATGAATTCATTTTCGTTTTTGGGATTTGATTGATGATTCAAAGTGAAATTGAGGGAGTTACGGTTTGAGTTTTGGAGAGTTTAAGTGAGGATTTGAGGTACCAAACGAAGTCCTATTTTGATGAATTTTATATGGTTAGACTTGGGAGAGGACGAGGTTTATTATTCAGCTATTTGTGACTGATTCCGAGATGTGGGCCAGGGGGCTGAGTTTTGGCCGATTTCAGATTTTTGACATATTTTGTAGTTTTTATTGTGAAATTCGATTTGTTAGCCTATGTTGATGGTATTAATCTGATTATTGTTAGATTTGGACCTTTTGGAGATCGAGTCCAGAGACGAGGGCATCCCAGAGTAGGATTTTACGTTGTTAAGGTAAGTAACAGTTTTTACTCTGACTTTAAGGGTATAAACCCAAAGAATTTGATATCGTGTGATTGTTTGGAGGTGATACCCACGCTAGGTGACAGGCGTGTGGGTGTATACCTCGAGGGATTGAGACTTGTTCCGTCCCGTGAGGTCTCATGGCTATCATCTGTGTTTACGTAGTTACTTGTTGTTGAACTTGTCTGCCTTCATGTTAGAGATCATGCTTAGACTTTATTCATGCTCACATTATTTGTACTCAGTCATATAAATTATTGTACATATTTACCTCAGTCTCTATTATTTGCTAATATGCTGTGATACTTGATGTGGGTTGTGTTCCCTTATTTGTTGATGATGGTGAGGCTAGTGACGTACATGATTAAGTGAGGTCGAGGGCCTGGTTGTGAGGATATTAATACCATAGCGCGTGAGTTGTCCGCGTAACACGTGAGTTGACCGTGCGGGTCCAGGTATTGATACCATAGCGCGTGAGTTGTCCGCGTAGCACGTGAGTTGACCGTGCGGATTCAGGTATTGATATGATGGCACGTGAGTTGTCCGTGCTTAGCGCTTGGGCTTTGGAAGCCCCTCCGGAGTCTGTACACACCCCCAGTGAGCGCAAAGTGTTGAGTGTTGAGTGTTGAGTGGTGAGTGCGAGTGATCAGTGATGGAGTGACACTGTTGTGAGGTTGTATTTATTTGTTTTGTTGCTGCATTTATCTGTTAAATTTCTTTGTGGCATTTACTAAGTTATGGAATTTACCTGTTTATTTCTGTTTATTTTTAAATTGTGAAAATAAATAATTGGACTATTTTACGTAGCTCGTCACTACTGCTCAGTTCCTTAGTTATTTCTGTTACTACTGAGTCGGTTGTACTCATACTACACCCTGCACTTTATGTGCAGATCCAGGTGAGTTAGAGCGCGGCGATCGTTGAGTTTAGGCCGGCTATCTGTGGAGATTGCAAGGTGGCTGCTAGCGTCCGCATGACCTTGTTACTCCTTTTGTCATTTTTTTTCTTTTGGACAGTTAGACAGTTTATATATCTTAGTTTATAGTTTTAGACGCTCATGACTTAGTGACACCCCGATGTTTGGGGCTCGTTTTCGTATTTTCTATAATTATATTTAGAGTTGATTTAGTTTATGAAAAATTCAAATGTTGAAAATGTTTTATTAAATTCTTATAATCGATTTAGTAGTAATATTTTGGGAAATAAGCTTGCCTTGTAACACGATAGGCGTCATCACGACCATTGTTAGATTTTGGGTCGTGACATTTTATCAAGTAAATTTAAAGTGCGGATAGAATCACAATATATCTATTCTCCTCTTTATGCATTAGTTTTTGTTCTGCAATATTATAATTTTTTTATTTAGTGTTTATCTATTAATACGAATATTACGTATTTCTTTTCTAAATGGATGATGTTGAATTAGTTCAAAGGTTAAACAGAGAAATTCTTTTATTATATGTCATAAATATACTAATAATTATAATTATTATTTTTGTATTAATTTCAATAATAAATTAAATTGAATTCTTTTTTCCTTTTGTATTTAATATGAAAGTTTAATTTCTTATTAAAATCACTACATAGTAAGTTAAATGACATCTTTATATATTTTATTTATTTCTTGAAGTTATTGTTTATGTTTTGTCTTTAGTTTTATCTATTCTAATATTTTTAGTTATATGATCTTATCCATATAGCATGACCACATGAATTATTATTCAAAACCTTTCTCATCTCAAAAATTAAATTATTCTTGTCATTTTATATATCTCTACATTAAAGTTATTTATTTGAAGTTATTGTTTATGTTTTGTCTTTAGTTTTATCTATTCTAATATTTTTAGTTATATGATCTTATCCATATAGCATGACCACATGAATTATTATTCAAAACCTTTCTCATCTCAAAAAATAAATTATTCTTGTCATTTTATATATCTCTACATTAAAGTTATTTATTTATTATATATATATATTTATATATATGTATGTATATATATATATATATATGTATGTATACATACATATATATATATATATATACATACATATATATATATATATGTGTGTGTCTGTGTGTGATAGTTTCCTTAGAAATATATTAATATTTAATTATTTTTAATTCAAATTAAAAAAAGTAATTAATTATTAACTAACCTAACTAACATTATCCTAAAACTTGATACTTGTTGAATTTTTATTCTGCATCACGTTGATTTGCTTTTCCATAAGATAGATTTGGTCTCAAACTTGTATTAGGAGAAGTTTTGGGACCAAATATGGAATTTTCATTTTTTCAATACTCCCTTCATTCTTTGCTTCGTTGCTCTCCCTGAAATCAAAAGCTTCTTCTCCCGCCGTTCACCTGCCGGAACTCCGCCGGCAATGGAATTCTCGGACGAGTGGAAGTCTCTATGGCCTATATCTTCATCCTATTCGCCACCACTTCTACTATCAAATTATTCACATGAAGAAAAATCCTCCTCAAAACGACGCCGTATTGATAGTCCAATTGGCCCTTTCATTTTCAAGCCATGTGCAGAAACCCTAAGACTACTCCTCCGGTCGCCATTGTTATCAACTCGGCTTCCTCCTCCAGTTCCTGAGTTTTCTCTACCAAAATTTCTACAAACTTCAAGTAGTACACTTCCTTCTACAGCTTCTTCAATTGCTACACAGTTTATTACTCCACAGGTTTCTGAATCAATTCACAACTTTAATGCAATCCAATTGCTCCCTTGCCCTAATATTGGTGAAACTAACAAACCTAATTCGGTTCTTGGATTTTTTCCAACTGGGGAAAATTATGACCAAGTTGGGTATTTTATACTATGTTTTGAGGATAAACAAGTTGTGGTTAAGAAATTTAAGAATGGGAAATCTTTGTTAGTGCATAATCACAAGTTGAATTGTAGGATTTTGAGGTTATTAGTAAACCCAGTTACTGTTAGTGAAATTGATGATAGTGCTTGTTTATCTACTTTTGGGTATTTATTGGTTTGTACTTTGTATTCTGTTTATTGGTATAGTGTGAAGATGGGGGTTAAAGGTGTTGGCAGTGTTACGGTAGATTATATGGGTAGTGCTGATAGAAACTTGTTTAAGGGTTGTGCTGTTTCTCATGCTTGTTGGAGTCCACATTTGAGAGAAGAGTGTGTTGTGTTGTTGGAAAATGGGAACTTGTACTTGTTTGATATGGGTTCTTGCATGAGGAGTCGGACTTTGTTTGCTTGTGATGTATTGCAAGGGAAGAAATTGCAGGTTTTGTGGGATAAGTTGGATAGAGATGGAGAGTGGCTAAGCTGTGAATTTAGCTGGCATCCGAAGATTTTGATTGTTGCCAATTCAAGGGCTGTGTTTTTGGTGGATTTGAGGTCGGAGAAGTGCAAAGTCTGCACCTTGCTAAAGATTGAGGCAGTGTCGTTGGGTAGAAGTGATAGATTTCTTGCACTCTCTAGAGTGGAGTCTGATCCCTTTTGTTTTGCTGTAGTTTCTGGTCGCATGCTTCTTCTTTGTGATGTGAGGAAGCCATTAATGCCATTGTTGCGGTGGGTACATGGCCTGAATAATCCAGGTTACATGATTGTTTTAAGATTGTCAGACCTTAGGCCAAGCTCAATAGATGATAAATGGGCATGGGCGACCGAATCAGGGCGTTGCATTTTGGTAGGATCATTTTGGGACAGTGAATTTGCTCTATTCTGCTATGGGCCAGGTAGCAATCACGGCCGTGAGTTTCCTGAAATGTCGAAGCTCAGTAAATCGGTATATGCTTGGAGCAAACCTTCAAGCCTCTCACTTTCTGGTCGTGATTGTTGTTGTGAAAGTTGTCTTATGAGAGCAGATTTCTCTAAAGACATTCTTCCTGATTGGATTAATTGGAGGCAAAAGGAAGTCCTTGTTTTGGGGTTTGGTATTCTCAATAATGGCCTTCCTATCCAATTAGTTGATACTGATAATTCTGTTGGGTTTTTGCTTGTAAGATTAATGTCATGTGGCAGTTTAGAAGCTCAGAGATACACTGCAGCATGGGACTCTGAAGAAAGGTCAGAATCACCTTATGGAGGGAAATCTCTGTGCTCTGAAAATAACCTTCTGTATGATATGAGTATCGGAGAGTTGGAATTGAAAAAGAAATCTTACTACCTGAACCTTGACTTTCTAAAAGGGTATCTAAATGGAAAACTAACTAAAATCCTTAGTAGGAAACACATAGACAACCAAAAGGAATCCGAAGAAAATCCAGCAGAGATCCACCTGCAAATATGTCAGAAGCTTAAAGAATGTGGCATCACAAGACTGAGGCCATCTCAAACCGTTTTTGATGTTATCAGAGGTATCAGCTTTCCCGCAAGCATTTATGAGATTTCTATAGAAAGCATTTGCGCCAGTTTGCCGAATACTCTTCTAGGGCTGACTTTTTCTGCCTTGTCAAGATTCCCTGAAGTTCACCTGAAACCAAAGAAAGGTTCTCTAGAATTGTTTGATATTTTGGACAAACTATATCCACTGCCTTTTCCCTTGCATAAATGTTGTATTGATGAGACATCAGAAAAAGTTCAGTCTCCTAGTTCTTCTTCTGCTCCAATTCTTCCTCCTCCTTTTCTGGTGGCTCTTTATAGCCTTCAAATAGCAGAAAGAGATATATTGCCACTTGATGCTGAATTTAGGCTTCAGAGTGATAAAGTTATGAAGGTGGCCCATGAAATCGGTCTGTCACACACTGGTACTGAGCCTGGTGATGGCTGTTCAGTTTCCGTTGATGCAGATACTGAATGCCCTAGCAGTGTGATTGAAAAAATGAAGCCTCTCTGTTTGCATGAACCTGTGGCATTCTCTGACTGTAATATCTCTAAAATGGACTCTGTCGGAGTAGAACCTGATAAAAGATTTACATCCTTCATCTATAAAAACCACCAAGAACCTGTCTCAAGTGCTAGCAAAGAGCTGACAGGAATGGAGTTGTTCGATGAGGGGTGCCCAGTAGAGCTCAAATTCAATGATAGTTTCATCATACTGCAGGCAAATGAGCTGGAAACGTTTAAGTTGTTGAAACAAAAGGACTTAGGTTTCCAGAAAAGCTTTCAGTTGTATCAAGAGTATTTAAGTGGTTGAAAGGGGATTGTTTCAGTGAAGCACAGTTAGGGGTATCCAACACTCTCCAACAAATGGTACTTTCAAGGAGGGACCATGTGTACCAGATTGAGATGGCAGGTTGAACATCAAAGAGTTTGACAATGAATGTAAGATATCAATTTTCTCATACATTTATCTTTCTAATAACTCTTATTTTTATTGATAATAAACTTTAATTTTGCAGTTTATGGATTCCGTGACGGCAAAGAGTAGCTCATTGAGCCCTGAAGTTGTTACCCAGATACCACAGTATGCTTTCTCTCCTCTTTCTCCTCCTACCAATTTGAGCGGGTTATGAATTGTGCAGATCTGATTAGTCAAGCACATTCTGTGATTTGAAATGCAGGTTTCTTTTTTCTATTTTTTTTTTGTTTGGATGCTGGTGGTGTCCGGGTTAAATTGCAATTATTCGTTCTTAGTGAAATTCTTTAGTCATAAATCTAACTTTTCCCCTTTCCTCCTAGGTTTGTTTTCTGGTGTTCTTTTGGTACTCTTCTGCATAAGTGTAGCCTCCTCTATGTTTCTGTTGTCTGATTTTCTTCCGACTTTGGTCTGTTATCTGCTCTGCCCTGCATGGCTTATCTGTTCCTTTTTCCTTTGGGGTTGGTTTTTTTAGATTTCTCTTCGGAATTGGTTCTCTTGGTTGATAATTTTGTTAGTGGAGATCGAAGAGAATGTGATAATTTGGCGTAAGACTGGAATGTAAGTGCCTTCAACTTAAGGCGTTTCCATCTTAGCTTACTCTACTTGCTTTGAGATCTGCCATTTTGGGGCAGCTTCTTGTAGTTTTCCTCATAGTCATCTCTAATGCTCAATTGCTGTCATGTTAAAAAATTTTAAACCATAGACATGGATACAAACTACAAAGTAACAACCAAAGAAGTGGGATGCACGAATCATAGTCTCGATGGTATATCTCTGAGGGAATAAAGATAATATTGGTTCTTAATATGACAGAATTAATTTGGTTCTTAAAATGAGACTGTTTTTAGTTTTGCTTGGTGTGGAAAATAAACAGGCTCTCTGAGCACGTTAAAAATTTGTCCCTGTGTCCCTCTACTGACCGGAACACTTGTAGGATTAAACAATTAAATGTCTACAAAAGGAATATTAGTCTCTCAGCCTACAAAAGATTCTTGGCAATTTGTGATTATGAAGTTGTAGGTCCATCTGAATGAGTGCAAGAAAGATGCAGGATTTGGATCTATCTTTCTATTATTTATTTCTTTATGCATCATCATAGTAATGTCACTGATTCTTACTCTCGAGTCGAGGGTCTTTCGGAAACAGCCTCTCTGACCTCCACGGTAGAGGTAAGGTCTGCATACACATTACCCTCCCCAGACCCCACTTGTGGGATCCCACCGGGTTGTTGTTGTTGTATAGAAATGTCACTGATGGTTGGGTTTCTCCGGAAAACAAAGTATAACCAATAAATACCCCAAAAGTAACATATCAAGAATGACAAGTATTATCAATTTCACTAACTAGGCTAACTAATTATAGCCTCAAGATTCTACTATTCAACTTGTGATTATGTAGTAAAACTGTTTTCCCATTCTTAGGACCCGTTTGGCCATAGATTTTGCCAAATTTGTTTTGGTAAATACATGTTTATTCATAAATTTTATCCATATTTTGGCAAATTCCCAAAACCCAAATTCTTAAAGAGCTGGTTTTGGCCCAAAATATTATTATTACCTTTTTTAAAAATTGTCCCAAACTTTTGTATTTTATAAAAGAGCCCACCATTTATTATTTTGTAACGATGCTGCTTCGTCTTCTCGGTCATCTGATAGTGTATTATGTAGTTCATTATAAAAATGATAATTTTGTACCAAATTTATTTATGTTCAGGACTATGGTTTGTGATAATGATAATGAATGTTATTGATGAAGGTACTGTTGGGTATTTGTGATAGTTTTTAGAACTTGTAGGTATAAGTTATGTTTCATGTTTTTTCAAAAAAAAAAAAAAAAAGTGAAATATGTTTTGAAAACTGATGTCCAAACACATTTTCATCTTCAAACCAAACTTCACCCAAATCAATTTTTCAAAACAAATTTGGGAATCTATGGCCAAACGCTAGCTTAAATTCCTTAACCAAAATTTTGTTATCTTCCAATCATAGTATAAAAAACTCAATTTGGTCATAATTTTCTTCAATTTGAAAATTTCCATGAATCAAATTGGATTTGCTATTTTCACTAATATTAAGACAAGGAAGCAATAGGATTGCATTCAAGTTGTGAATTGAGTCAGAAAGATATCACCTATATTTTTGTCTCTGTCATAGGTCTGTAATCTGTACTTTTTTTTCCTTCTGTTTTTCCCGGTGTGAGACTGTGAGGGGGTAGAGGGTTGTTTTTGGTCTTTGTAATTTTTAGAGTATTACTGACCGGCGTTGATTCTTTTCATGGGGGCACGTCTTGTGTTTATGGTCAGTAAGTTTTAGTAGCATCTATTCAACATTGCTAATACAAATTTTCATTTTGTTTTTTTTTTCTTTGTGAATTTAGGTACTTTTTAATTTTTTTTTTGAAATTGTGTGGGTTTTGGGATTATTTATATTTTCCTTAATCTATCGATCAAGTTTTTTCACAAATAACTAACGTTCTGTAACGTGACATGTATTTATTTTCAACAAAAAAGTCTCCTCACTTTTTATCCCTTTCCTATGTTAACTCTCAAATCCTTTCTTTCTTATGCTCCTCTTTGTTGATTTTGACTCTAGGTATATCATATCTCCGTAAAAGTAACTTTGTGCAGCATCTTCATTTGGGATGTGTTGTATTTTCTGCATTAGAAAATAACAGTAAATGTATTTAATGGTTGAAATTTCAAACTGTCTTTGCCATGTTTGAGAATCACAATGAGTTGAAGCTTGTCATAAAGTAATAACACTCTGTAGGTGTCTTATTCTCCCAATCTATTCCTATTCTGTTTCAGATTCAGTCTATAGATTTTTTGACACTTACAGTTTCTGTTTCCTATATGTTATAGCTCCACCTCAATCCGCTAAAGTTTAAGCAAACTTCCAGTAGGTGGATATATGGGCAATTTGCAGCCAAAATAAATAACGATAGCAGTCAGCAGAGTTAGCGGACCCATATAATGACTGGAGTTCTTAATGTACTTGCAGTGTTGTGATTCACTGGATGTTCCTGATTGGAGTTAACTCTTTGCCCTTTTTGTTTGTCAGCAAGATATTAAAGTTCGTATAAGCTATTTCTGAGAACTACAATAAGCATGTGAATAATGATTTTTAAGTTTCCTCAACATTTATCTTCATTTTTCCTTTCTGATCTTCTTTACCTGTTGTAAGCAGTACATGTGGTAAAATAGTAAACATTTTGCTCGTGGTTGGATAGATTCTGTAACTAGTATGACAACTCTGAGATATTCAGAAGGGGGAAAAACCAGGATGCAACTGTCGCGGATCATTGGACAAAGCAAGGCTAGACTTTCAGTTTTAGGCATAACATAAACGACTGGGAGTTCAACAGTGTTTACAGCCTAAATCTATCTCTCTTACTTGGTAAAGTGATGCAAAGGGGAGATGTAAGGTGAGAGGTTGTTTTCAACACTTAAGAAGAGAATCTGGCAGCATTCCAAACTGGCCTTGGAGCGGCATTTGGAGAAACAAGGCACCTTTGAAGGTGGACTGGTTTACCTGGCTAGTGGCACAGAAAGCATGCCTAACCCAAGAGAACTTCAGAAAAGAGGGATCAATTTTTGCAGCAGGTGCCGTTTGTTTGAAAGGCAAAGCGAGGTTGTTAATTACATCTTCATTCATTGCGCTTCCACCATGAAGATTTGGCATTTCATTCTTAATACTGTAGGGGTTAGCTGGGGAATGCCAGAGACAACTACAGAATTACTGCAATGCTGGTATTTGAAAGGGCCGGAAAAGCACAAGCTGAAAACATGGAATTCACTTCCTCCTACAATCTGGTGGATCATATGGAAAGAAAGGAACACAATAACTTTTGAGTATTTAATTAGGCATTAAATACAGATTGCATTTCTTTACTCTCTTTTTTTTCTTTTTTTCTTTTTGGTGTAACATGGCAATGGCAAATGACATAGATGCTAGCCCAAGATCGACTTTTTTAGCTCATTGCATAATCTGTAATGTGGCTTTTCCATGTAAATATTCTGCAGTCCCTTGCTACACATTAATAGAAAACCTTTACCAATAAAATAACATTAAAAAAAACAGATATCTCAAAATTATACATCTACCTAAAATGGGGACTGCTGTTTTCAGCAATGACCAGAAGCTCTTACAGTTAATTTTTGTCCTTCCTTCCTGTATCTCTCGTGTATGCTTTTTAACATATATTTCTATGGACTAGAATGGTAGAATCATTCCCTGCTTTCAAGTTTAACTCATGCAACTTATTTTTAGAAGTGCCTTCTTGATTTCCTCTCACTGAACTTGTTAAGGAAAACATGAGAGGAGAGAATAAAATCTAGTTGTGTTACTTTGTGTTTTGAGATGATTTGAACAATCTGAAACTATTGGATTATATTTTTTTAAGCAAAACTGCTTAGAGAATCAGTATAGATCCAGTATACATGTGAGCAAGCAAAGTTGTGGTGGCTTGGACAGAAGAAACTCTCTACTTCTCTGTTAACCTCAGCTTCTGCTAATTACTGGTCCACATTTATGAGCTTTTGCTGTATTTGCCCATCATTTCCTGGCTTAGCCTCCGCTGAATAAGAAGATAAGGACGAAAGAGGAATCCCTCTTAGTTTTCGAGCTTTCCATTCAGGCCAGACCATAGAGAGGATAGCATTCTGAGGGTTTAGGTTTAGGAGAATTAAGATAGTCATTGTTCCCACTTACGCATGTTTCAATAACTCCTCTTGGAGAGGAATTTATTCTCTGCTTATATATGGTCAAAAGCATATGCATTTGATTGAGAATTAAGTTCTGCGTGACTAGCAGAAGAGGAAATTGAGAAAGCTAGTATCAAGGTGGAAAAAAGGATACAGAGGGTGCAAAGAAAACAAGAAGTTGAATATATTTACGAAGGTTGTCTATAGTTGTGATAAGTGGTGTAGTAGTGAGGAAGGGGATCTAAAGAAGAGCAAAGATAGCTTGAGGTGGAAATGGTATCATGGCATATTTATATATGTGCGATACATCCTATGTGATGTGCAAAACATGTGCGATACATCCCATGTGTTGTGCAAAACATGCGTTTCGAAAATGGAAGAGTACATATTTATGTACGATACATCCTATGTACGGTACAAAATATATGTTTCAAAAATGCATAAGTATATTTTATGTGCGACACATCCTATGTATTGTACAAAACATGTGTTTTAGAAAATAGATGAGTACATATTTATGTGCGATACATCCTATGTACCGCGCGAAACATGTATTTCGGAAATAGATGAGTACATAGTTATATGCGATATATCCTATGTACCGCACGAAACATGTGCTTCGGAAAATAGATGAGTACATATTTATGCGATGCATCCTATATTTTTGATTTTTTGACACTCTTTCTCTGTTCCACAACTATTCACACATCTCTCTCTCTAAATCATCGGACCTCCGGCGAACACGGACCAGGTAAGACCCTCGGCCCCCACCCCACCCCACCCCACCCCTTGTCTTCTTTTCCTCTCTTTCTCTCTCTTGCTTTCTCTTTCTTCCCCGTTACTTCCCTTTCCCCCTCCCTTTCTTTCTTGTTTTCTTGCCCCCCCCTTTTTGCTTCCCAGATCTGCCCCCCTTTTTATATTTTCCTTTTTTTTCTCTCCCCTATACCTCGTCTCTTCCACCTCGTCCCCCTATTTTCTGGCGCACTGACCTAGTCTAGCGGCGGCGGCGGCTGAGATAATTTTCCAGCGAGCCTCGGACGAAGCGGGCGGGAACTTCCAAAACATAGCTGCTGTGGACAACACCTTTGTCGGCACTCGTTGTGATTTCAGGTTCTATTGTTCTTGCTTAGAATTTTCTATTTGTTAATATTGGACTCGTGTGAGTTGGTACCTCCCGTTTTCCAATTTTCCTTTGTTGTGTTAGTTAAATTGTTGTCAGCTTAGTTCGTATTAGTTTATTCACCGTATTAGTGTGCCTGTAGTTGCAACTTGTCTTCTTCTGATTTGGTCTATTATATTGTGTGTGATAGTGATTTTCCTTACTCTGCCGTAGGTATAGTGGCTGTGGTCTGGAATGGTCGAGTGAGGTCATGTCCTCGGGGGAAACAGGGGGTGGGGCGGGAGGTAGGGCAGGGGTTAGGAGGTGGGGCGAGAGGCAAGAGAGGTAAAGGGAACAAGGGTGTCTGTAGGTTGAGAGTTGGGTCATGGAATGTAGGTACATTGATGGGTAAGTCTATAGAGATGGCGAAGATCCTCCAGAAGAGGAAGGTCAATAAAGCGTGTGTCCAGGAGACTAGGTAGGTAGGGTCGAGGGCGAAGGACGCAGACGGGTATAAACTTTGGTACTCAGGAGTCCAGAAAGGTAAGAATGGAGTGGGCATCTTGGTGGATAGGGAACTCATAGAGTCCGTGGTCGAGGTTAGACGAGTGAATGATAGATTGATGATTATTAAGTTGGTGGTTGGAGAGTGCACCCTAAATGTCGTTAGCGCCTATGCGCCGCATGTGGGCCTAGATGAGGAGGTTAAACGACGCTTCTGGTAGGGGTTAGATGAGATTGTGCGTCAGGTTCCGCCTAGTGAGAATCTATTCATAAAAGGGGATTTCAATGGGCATATTGGGTCGACTGCAGGTGGTTATGGCGAGGTGCATGGAGGCTTCGGTTTTGGGGAGAGGAACGGAGGAGGTACATCGCTAAGGTTTTTGGGTTGGTGATTGTGAACTCTAGCTTTCCAAAGAGGGAGAGGCATTTGATTACTTTTCAAAATGCGGTGGCGAAGACTCAGATTGACTATCTCCTCCTCAGGAGAGGTGACAGAGGACTGTGCAAGGATTGCAAGGTGATTCCGGGTGAGATACTCACGACGCAACATAGGCTCTTGGTGATAGACGTTGGTATTATGTTAAAGAGGAGGAAAAGGTCTACTCGAGGAAGTCCGAGAATCAGGTGGGGAGCCTTAGCTAAGGATAAAGCCCAAGAGTTGGAGGGGCGGTTGTCGGCTATGGGAGCTTGGAGGAGCAGTGGTGACGCGAGCACTATGTGGTCAGCGACAACAGAATGTATTAGGGAGGTTGCGAGAGAGGTGTTAGGAGTCTCGACGGGCGTCTCTGGTGAGCACAAAGGAGACTGGTGGTGGAATGAAGTGGTTCAAGGTAAAGTGGAAGCTAAGAAGGCGGCGTACCTGAAGTTAGTGGGGAGCATAGATGAGGAGGAGAGGCGAGCATGCATGGAGAGGTATAAGACAGCTAGGAAGGAGGCTAAGCTGGCAATCATAGAGGCCAAGACTGCGGCATATAGTCGTATGTACGAGGAACTGGGGAAAAAAGGCGGGAAGAAGAAGTTATTCCGGCTGGCCAATTTGAGAGAGAGGAAGGTTCGGGATTTGGACCAAGTGAGATGCATCAAGGACGAAGATGGTAGAGTATTAATGGAAGTTGTCCAAATTAAGAGGAGATAGCAGACTTACTTTCATAAACTTCTGAATGAAGAAGGGGATCAGGATATTGTGCTTCTGAATGAAGAAGGGGATCAGGATATTGTGCTAGGCGAATTGGAGCATTCCGAGAGTCACCGTGACTTTGGGTACTGTAGGCGTATCGAGGTTGATGAGGTCGTGGGAGCTATGCGTAAGATGAGTAGGGGCAGAGCGATCGGGCCAGACGAGATTCCGGTGGAATTTTGGAAGTGTGGGGAGAGCAGGTTTGGAGTGGTTGACTAGGTTGTTTAATATTATTTTTAAGGCGAAGATGATGCCGGATGAGTGGAGGTGGAGTACGGTGGTCCCATTGTATAAGAACAAAGGTGATATCCAGAGTTGTAACAATTATAGGGGTATCAAATTACTGAGTCATACTATGAAAGTGTGGGAGATGGTGGTTGAAGTGAGGGTGAGGATGACAGTATATGTATCCGACAACCAGTTCGGGTTCATGCCGGGTCGTTCGGCTGCAGAAGCTATACACCTTGTTAGGAGGTTGGTGGAACTGTACAGAGAGAGGAAGAAGGATCTGCACATGGTCTTTATTGACCTAGAGAAAGCGTATGATAAGGTTCCTAGAGAAGTTCTCTGGAGATGCCTGGAGGCAAAATGTGTGTCGGTTCCCTATATTATGGCGATTAAGGACATGTATGATGGGGCTAAGACTCGGATTAGGATAATAGACTCTGAGCATTTTCCGGTTTTAATGGGGTTACACCAAGGTTCTGCGCTCAGTCCATTCTTATTCGCCCTGGTGATCGACGCGTTAACACACCATATTCAAGGGGAGGTTCCATGGTGCATGCTATTCGCCAATGACATAGTTCTGATTGATGAGTCGCGAGCCGGTGTTAACGAGAGGCTAGAGATTTGGAGACAGGCTATTGAGTCAAAAGGTTTCAAGCTGAGCAGGACGAAAACAGAATACCTGGAGTGTAAATTCAGCGCTGAGCTAGGGGAAGTGGGCGTGGATGTGAGGCTTGAATCACAGGTCATCCCGAGTTGAGGCAGCTTCAAGTACCTTGGTTCGGTTATCCAGGGGGAGGAAAGATCGACGAGGATGTCACACACCGTATTGGGGTAGGATGGATGAAGTGGAGGTTAGCATCTGGAGTCCTGTGTGACAAGAGAGTGCCACCAATACTCAAAGGTAAGTTCTATAAAGCAGTGGTTAGACCGGCCATGTTGTATGGGACTGAGTGTTGGCCCGTTAAGAACTCACATATCCAGAAGATGAAAGTAGCAGAAATAAGGATGTTGAGGTGGATGTGCGGGCACACTAGGATAGATAAGATTAGGAATGATGTTATTCGAGAGAAGGTGCACGTGGCTCCCATTGATGACAAGATACGGGAAGTGAGGCTTAGATGGTTCGGACATGTTCAGAGAAGAAGCCCAGATGCTCCGGTACGGAGGTGTGAGCGGCTGGTTGTGGAGGGCACGAGAAGAGGTAGATGACGGCCTAAGAAGTATTGGGGAGAGGTGATCAGACAGGATATGGTGAGGCTCCAGATTTTCGAGGACATGACACTTGATAGGAAGATGTGGAGGTCGAGTATTAGAGTTGTAGGTTAGGATGTAGTTGAGTCTTGACTTACTTCGTACCATTGTGGGACTAGCCATATAGGGTTTTTGTCTAAGATAGCTAGTGACAATGTTGTATTTTACTACTTCGCTTTTTAGTGCATGTCTTATTTACTAGCTATCGTTTTTGCTTTGCATCTTTCTTCTGCATTTCATGGTGTTCCTATTTTTTTTATGATTGTTGTGGTGATACTAATATTGTCTCCTTTTGTCCTTTTGTCTTTTTGTTTTCTTGAGCCGAGGGTCTTTCGGAAATAACCTCTCTACTCCTTTGGGGTAGGGGTAAGGTCTGCGTACACACTACCCTCCCCAGACCTCATTAGTGAGATTTTACTGGGTTGTTGTCGTTGTTGTTGTTGTTGTTGTTGTTGTTGTTGTTATCCTATGTACTGTGCAAAACATGTGTTTCAAAAAATAGATAAATACATATTTATGTGCGATACATCCTATGTAATGCATGAAATGTGTGTTTTGAAAATAGATGAGTATATATTTATGTGCGATACATCCTACGTATTATGTGCGTTATATCATATGTACTGCACGAAACATATTATATAGCAAGAGATAACACATCCTTTGAGATACATCGTATGTGATGTTCAAAACATTTGTTTCAAAAGTATCCCTTTAAGGAAGTTTTCATAGTAGAGATTCATTTAGTAATTAAAGTTTAATGTAGATGCCGATGTAACAAGGTTTTAGAATATAATTTTTAATCCGTCCAATTTGAATGTTTTGTTGAGATACATCATGATTCATGCATATATTATTACGTGCAAAACGCGTGTCTCCAAAGTATCATTTTGAACGAAAGATCAAATATTGTTAAATAATTCCTTCAATACAGATTATTAGAGGAGGTGATAGGGAAATAATGTGTGACAAAAAGGTAAGTAGATAAGAACAAAGATAGCAAAAGTTAAGAATTAGCAAGATCGATACAAATTCATGCGAAATACATCGTGGGTGTCACATTTAAAGCACGTGAGAGGAGATAGAGATTGTGTATAAGTGGAAAAAGGTAAACAGATAAGCATAAAGCAACAATAGTTAAACAATGCATATATACAAATTTATATGAGATATATCGTGTATGATGTGCAAAAGACGTGTTTCGAAAGGATTTTTTTTAAGGCAAAAAACAAGATTTAACAAAAGAGATTCCTTAATAGAGATACTGTTAGAACATACTTAGCGAAAGCAAGCATACAAACCTGACAGCAAATACATATAAACTAGACAATGATATAATTGCTAGATTAGAAATACTGACCTCTTGAAATTGTTGTAAAGGTTCTCCATACAGCAAGAATCCAGGGCTGCAGTCTTCTGCTACGATCCTGGTAATACCTTGGACGAATATGTTTTGAGTAGGCAAGAACAACACAACTCTAAATGGTGAGTTATTGGGTGAAAATTGTCTTTCTTAAGTAGAAACGTTTTCAGCCAAAATAAGGCTCTAAAAAACGTGTAGGATTCTACTTGTAACTCTACCGAATGACTTTTCTCCCAAGTCACTTTTTACCCAAGTCAGTCCAGATTTTTAATATGTATAGCAGGGGCCACATAAATAATAAGAGGCTACTAATTATAGTATTAATTCAAAATTTTGCATGAATTAATTCTTACTATAATTAATTATAATTTATTTCACTAAAAAATTATAATTGAACCCCTCAATATGAATTTCGAAAATTTACGAACACTTATTTTATCTCCCCATGTTAAGATCCCAAATACCATTTAATTTAATTAAATCACTGAAAATTTAATTTAATCAACTAATTAAATCCTTTATAATTCCGCTTAAACTATTTCATGTGACGGATACAAAATTCATCGGCCGGGTTTTCACATAAAAACTTATAAGCTTACATGAAAGGGGTATCATCAAACTCAAAATCGAGTCATGGATTCTATCAGCTAATTATTATTTCACAAATATTATTCGTTATTGTCCCATCTATTAGGTATACACTAACTCTGAATAGAGTTGTACCTTTTGATAAATTAAAACAATAAATAAATCACATTGATCATAATAATTATATCAAGATTAGGAGTATAAGCTCATTTTAATGAATTAGAGAAAATATTTTTTATATATATATTCAGTACAAAAACATCTTTTCTCTACTTGGTCCGTTCAA
This sequence comes from Nicotiana tomentosiformis, assembly GCF_000390325.3. NCBI lineage: Eukaryota > Viridiplantae > Streptophyta > Magnoliopsida > Solanales > Solanaceae > Nicotiana > Nicotiana tomentosiformis. The sequence goes on along the minus strand of NC_090812.1, from coordinate 35,471,642 downwards.
TATACACTAAGTATACTAGCACAAGAAGTTGGAGTAAAACCACTCCCATAATCAAGACAAATTATACTATAATCTTGTGTTACAATCTTCAAGATATTTTGTCTAATAATATCTTTGATTGTGAACATAGTTTATTAATTGTGTGAACCGGTAATTTAATCTTTTGTGCATGAGCTAAGACTCCATATACTAAATTGTCTACTACATAACTAAAAGGATACACATGTAACAAATGATCTATTTAAAAAGATACTTTATTGAATTGAATAAATTAAATAAAATATTATTCCATAAAGAATTAAACAAAATACTATATCTAAACCGCATGATTAACAGAATATTCCAACGGATACAAGAGAGGTGACTAAAAAAGATAGTATAATAATGGAAAAAGAAAATAAAGAAAGGACAAATATCACAAGAGCTAAAAAATAGATGGGTATAAATTCACGTGAGATACATTATGTAAAACATGCAAAAAACGTGTTTCAAAAGTGCCTTTGAATTAGAGACGAGCTTTCAAAAAAAAAATCTTTAATGAAGACAAGCAAAATAGGTGATTAAGAGAAGTAATGTGTCGGTGTGTATACAGTCGAAATAGATTTCGGCTTTCGTACGATTGATCGAGGTCGAAAATTAGTGGATCGAAGAAAGATTTCGTAATATCGAGATGGGTTCCGAAGATGATATGAACGAGCTTAAGATTTCAGGTATAGGTCAAACACCAAGTTCAAAGTTATTATCGAGCTCGGGTCCGAATCGAACTGTGATTAGATGATTTCGAGCTTAAGGGGCAGAGACCAACCGATACCGAGCCCGAATCATCAATTGATCTCGAGTCCACATCGAGCTCTAGAAGCAATACCGACTAGCACCGAGGCCGATCGAGCTCGAGCTCACAGACAAGAGCCGTTGCAAACACACTAAGGGAGAGAATCTCGGCAGAAATTAGGGAAAAACTGATTTATCATGGGTTCTCCACTATGTATTTTTAATTATATCTAAAGTAGGATGCTCCACTATAAAGGGGATAGCTACATTTATGTAGAGGACAGTTCTTTGGCTTATATTATAAATTCAAGCACCATACACTCATATATTGAAGAGTTATTCTTTTAAGATTCATAAATTGATTCATCTTGCTTAGTCCTAAGAATCATCTTCTTTCCAACCTTATTTATTTGGTATCCGTATTTGAGATTTCTCTTTATCCTTACAATTTATATTAAGCTATACCACATATCCTTAGAACTACATACAAATTAAACTCTATCTATTTTTCGGGTAAATAGTTTGGCGCCCACCGTGGGGCTAAGGATAACAGTGGTTATTTGATACGAATCTGTAAAAACACACCGTTTTGCATTTGTTTCCGAAAGTATCTTAGATTTCGGATTAGCAACGACTAACTACCAATCAAATGGCCTTACCTATCGACAACAAAGCTGGTCTTCAAGATGAGAACAACAACTTGACACCCAATACCGAAGACCACTTGTCAACGCCGTTGGAGCTCGAATCGAAGTGCCGATAGATATCAATTCGTATATGTCCATTGAGGCGAACCAACATTTTGAACCTGAAAATAGCATTCATGGTGGTACTCGGTCTGCAGCTCGAGATACCTATAACGTCGAGGAAAATAGCGCCAGCTTGTGTATGATTTTCGAAATGTTACAAGTTCAACATGCAACAATCGCTCAATTGCAGAATCAAACCCAGATACCGAGTAGACCGGAGCCCAATCAACCATGAGAAATCGCCCATACAACGGAACCAGCTATAGTGAAATCAAATGAGCAGGAGTTGGGGACTAATCCCGAAATTGTTAAGATGTTCGAAGAGCTGACCAAACGAATAGAATCGGGAGAAAGGAGGATCGAAACAAACGACAAAAAGGTGAAGACATACAACTCCAGGGTTGATCAGATCCCGGGGGCACCACCAATATTGAAGGGCTTAGATTCCAAAAAGTTCATACAAAAGCCTTTCCCCCCAAGCGTGGCTCCTAAACCAATCCCAAAGAAGTTTTGCATGCCTGAGATTCCTAAATATAACGGAACTACCGACCCCAACAAACATGTCACCTCATACACATGTGCCATCAAAGGGAACGATCTAGAGGATGATGAGATCGAATCCGTATTATTGAATAAATTCGGTGAAACCCTGTCAAAGGGAGCAATGATATGGTATCATAATTTGCCATCTAATTCTATAGATTCTTTTGCTATGCTTGCAGATTCCTTCGTAAAAGCACACACCGGGGCCATAAAAGTTGAGACCAGGAAGTCAGACCTGTTTAAGGTAAGACAAAAGGATAACGAGATGCTAAGGGAATTCGTGTCTCATTTTTAAATGGAACGAATAGATCTACCCCCGATCACAGACGATTGGACTGTTCATGCTTTCACTCAAGGTTTGAATGAACGAAGTTCGATGGCTTCACGGCAGTTGAAGCACAACCTGATCGAGTACCCAGGCTATCACTTGGGCCGACGTGCACAATCAGTACCAATAAAAAATTAGGGTCGAAGATGATCAGTTGGGGTCTGAACCCACTGCTCGAATGGATATCAATGGAGAGTAAGGTCCGATCAGGGATCGATACCGACCGTATAACGAAAACCACAGAATCAATGAATCGAGACGTAACCCTGGACAAAGCAACAAAAGAAGTGATCGAAGTCAAGGGTCTCAGGGGCTGATGAACAGAAGTGGGTTCGACAGCCCTACCGGATCTAAGGTAGCGCCTCGGTTATCGGAGTATAACTTCAGCATTGATGCATACGCCATCGTGTCGGCTATCGAACGCATCAAAGACACTAAATGGACTCAACCCATGCAGACCGATCCTTCCCTGAGAAATCCCAATTAAATGTGCGAATATCATGGCACCCATGGCCACAGAACGGAAGATTGCAGGCAACTAAGAGAGGAGGTAGCCCGGTTATTCAATAAAGGGCACCTTCGAGAATGTTTAAGCGACAGGGCGAAGAACCATTTCAAAAACAAGGATTTCGGCAAGCAAAACGAACAAGAAGAACCACAACACATCATTCACATGATCATCAGCGGCGTCGATACCCCTCAAGGGCCAGTGCTTAAACGCACTAAGACATCGATTGTGAGAGAAAAGTGATCTCGAACTTAGGATTACGCACCCATAGGAACATTGTCGTTCAATGATGAAGATGCAGAAGGAGTCATACAACCTCATAACGATGCACTGGTAATATCCATACTTATGAATAAAACTAAAGTTAAGCGTGTGTTAATTGATCCAGGTAGCTCGGCCAACATCATTAGATTGAAGGTCGTACAACAGCTCGGTCTATAGGACCAGATCGTACCCGCGACCTTGGTTCTAAACGGATTCAATATGGCATGTGAAACCACCAAAGGCGAGATAATTCTGCTGATAAAGGTGGCCGGGACCATCCAAGAAACGAAGTTCCCCGTAATCGAAGGCGACATGAGGTACAACGCCGTTTTTGGAAGGCCATGGATCTACAATATGAGAGTTGTACCTTCGACCCTACACCAGGTTCTTAAATTCCCAACATCGAGGGGGGTCATAACAGTGTACGGAGAACAACAGGCCGCAAGAGAAATATTTTCCGTCGAGGAAATGAATCCGATACCCTCGCCTTCGCCAATAAAAGGATCGAGCTCAAAAGGGGAACAAGATGCCAAATAACAATCACAGACACCAGCTTTAACCCAGCCAGAAAATCAGAAGATCGATGAAGATGATGATCAAAGGATCCCTCGATCCTTCGTGCTTCCCGATGATTCCGACGCTACCCAATAAACGATTGAAGAGTTGGAGCAAGTCATATTAATCGAGCATTTACCCGAATGAAAGGTATACTTGGGAACGAGATTAACCCCAGAACTCAGGAACAGGCTTATTCAATTTCTTATTGATAACATGGATTGTTTTGCTTGGTCCCATTTAGATATAACATGGATTCCACTGGATATAATGATGCATCGGCTAAGCGTGGACCCTAGGTTCCAACCAATAAGGCAAAAGAGAAGGCCCCAATTCGAGGTAAAACACGTATTCATAAAGGACGAGGTAACTAAACTTCTCAGAATAGGGTCCATTGGGGAGGTAAAATATCCCGAATGGTTAGCCAATGTAGTTGTAGTCCTTAAAAGAGGGAACAAACTTAGAATGTGTGTAAATTACAAGGATTTAAACAGGGCATGCCCTAAAGATTCTTTTCCATTGCCTAACATCGATCGCACGATCGATGCCACGGCCGGCCACGAGATCCTTACTTTTCTCGATGCCTATTCCGGGTATAATCAAATCCAAATAAACCTGGAAGACCAGGAAAAGACTTCATTTGTCACCATGTATGGAACATATTATTATAATGTGATGCCCTTCGGGCTAAAAAATGCAGGAGCTACTTACCAACGCCTAGTAAATAAAATATTTGAGAAACAAATAGGTAAATTAATGGAAGTTTATATTGATGACATGCTAGTTAAGTCCCTGCACACAGAGGACCATTTGACCCATTTGCAGGAAACATTCAAGATTTTAAGAAAATATAATATGAAGCTCAACCCCGAGAAATGTTCTTTCGGGGTCGGTTCAGGCAAGTTTCTTGGCTTCATGGTGTCAAATCGGGGGATCGAGATTAACCCCGATAAAATCAAGGCCATCGAAGACATCACCATCGTGGACATCGTAAAAGCCGTGCAGAGGCTAATGGGACGGATTGTAGCCTTAGGCCGATTCATTTCAAGGTCGTCAGATCGAAGTTACAAATTTTTCTCTTTACTCAAAAAGAAGAACGATTTTGCTTGGACCCCGGAATTCCAACAGGCATTAGAGGAATTAAAATGATATCTATCGAGCCTACCACTGCTTCATACTCCAAAAACAGACGAAAAACTTTGGTTGTACTTGGCAGTATCGGAAAATCGTGGTAAGTGGTATCCTAGTTCGAGAAGAGCAAAGTACGCAATTTCCCGTCTATTATTTAAGTCGAACCTTAGGAGAAGCAGAAATTAGATATCCACACTTAGAAAAATTGGTACTTGCACTGATAAGCGCCTTTAGAAAGTTAAGACCGCACTTTCAATGACACCCCATATGCGTATTGACCACTTACCCACTCCGTAATATTTTGCACAAGCCCGAACTATCAGTCCGATTGGCTAAATGGGTCGTCGAACTCAGTGGGTACGATATCGAATATCAACCCCGTACGGCCATCAAGTCTCAAAGTTTAGCGGACTTCGTGGCTAATTTCACGTCGACCCTCATACCTGAAGTTGAAAAAGAACTCTTATTGAAATCGGGTACGTCATAAGGGTATGGACCCTTTTTACGGACGGGGCTTCGAACGTGAAGGGGTCCGGGCTAGGCATTGTTTTAAAGCCACCCACAGGTAACACTATTAGGCAATCTATCAAAACTACTAGGTTGACTAACAACGAGGCCGAGTATGAGGCCATTATTGTAGGTCTCGAGCTAGCTAAGAGCTTGGGAGCAGAAGTCATTGAAGCCAAGTGTGACTCTTTGCTGGTGGTAAATCAAGTAAACAAAACCTTCGAAGTTCGAGAAGATAGAATGCAAAGGTATTTGGACAAACTGCAGGTCACTTTGCACCATTTCAAAGAATAGACTTTACAGCATGTTCCACGAGAGCAAAACAGTGAGGCCGATGCACTTGCAAATTTGGGATCATCGGTCGAGGAAGGTGAGATAAGCTCGGGGACTGTCGTTCAACTCTCGAGATCCGTGATCGAAGAAAGTCATGCCGAGATAAATTCTACAAGCTTAACCTGGGATTGTAGGAATAAGTATATTGAATACTTAAAGAATGGAAAGCTCCCATCAGACCCTAAAAGATTGAGGACCCTACGAACCAAAGCTGCTCGATTCATACTAACTGCAGTTGGAACGTCATACTGAAGGACATTCGATGGACCATTGGCAGCATGCTTAGGTCCAGGAGACACCGACTACATCCTACGTGAGTTGCACGAGAGAACTTGTGGAAATCACTCTGGTGCCGACTCATTAGTCCGAAAAATAATCAGGGCAGGGTATTATTGGATCGATATGGACAAAGATGCGAAGGAGTTTGTTCGAAAATGTGACAAATGTCAAAGGTTTGCACCAATGATTCATCAGTCCGGAGAGCAACTTCACCCAGTCCTATCCCCATGGCCATTCATGAAATGGGAAATGGATATCGTCGGCCCTCTGCCATCGGCCCCAGGTAAAGCTAAGTTCATTCTATTTATGACTGGCTATTTCTCTAAATGGGTTGAAGCACAGGCGTTTGTAAAAGTAAGAGAGAAAGAGGTTATAGACTTTATCTGGGATCATATCGTATGTCGATTCGGGATACCCGCCGAAATAGTGTGTGACAATGGGAAACAGTTTGTCGGCAACAAAGTGACAAAATTCCTCGAAGACCACAAAATAAAAAGGATATTATCAACACCGTATCACCCCAGTGGGAACGGACAGGTCGAATCAACGAACAAAACTATCATTCAAAACCTAAATAAGAGGTTGAACGACGCTAAGGAAAAATGGAGAGAAATCCTACCCGAAGTTCTTTGGGCATATCGAACAACATCAAAATCTAGTACTGGGGCAACCCCGTTCTCCTTAGTATATGGCTCCGAAGCCTTGATTCCAGTTGAAATCGGGGAACCGAGTGTCAGGTTTCGATATGCAACAGAAGTGTCAAATAACAAGGCTATGAACACTAGCCTCGAATTATCGGATGAAAAATGAGAAGCTGCTCTTGTCCAATTGGCCGCCCAAAAGCAACGAATCAAAAGATACTATAATCGAAGAACTAAGCTTCGCCATTTTAAACTCGGGGACTTGGTGATAAGGAAAGTCACTCTCAGTACCCGAAATTCAAATGAAGGAAAACTAGGACCGAATTGGGAAGGACCGTATCAGGTTCTCGAAAACGTCGAAAAAGGATCATACAAGCTCGGTATCATAAACGGCAAACAACTATCAAGCAATTGGAATGTGTCGCACCTAAAATGATACTACTGCTAAGGTACGACCCTCCCATATTCATTTACATTTCGAAACTAACCCCTGCAGGAGTCCGATCAGGAGCTAGGATGGATCCTTCAATACGAAGGCCTAGGTCTGAAAGCACGTATTGCACTCTTTTTCCCTTAGACCAGTTTTATCCCAAATAGGTTTTTCGTCAAGGTTTTTAATGAGGCAACCATTGATCGTGCTAACTTAGAAATAAATCGATAGTATCTGAGGCCTCTTTACAATCGACCTCGAATACTGGGGGGTATTAGCCCTCAAATATATCAAGTTCGATGCAAGAAAGTTACTTCATAACAACAGGGTTCCGATAGGAAAAATTGTAAGAGCTAAATGGTCAAAATAACCATGCTCATGTAGTTGGCCCGAGCCCTGACACAAAACATGAACACATGTACAATGACTTGCAAAGAAAATTTCGTCTTTACCGATATCTTATATCCAAGATTTATTACGCAAACAGGCTTAAGGTAAATCAACGAGTTTGAGCAACACTCACTCAACTATCAAGCCTACGGGCTACATTACTTCGAGTTTGAAATCACTCACTCGACTAATAAGCCCACGGGCTACATTACTTCGAGTTCGAATCATTCACTCGACTACTAAGCCTACGGGATACTTTTATTTCGAGTTCGAGCAAACACTCACTTGACCATTACGCCTACGGGCTACATTACTTCGAGTTCAAAACATTCACTCGACTACTAAGCTTACAGGCTGCTTTTATTTCGAGTTCGAGCAAGCACTCACTCGACTACTACGCCTACGGGCTACATTACTTCGAGTTCGAAACATTCACTCGACTACTAAGCCTACGGGCTACTTTTATTTTGATTTCAAGCAAGCACTCACTCGACTACTATGCCTACGGGCTACATTACTTCGAGTTCGAAACATTCACTCGACTACTAAGCCTATGGGCTACTTTTATTTCAAGTTCGAGCAAACACTCACTCGACTACTATGCCTACGGGCTACATTACTTTGAGTTCGAATCATTCACTCGACTACTAAGCCTACGGGCTACTTTTATTTCGAGTTCGAGCAAGCACTCACTCGACTACTACGCCTACAGGCTACATTACTTCGAGTTCGAATCATTCACTCGACTACTAAGCCTACGGGCCACTTTTATTTCGAGTTCGAGCAAATACTCACTTGACCATTACGCCTACGGGCTACATTACTCCGAGTTCGAAACATTCACTCGATTACTAAGCCTACGGGCTATTTTTATTTCGAGTTCGAGTAAGCACTCACTCGACTACTACGCCTACGGGCTATATTACTTCGAGTTCGAATCATTCATTTGACTACTAAGCCTACGGGATACTTTTATTTCGAGTTCAAGAAAGCACTCACTCGACTACTACGCCTACGGGCTACATTACTTCGAGTTCGAATCATTCACTCATCTACTAAGCCTACGAGCTACTTTTATTTCGAGTTTGAGCAAGCACTCACTCGACCACTATGCCTACGAGCTACATTACTTCGAGTTCGAATCATTCACTCGACTACTAAGCCTACATGCTACTTTTATTTCGAGTTCGAGCAAGCACTCACTTGATCATTATGCCTACGGGCTATATTACATCGAGTTCAAATCATTCACTCGACTACTAAGCCTACGGGCTATTTTTATTTCGAGTTCGAGCAAGCACTCACACAACTATTACGCCTTCGGGCTATATTACTTCAAGTTCGAATCACTCACTCAACTAATAAGCCTAAGGGCTACATCACTTCAAGTTCAAACAATCACTCAACTCGACTACTAAGCCTATGGGCTACCTTATTTCAAGTTTGAGTAAGCACTCACTCGGTTATAAAGGCTACGAAGTCCAAATTTGATCAAATTGCCTAAATCCTTATGAAAACATTCATAAGGCATGAATAAAATCTTCACAAGGCAGGAAACAAAACAGAAGCAAGTCGGTAAAAGAAAAAAAAATTATATATATATATATATATATATATACAAGATTGTTTACATGATTGATTACAATATAGAAACTAAGGGCTAAGTTTCTTGGTTATCTCCGGGAGCGGTCTCTTCTCCACTGGGCTCCCCCCCCCCTATTCTTGGATCCGCTCTTACTCCCATCATCATCATCATTATCATCATCGTCATCATCGGAAGCCAAGGCTTCAACATCAGCTTCGAGTTCTTTAGCCCTTTTTATCTCTTCAGCGAGATCGAAACCTCAAACATGGATCTCCTCGAGGGTCTCCCTCCGAGATCGGCACTTAGCAAGTTCAGCGACCCAATATGCTCGAGTATCGGCGGTCTCGGCTGCCTCTCTTGCTTGGACCTGGGCAGCTTCAGCATCGGCCCGATAGACGGCCACGAGTGCATCCGCATTGGCCTTTGCCTTTTCGGTATTAGATTCGGCCTTGGCAAGTTCAGAGGTCAACCAAGCCTCGATCTTCTCTATTCTTCTTGCTTGAACCGAGCTTTTCTCCTTCATACTTTGAAGTTGGTTTTCGGCCGATGATAATTGGGCTCGAGCAGCTTCTTTCTCTGTAACAAAGTGATCCATACCTTCTTTCCACTTCAAAGATTCCGCTTTTATCACATCGACCTCCTCACGGAGTTTCCCGATCATCTCAATTTTCTATTGCAGCTGTGAGACCAAAAAAATAGACATCGTTCCAGTATCGAGCCCATAGGCTTTTAAAAGTATCATTACCTGCTTGGACAGATCGGTCTGATCTTGGTAAGCCTTGGCCAACTCAGCTCGGAGGTCTTTTATTTCCTCTCCCATTTGCCCTAAGAGGAGTTTAAGGGAGTTCCTCTCCTCCGTAACCCGTTGAAGGTCGGCCTCATATCGGTGCATCTCGGTTCGGGACCGCGAACATGCTTCTCGACGAACTGCCGCGGCCTGCAAAGAAAGAAGAAACGAAGTTAGAAAAGAAAAGCAAACATAAAGGTAATTCCAATAAAATAATTTAAGGCTTACCTGATTCAAAGCCTGCTGCACTCTGTGAAAAAGATCTGATGCGTCACTTGTACCGGTAGCGTCCTCGACACCGGTAAACAGATCACGAAAAGGATCCTCTCCATCATGAGGCCTGTCTAGTTCGAGGGCCCCCAAATCTTGGGCTTCCCGGATCGCCCATGCGGAAAAAGTAGGGAAGGTGGGCGAGTCTTCGATTGCTACTGCCCCAAGTGAATCACTTGGAGCATTCTCTTCGGTTCGAAGAGATTCGGGGAGAGCCCCTTCAGACATATCCCCCATCTGTTGGCTTCGATGGGAAGCATCTTCGATCTCCAACAACTCTGGAACTCTGTCCGAATCTTTCTCCGATATATCCTCAGTTCGAGGTGGAGCCTTATGAACCACCATCGATCCAGCTGCCTGTGGAACGTTGGTGGTCTTCTTCGTTTGGGCCGCCAACGCGGACCAATCATTTTCTTCTTCTTCGTCGTCTTCATCCCTTAGACGCAGAACTGATTCTACGGTCAAAGGAATAGTTTTCTTGTTCGGCTTACGAGCCGTCCTCTTCTTCGATTTTGGATCTTCAGGAACTGAGGCTCTTTTCCTCTTATTATCTTTCACCGTATTTGGGACAGAGGCCGAAGCCTCTTCCTCGACGGACGAGGGCCTCAAAACTGCATCTTTGCCCACACCTATATACGGGAAATTTTATTAAAGTGTATGAAAAGCATCTTGTTCGAACTACTAAGAAATACAAGTCACGCCATGAGCGCTCGACATATGAGGAGGTCGAAACCAGATCCCGTACCCAGTTCTTGAGATCGGGAACTGCGCCGGGCATCCAGGGAACCACTGCATCACAAAAATGGGGATATCAGTGAGTAAAGAAATGAAAGGACAAAATAGTAGGAGATAACAACAGAATTACACTTACGCTTCATGTTCCACTCCTCGGAAAAAGGCATCTTTTCAGTCGGAATCAGGTCCGAAGTCCTTACTCGAACGAACCTGCCCATCCAGCCTCGATCCCTGTCCTCGTCTATGCTCGAGAACAGAGCCTTCGTAGCTTGACGTTGAAGTTTTATTAACCCTCCTCAAAAAAGGCGAGGACAGTACAATCAGATGAGATGATTAAGGGTGAAAGGTATCCCCTCGATTTTGTTCACAAAATATCGGATCAAAATAATGATCCGCCAAAAATAAGGATGGATATGGCCTAGGGTTATTAGGTATTTATGACAAAAATCTATGATAACAGGGTCGAGGGGACCTAACGTGAAAGGGTAAGTGTACACACTTAAAAATCCTATCACGTGAGTAGTAATATCCTCTTCGGGAGACAACACTACCATTTCTTTGTTCCCCCGGTTACAATCTTTTTTTATCTGCTCGATATACCCCCTAGTTATCGAACAAATATATCTCGATACAGGCTCACATCGGCCAGGAACCGGCGAACCTTTATCGAGTTTGAAATCGGAGGTAAGAACACATGCCGCCGGAATGCACTCCTCAGGCCGTGGATCCACCGGTGTTTTGTCAGCGGTAGATTGGGAAGAAGAAGCCTTTTCCTTTTGGGGGACGATTTTTGATGTCTTCGCCATTTTTGGATTAAAGAAGGTGACAAAGATTTGGTGGTTTAGAAGAAGAATTTTGCAGAAAAGAGTCACAGATCAGCAAATGAACTCAGAAGAGACGAAAAGGAACTTATTTTTTTTTTGAAGACGTAAAAGAGATAAATGGTGGGAGGAAGGGCTATTTATAGATTGAAGCAATGGCGGTTCAATATCAGTGGTGGCCGACCACCATCTGACACGCATTAAATGCCTTGGTAAGCTAAACCGACAGACAGCTATCACGGACGTCATGGTTGGGCTGGATGCAAACGTCAGCGCACATCCAATCGAGCCATTGAGAAATTATATCGTTTCTCACCACATCCTTCCCGAGAAACGAGGGGACTATCTGTATACGGTCGAAATAGATTTTGGCCTTCGTACGATTGATCGAGGTCGAAACATAATGGATCGAAGAAAGACTTTGTAATATCGAGATAGGTTCCGAAGATGGTATGTACGAGCTTCAGATTTCAGGTATAGGTCAAACACCGAGTTCGAAGTCATTATCGAGCTTGGGTCTGAATCGAACTGTGATTAGATGATTTCGAGCTTAAGGGGAAGAGGCCAACCGATACCGAACCCGAATCATCACTTGATCCCGAGTCCACATCAAGCTCTAGAAGCAATACCGACCAGCACCGAGGCCGATCGAGCTCGAGCTCACAGACAAGAGACGTTGCAAACACACTAAGGGAGAGAATCTCGGCGAAAATTAGGGAAAAACCTATTTATCACGGGTTCTCCACTATATATTTTTAATTATATCTAAAGTAGGATTCTCCACTATAAAGAGGATGGCTACATTTCTGTAGAGGGAAGTTCTTTGGTTTACATTGTAATCAAGCACCATACACTCCTATATTGAAGAGTTATTCTTTTAAGATTCATAAATTGATTCATCTTGCTTAGTCCTAAAAATTATTTTCTTTCCAACCTTATTTATTTGATATCCGTATTTGAGATTTCTATTTATCCTTACAATTTGTATTAAGCTATACCACATATCCTTAGAAGTGCGTACAAATTAAACTCTATCCATTTTTCGGGTAAACACAGTGAAAAAAGAAAATAGAGAAAAATATATATAACAATAGCTATAAGATAGATTGTGTATAAATTCATGTGATATACATCATTTATAACGTGCAATTCACGTGTTTCAAAAGCATATTTTTTTTAAAATAATAAAAAAAGACATACTTTTATAGAAGAAATTCCTCTAGTAATTAAAATAAAAATAAAAAAGATTTTTGTAATGTAAAATTAAAATTAATAAAGACAAGAAAAAAATAAATACACTCAAACAGTTCATTTTTTTCACATTGAGTCCAACAAAAACAAACTTTAAAGAAAGTAACAGCAAAAACGAAGTAAAAGAAAAAATATGTATGTAACGTGAAAACAAATGCCTGTAAAAATAGGAAAGGAATACTTGAAATTCTTCGCAATAAACGGTTGATTCTAGTGAACAGTTCAACTTTTGTCATATAGAGTCCAACAAAAGAAATTACAAAGAAAGTAATCGGAAAAAAAAAAAGAACAAGTAAAAGAATAAATATTTATGTAACGTAAGAAAAAACGTCTATAAAGACAAGAAATACTTGAATTTCATCGTAATGAACGCCCCAATTCATGCAAACGTTCAACTTTTGTCCTGTTGAGTCCAACAAAAGAAAAAATTACAAAGAAAATAACTGGAAAAAAAGAACAAGTAAAAGAATAAATATTTATGTGACGTATGCAGCAGCTGTTGAAGAAAGACCCACACAACACAATTGTTAGTCCCGCCAATATTACTGTATTTGTAAATAATAATTCTGCAAAATATAAGTTAACGTAATGAAACAGTAATTAATTCGAGCTCACTGAATTCACAGTGTTTCCTTAAGAAATTTAATCCCCTCCTAGTACCCAAGGTAATGGATTATTTCCTCCCAGGATAGAACGAATCACACACTGGTGTAGCGGTACTTCAAACCCCAGTGTTTCAGCGAACACAAAGTTCGGTAGCAAATCACACTTACAGTTGCTTTGTTTGAAGTTAAAACAATGCAGAACGAAGGAGTAGAAACTCAGAAAATCGTATGGAAATGCTGAGAGGAAGGAGTGCAATGTATAGCCAAATCTGTTGAGCGATTTTCAGTTTGTTGGTCTTGTGTATTGTGTGTTGTGTGTTGTGCGTGTCTTTCTTCAATAGCTGCTGCACATATATATAGCAGCCAGTGTTGAAGAAGACCAATCGTCCACCCTCCATGGTGGAGCAAGCATTAGCTTGTTTGTGGAGCAAGCACATTCATGGTGGGAAGAGCATTAGGCGGCTGCCAAATGGTCAATACACGGATTGGAAAATATCCGTTACAAATGCGGATAATCTTACGTTAATATTTACTATTAACAAATAAATTTGGTCCAAAAAATTAATCAATCAATCATTTGACCAAATCCAAATCCAAATCCAAAGCCGAAGCCGAAGCCGAACCCGAAGCCGTAGCCGTAGCCGTAGCCGAAGCCGAGCCGAGCGAGCGACGACGATAACGGCGCGAGGCTTGCTTTCTTCTTAACTCTTTAAGAGCTACAAGAAGAGAAATTATATATATACCCACCAAAAATCTCTTCCTCTTCCAATATGGGACAATGTCTCATTGTTAAGAGGGAAAAACTTAAAATTTTACTCAAAAATTTCATTTTCCCTCCATTTCCCATTCACCCTCATTTTAAGACTATTTCATCTTAAAAAATAAAACCTCAACAATCCCCCACATGAATGGGGAATGGCTATATCACGGAAGTATGTATGAAAAAACTGTGTGATTTACAAGCAAGGATTAATCGCATCTAGATAAGTAGGTTTCCCTTTGAACTTTCCGTAGTAAACTTATGTCGGATATACTCGATCAATCGGTAGATTTAATATCTTTGAACCGTCGATCTTTGGTGTATACCTAGACAACCATAAGTCACACAATCAACCCTTAACCGTCTTTGGTTCTCATTGTTGTGTTCGTTTCAGCCATGAACACCGCCTGGTTTCATAAGTGCGTAGAGAACTGGCCTTACAAAGTTCTCCTTGAAGCGGCTAACACTTCACACTTACATAGGTGATTCCTAAACGTGTCATCCTGTAGATACACTATTTGATATACCCCGTATCAAATTTAAAAATCATTAAAAAGCCTTAATGCTTTATCTTTGGTACTGAACATTGTCTCATCACGAGAACGGACTAAAATTTTATTTGACAATGTTGAACTGTCATTAATGACTTTGTTTGATCTCCTTGAACCTAGATCTTGGGATCTCCAGTCCTCTAGGTAGAGTTACCGCCACAATGACTTGTTCTCGGCCATAGCCCCATTCCCCTTGATGATTTCTCAACTACCTCTCTAGTTAGGCCTTTTGTAAGTGGATCCGACACATTATCACTTGACTTTACATAGTCAATTGTGATAATTCCTCTAGAGAGTAATTGCCTAACGATTTTATGTCTTCGTCGTATATGACGAGATTTACCGTTATACATAACGCTCCCAGCCCTTCCAATTGTCGCTTGACTATCACAATGTATGCATATTGGTGCCAACGGTTTGGGCCAAAATGGAATGTCTTCCAAGAAATTCCGGAGCCATTCAGCTTCTTCATCGACTTTATCTAAGGCTATGAATTCAGCCTCCATTGTAGAGCGGGCAATACATATTTGTTTGGACGACTTCCAAGATACCGCTCCTCCACCAATAGTGAATACATATCCACTCGTGGACTTAGAATCAGTTGAACCGGTGATCCAATTTGCATCACAGTATCCCTCAATCACCGCAGGAAAATTACTGTAGTGCAATTCAAAGTTCTGGGTATGTTCTAAATATCCCAAAACTCGTTTCATTGCCATCCAATGAGATTGGCCTGGATTGCTCGTATATCGACTCAGTTTACTTATAGCACAAGCTATATCTGGTCGTGTACAATTCATGATATACATTAAGCATCCCAACACACGAGCATAATCCAATTGTGATATGCTTTGGCCTTTATTCTTTGCTAATGCAAGATTCACGTCAATTGGAGTCTTTGCAACTTTAAAGCCCAAGTGCTTGAATTTTTCAAGTACTGTCTTAATATAATGAGATTGTGACAATGCCAGACCTTGAGAAGTCTTATGGATCTTAATTCCCAGAATTAAATCAGCAACTCCCAAGTCTTTCATATCAAACTTGCTATTGAGCATACGCTTAGTAGCATTTATGTTGGCAATGTCATTACTCATTATCAGCATATCATCCACATATAGGCAAACAATGACTATGTGATTTGGAACATTTTTAATGTACACACATTTATCACATTCATTTATCTTAAAACTATTTGACAACATTGTTTGGTCAAATTTCGCATGTCATTGTTTGGGTGCTTGTTTTAGTCCGTAAAGAGACTTAACAAGTCTACATACCTTCTTTTCTTTACCTGGAACCACAAACCCTTCAGGTTGTTCCATGTAAATTTCTTCCTCCAACTCTCCATTTAAGAAGGCCGTCTTAACATCCAGTTGATTAATTTCAAGACCATACACTGCAGCTAATGCTACTAACATCCGTATGGATGTAATTCTTGTAACTGGAGAGTATGTATCAAAGTAGTCTAGACCTTCTCGTTGTCTATACCCTTTGACTACGAGTCTTGCCTTGAATTTATCAATAGTGCCATCATCTTTGATTTTTCTCTTAAAAATCCATTTAGAACCCAAAGGTTTATTTCCAGGAGGAAGATCAACCAATTCCTATGTATGGTTGTTCAATATGGATTCTATTTCACTATTGACTGCCTCTTTCCAAAACAATGATTCTGAAGAAATCATAGCTACTTTAAATGTTTGAGGCTCATTCTCCAATAAGAAAGTCACAAAATCTGGTCCAAATGAAGTAGACGTTCTTTGACATTTACTACGTCTTGGATCCTCCTGATTACATGTACTTTCTTTTGTTTCTTCCCGAGGTCGTTTAGATCCTTCACCAAACGACTCACATTCCTTTTTATACGGATATATATTTTCAAAAAACTCAGCATTATCTGATTCTATAACCGTATTATTATGAATGTCGGGATTTTCTGATTTATGAACCAGAAATCGATATGCTTTACTATTTGTCGCATATCCTATGAAAACACAATCAACGATTTTCGGTCCTATCTTTACCCTTTTGGGTTTAGGAACTTGCACTTTTGTCAAACACCCCCACACTTTAAAATAATTCAAGTTGGGCTTCCTTCCTTTCCATTTTTCATATGGAATGGATTGTGTTTTGCTATGGGGCACTCGATTTAATATTCGATTAGCCGTAAGAATGGCTTCCCCCACAAGTTCTGTGGCAAACCAGAACTTATCAACAACGTGTTCATCATCTCCTTTAATGTGCGATTCTTTCTTTCCGCAATCCCATTAGATTGGGGCGTGTAAGGGGCTGTTGTTTGATGAATAATTCCATATTCTAAACATATTTCTTCAAAAGGAGATTCATATTCACCACCCCTATCACTTCTTATCATTTTTACTTTCTTGTTAAGTTGCGTTTCAACTTCATTTTTGTATTGCCTGAATGCGTCTATTGCTTTATCTTTACTATTCAGTAAGTAAACATAGCAATATCGAGTACCATCGTCAATAAAAGTTATGAAATACTTCTTTCCACCGCGAGATGGTATTGACTTCATGTCACAAATATCTGTGTGAATTAAGTCTAAAGGATTTGAATTCCTTTCAACTGACTTATAAGGATGTTTAACATACTTAGATTCCACACATGTTTGACATTTTGATTTTTCGCATTCAAACTTGGGCAGTACTTCCAAGTTAATCATTTTCCGCAAGGTTTTATAATTGACATGACCCAAACGTACATGCCATAAATCATTTGACTCAAGTAAGTAAGAAGAAGCTGAAATATTATTATTATTTTCAACAACCATTACATTTAGGTTGAAAAGGCCCTCGGTGAGGTAACCTTTTCCCACAAATATTTCATTCTTACTAATTACAACCTTGTTGGATACAAAAACGCACTTAAAACCGTGCTTAACAAGAAGTCCAGTAGAGACTAAATTCTTTCTCATTTCGGGAACATGAAGGACATTGTTCAAAGTCATGACCTTGCCAGAAGTCATTTTTAGAAATATCTTCCCATATCATTCAACTTTTGCTGTTGAAGCATTTTCCATATAAACTGTCTCTCCGGGTCCAGCAGGAGCATAAGTAGCAAAAGCTTCTCTAACTGCACAAACATAGAGAGTGGCTCCTGAATCAAACCACCACAATTTAGGATTTCCCACCAAGTTACATTCAGAAAGCATGGCACACAAGTTATCAACATCATCATGGTTTACTACCATATTTGCTTGACCCCTTTTCTTGTCTTTCTTCGGAGTACGACACTCCGTAGATTTGTGTCCGGTTTTCACACAGTTATAGCAGTTTCCACTGAACCGCTTCTTGCTTGGGTTGTATTTCGGACCACAAGCCTTCTTCCTCTTTTAGTTATCTTCAACAATATTTGCTCCCATTATTGTTGAATTTCCACGGCCTCTCCTTTCAGCAGCTTTATTGTCCTCTTCGATTCTCAACCGAACAATGAGATCTTCAAGGGACATTTCCTTTCGTTTGTGTTTCAAATAATTTTTGAAGTCCTTCCACAACGGAGGCAACTTCTCAATCATTGCTGCTACTTGGAATGCTTCGTTGATGACAAGACCTTCAGCAAGTAGATCATGAATAATCACTTGTAATTCCTGGACTTAGGTAATAACAAACTTGCTATCTACTATTTTGTAGTCCAAAAATTTTGCGGCAACGAATTTCTTCATCCCGGCATCTTCAGTTTTATATTTCTTTTCAAGCGCATTCCACAAATCTTTTGACGTCTCCACGCTACTGTATACATTATACAGATTATCACCCAGTCCGCTAAGAATATAATTCTTGCATAAAAAATTAGAATGCTTCCACGCTTCAATCACGAGAAAGCGTTCATTCTCTGGAGTTTTATCTGGCAGATCAGGAACATCTTCCTTGATAAATTTCTGTAGACATAACGTAGTTAAGTAGAAGAACATCTTCTGCTGCCAGCGCTTGAAATCAATCCCGAAAAATTTTCCGGGTTTTTCCGGTGTTCGGCTTGTCGATGCGTTGGCAGTCACCATCGGAATAGCTTGGTTTTCGCTTTCAGTCGTCATTTTTTCTATAAAAGAATGACACAAAGAAACGTTTAATACACGTTTTCAAACTGGAGTAAAAAATCACGTAGATTTTAATCTCCAACAAAATGCCACGAAGGCTTTACTCTCCAAAACGGGAGTACACAAAACCACAAAGGTTTTAGTTTGCAGAATAATAAGAATAACACAAATACAGAAATAAATATTAAATTCCTTAAGATTGTTAGTCCCGCCAATATTGGTGTATTTGTAAATAATAATTCTGCAAAATATAAGTTAACGTAATGAAACAGTAATTAATTCGAGCCCACCTTTGTGGTTTTGTGTACTCCCGTTTTGGAGAGTAAAGCCTTCGTGGCGTTTTGTTGGAGATTAAAATCTACGTAATTTTTTATTCCAGTTTGAAAACATGTATTAAACGTTTCTTTGTGTCATTCTTTTACAAAAAAAAATATTAAATTCCTTAAGATTGTTAGTCCCGCCAATATTGCTGTATTTGTAAATAATAATTCTGCAAAATATAAGTTAACGTAATAAAACAGTAATTAATTCGAGCCCACTGAATTCACAGTGTTTCCTTAAGGAATTTAATCCTCTCCTAGTACCCAAGGTAATGGATTATTTCCTCCCAGGATAGAACGAAAGTTAAAACAATGCAGAACGAAGGAGTAGAAACTCAGAAAATCGTATGAAAATGCCGAAGCCGAGCGAGCGACGACAACGACGGCGCGAGGCTTGCTTTCTTCTTAACTCTTTAAGAGCTACAAGAAGACCAATTATATATATACCCACCAAAAATCTCTTCCTCTTCCAATATGGGACAATGTCTCATTGTCAAGAGGGGGAAACTTAAAATTTTACTCAAAAATTTTATTTTCCCTCCATTTCCCATTCACCCTCATTTTAAAACTATTTTATCTTAAAAAATAAAACCTCAACAAAAACCGTCTATAAAGAAAAGAAAGAAATACTTGATTCATCGTAATGAACGCCGTGATTCAGGTGAATAGTTCAACTTTTGTCATATTAAGGCCAACAAAAGAAAATTTCAAAGAAAATAATTGAAAGAAAGAGTAAGTAAAACAATAAATACTTATGTGATGTAAGAAAAACCGTCTATAAAGACAAGAAAAAAAATACTTGGATTTCTTCGTAATGAACGTATACATGCAAACGTTCAACTTTTGTCATGTTGAGTCCAACAAAAGAAAAAAAAAGTAATGAAAAAAGAGATCGAGCAAGTAAAAGAAAAAAGAAGTGCCAAAAAGCAAAGATAAATTATTAAATGTATATGAGAGAAACATTACTCTCTCTGTTACAAACAATTCTTGGCAATTTGTGATTATGAAATTTTGTAGGTCAATCAGAATAAGCACAAATAAAGTTACGGGAAGTGGATCTTTCTTTCTAATGCAGAATTTACCCTTTCATAAAATTATACATCTACTTAAAATGGGGACTGCTAGCCCTTAAATTAATTTGTTTCCTTCCTGTATCTCTCGTTTATGCTTTTTAACATATATTAATATATGCATTAGAATGGTAGAAGATTCAAGTTTAACTCATGCAACTTCGTTTTAGAAGTGCCTTCTTGATTTCCAAAATCTAATTGTGTTACTTTGTGTTTTGAGATGATTTGAACAATCTGAAACTATTGGATGATATTTTTTTAAGCAAAACTGCTTAGAGAATCAGTATAGATCCAGTACACATATGTGAGCAAACAAAGTTGTGGCGGCTGGACAGAAGAAGCTCTCTACTTCTCTGTTAAACTCAGCCTTTTGCTAATTACTGGTCCACATTTATGAGCTTTTGCTGTATTTGCCCATCATTTCCTGGCTTAGTCTCCGCTGAATAAGAAGATAAGGATGAAAGAGGAGTCCCTCTTAGTTTTCGCGAAGAGTGGATAGCATTCTGAGGGTTTAGGTTTAGGAGAATTAAGAGAGTCATTATTCCCGCTTCTTATGCATGTTCCAATAACTCCTACGGGAGAGGAACTTATTCTCTGCTCATATATGGTCGAAAGCGCTTGCATTTAAGATTGACAATTATGTTCTCCGCAGTAACTTTCTTAGCTTTTTGGTTAGAGAACTTGGCTCAGAAAGGATTGAATGTGATTGATGGTTTAATAGCAGAAGAGGAAACTGAGAAAGCTAGTATCAAGGTGGAAAAGGGATACAGAGGGTGTAGAGAAAACAATAAGTTGAATATATTTACGAAGCTTGTTTATAGTCGTGATAAGTGGTGTAGCAGTGAATAAGGGAATATAAAGAGGAGCAAAGATAGTTTGAGGTGGAAATGGTATCATGACATATTTATATATGCGTGATACATCATATATACATGACATATTTATATATGCGTGATACATCATATATACTGCACGAAACATGTGTTCCGGAAATAGATGAGGACATAGTTATGTGAGATACATCCTATGTACTGTGAACAAACATGTGTTTCAGAAAATAGATGAGTATATATTTATGTGCGATACATCTTATGTACTGTACACAAACACGTGTTTCAGAAAATAGATGATTACATATTTATGTGCGATACATCCTATATATGTACTGTGCAAAATATGTGTTTCATAAAATAGATGAGTATACATTTATGTGCGACACATTCTATGAACTATGCAAAATATGCGTATCGAAAATAGATGAGTTCATATTTATGCGCAATACATTCTATGTACTGCGCGAAACATGTGTTTCGGGAAATGGATAAGTACATATTTATATGCGGTACATCCTATGTAGCGCACGAAACATATGTTTAGTAAATGAATGAGTACATATTTAAGTGCGATACATCCTACGTATTGTGTGAAGCATATGTTTCAGAAATGAATGAGCACATTTTATGTGTGATATATCCTATGTATTACGCGAAACATATTTTCAGAAAATAGGTAAGTACATATTTATGTGTGTTATATCTTATCCTGTGTACTGCGTGAAATATGTTATTCAGCAAGAGATAAAAATAAAGGAGTACACATCATATTTGATGTTCAAAGCATGTATTTCAAAAGTGTCCTTTTAAGAAGAAAAAAAGTTTTCGCAAAAAGATTCATTTAGTAATTAAAGTTTAAAGTAGATGACCGATATAACAAGGTTTTAGAACACAATTTTGAATCTGTCCAATTTGATTGTTTTGTTGAGACGTATCGTGTATAACGTGCAAAACACGTGTCTCAAAAGTATCGTTTAAATGAAAGACCCGATTTCGTTAAAGAGATTCCTTCAATGCAGATTAGTGGAAGAGGTGATAAAGAAATAGTGTATGAGAAAAGATAAATAAAAAAGAACAAAAATAGCAAGAGTTAAGAATTAGCTAGACGTGTACAATTTCATGCGAAATACATTGTGGGTGTCACATTTAAAGCACTTGAGAGGAGACAGATGTCGTGTATAAGTGGAAAAAGGTAAATACATAGAATAAAGCAACAATATTAAACAGTGGATCTACGTGCAAATTTATATGAGATATATTGTATATGATGTGCAAAAAACATGTTTCGAAAGATTTTTTTATAATAAAAAATAATATTTAATAAAAAAGATCCCTTAATACAAGAGAGGTAACTAAAAAAGATAGTATAATAATGGAAAAGGGAAATACAAAAGGCACAAAGATCGCAAGAGTTAAAAATGGATGAATACAAATTCACGTGAGATACATCATGTAAAACATGCAAAATACGTATTTCAAAAGTATCCTTTTGGATTAAAGACGAGCTCTCAAAGAGAAACTTTCTTTAATGAAAACTAGCAGAATAGGTGATTAAGAGAGGTAGTGTATCATGGGAAAAGAAAAATTGAGATAATAAAGACAACAAACGTTAAAAGATAGATGTGGTACAAATTCATGTGATATACATCATTTATGACGTGCAAAACACGTGTTTCAAAAATATCTTTTCTCTTAGAAAAACATACTTTTATAGTAGAGATTCCACTAGTAACTAAAATAAAAATAAAAAGATTTTATGTAATGTAGAATAAAATTTAAAGACAAGAAAAAAATACTTAGATTTCTTCGTGGTGAACGCCTAATATAGTCAAACAGTGCAGTTTTTATCATGTTAAGTCCAATAAAAGAAAACTACAAAAAAAGTAACAAAATCCAACAAAAGAAAACTACAAAAAAGTAACGGAAAAAACAAGTAAAAGAAAATATATGTTTGTAACGTAAGGAAAATATCTATAAAGACAAGACGAATACTTGGATTTCTTCGTAATAAAAAATACAATATAAAGAAAGTAACCGGGAAAAAAAGTTACAAGTAAGAGAATAAATATTTAATAAAGAGGTAGTGTATCAATGGAAAAAGAAAAATTGAGAAAAATAAATACAACAAAAGTTAAAAGATAAATGTTGCACAAAATCATTTGATATACATCATTTATGAGGTGCAAAACACGTGTTTCAAAAACATCTTTTCTTTTTAAAAAACATACTTTTATAGTAGAGATTCCACTAGTAACTAAAATAATAATAAAAAGGTTTTGTGTAATGTAGAATAAGATTTTAAAGACAAGAAAAAATATTTATGTGTGATACATCCTATGTACTGTGCAAAACATGTATTTCGAAAATAGAAGAGTACATATTTATGTGTGATATATCCTATGTACTATGCAAAACATGTGTCTCGAAAATGGATGAGTACATATTTATGTGCGTTACATCATATGTACTGTACAAAATATGTATTTCAGAAATAGAAGAGTACATATTTATGTGCGACAAATCTTATGTACTGTGCAAAACATGTGTTTCAAAAATGGATGAGTATATATTTATCTACGATACATCTTATGTACTGTGCAAAATATGTGTTTCGAAAATTGATGAGTACATATTTATGAGCTATACATTCTATGTACTGTGCAAAACATGTGTTTCGAAAATTGATGAGTACCTATTTATGTGCGATACATCTTATGTACTATGAAAAATATGTGTTTCAAAAATTGATGAGTACATATTTATGTGTGATACATCTTATGTACTGTGCAAAATATGTGTTTCACAAATTGATGAGTATATATTTATGTGCGATACATCCTATGTACTGTGCAAAATATGTGTTTCGGAAATGGATGAGTGCATATTTATGTGTGATACATCCTATGTACTGTACGAAACATGTGTTTCGAAAATAGATGAGTACATATTTATGTGATACATCCTATACACTGTGCAAAATATGTGTTGCAGAAAATAGATAAATACATATTTATGTGTCCTTATGTAATGCATGAAATATGTGTTTTGAAAATGGATGAGTCTATATTTATGTGCGACACATCCTACGTGCTTGTGATGACCTAAAATGTCATCTTTAATTTAAACAATCATTTCTGTGTTGTAAGACCTCAAAAAGCACTGTTCATCATTCCTCGACTTGCATGCGCAATCCGTATAATTTTTCAGAAAGTTTTTATGTGAAAATGGATTAAAATGTGAAATAGAGCTTCAAAACTCAACTGAGTTGACTTCGGTCAATATTTTGAGCAAACAGACCCGAATCAGTATTTTGACAGTCCCGGTAGGTTCGTATCGTGATTTGGGACTTGGGCGTATGCCCTCAATTTAATTTGGAGGTCCGTAGCTTGAGTTATCGCCATTTGTTGAAAATTAAAAGTTTGAAAGCTTATAGATTCCAAAGTTTGACCGCGGATTTGACTTTATTGATATCGGGGTCGGAACACAATTTTGGAAATTTGAGTAGCTCCATTATGTCATTTCTGACTTGTGCACCAAATTTGAAGTCATTCCGGATTCATTTAACATGTTTCGGCACAAGTTTTGTAAATTAAAAATTTTAAAACTCATAAGTATGAATCGAGGTGTGAATTATAATTTTGGTGTTGTTTGACGTGAATTGAAACCCCAAGTAAGTATGTATTATGTTTCTGGACTTGTTGGAATATTCAGACAAGGTCCCAAGTGGCTCGGATGAGTTTCATATGAGCCACGAAGCAATTGGAACCTGCTGCCCAGTGCGGGTTTTGGTGCGTCGCACCTACGACATTCTATGCGCAGGTGCGTGGTCGCTCCTGCGGAATTCCAATCGCTTCTGCGATATTGGATAGCTCTGCCTAGCTCCGCTTCTACCGAGAAATTAGCGCAGGTGCACAACCGCTTCCGCGATGGTCGAGCCGCTTCTGCGAGGCAGACTGTTTCTGCGGTCATTGGAGCGCTTCTGCGATATCGCAGGTGCGATATTTCTGGGCGCAGATGTGGCCACTGTACAGGCTGCCCTGTTCCGCAAATGCGAGCTTTGTCTCGCAAATGCGTGTCCGCGGGCGCGAAAATAAGTCCACAAATGCGAAAAATGCTGGACAGAGTGCTTAAAAACGAGAGTTAACAATTTTTACCAATTTTTGAGTTTTGAATCTCGGATTTAGGCGGTTCCAAAGGGATTTTTTACGATTTCGACTTGGATAAGTATTCTATATCCGGAAGAGATTACATTTCATAAATCTATGTCAATATTCATCATTTATTTCGGATTTAGATGGAAGAAATTTAGATTTTTATAAAATCTTTCAAAAAATATAAAATGAAGATTCGAAAGCCAATCCGATGTCGGAATTCCATAATTTTTGTATGGTTGAACTCGTATCGGAACGGGTTTTCGATTTTTGTGAGTTTTTTCGGGATTCGAGATGTGGGTCTCACTATCAATTTTTAAAATGAATTTCAGATTTTAATCCAGAAAATTAGTAATTTCATATGGAATTAATTCCTACGATTTGTATTGAGTATATTGAATTGTTTTTGACTAGATTTGAGGATTTCGGACACGAATTCGTGAGGCAAAGGTTTATTGAAATCTTGATTTTGGTTGCAAATTGAAGTAAGTGTCGTGGTTAACCTTGACTTGAGGGTGTCACGACCCAGAATTTCCACCGTCGGAACCGTGATGGCGCTTAACATTTCACTTGCTAGGCAACCCAACGTTAGAGAATCATTAAACCAATCCTTATTCTATTCAGTGATTAACAACAAATTGGCTAAGATGAAATATAGTGAGTGCGGAATAATATCAAAATTTTATTAACTACTACCACCCGGATCTGGAGTCACAATTCACGAGCATTCTAGAATTCACTACAAGTAATAGTCTGAAAGAAATACAACTGTTTGGATGAAAAAAATAGTAAAACAGAAAAAGATAGGCGGGGACTTCAAGGTCAGTGAACGCCGACAGATCTATCTTGAGTCTCCGAATAGCGGGTCCAACAACAAAAATCTCGATCAACCCGAGCCGGTACCAAAATCTGCACAGAAAGTGCAGAGTAGAGTGTCAGTACAACTGATCCCACGTACTGGTAAGTGTCGAGCCTAACCTCGACGAAATAGTGACGAGGCTAAGACAAGGCACCTACAAATCGACCTGTACAATTTAACATTGTATATAGAAGTAACAACAATGAAAAGCTAGACAGGTAATATCGGGAGGGGGAACATGCTGAGGGAAGTACGAGATAAAGAACTACAACAGAATACTAACTGAAACAACCAATATGCTATGAATCAACAAGAACAACGAATACAGTAAAGGAAAACAAATTTGCACGGCATCACCCTTTGTGCTTTTACTCTCAACCTCACCATAAAATCAATAGAAACGGCGCGGCATCACCCTTCGTGCATTAACTCTCATATCATGGCACGACATCACCCTTCGTGCATTAACACTCACAATAAGGCACAACATCACCCTTCGTGCATTAACACTCACAATATGGCACGACATCACCCTTCGTGCTTTTAACACTCTCTCTTACCATAATGCAATGAATAATTAACAACAGAGAGATAGGATAACAAATACAAGCCTTACTTCAACATTTGGTTTCACAATATCAACCTTAACTTCAGAATCAATATTCAATTATCACCAGGAGATCCATAAACATGATAAGAACAATCAACTTAACAACACTAGTCTAAACACGTAGCAATTAGGCATGGAAAAAAGAGATAATATGAGCAAATGAGAGAAACAGAGAAAACAGGTAAATTGGCGATGCATAAGTATTCGTCACCTCGCATATACGCCGCTCACATGAATTTCCCATAGCAAATAGTCTGAGGTTCCTAATTCTCTCTAGTCAGGGTTAACCACGACACTTACCTCGTTCTGAAGTCCAATCAATACTCAATCACAGTTTTTCCTCTAGAATCAACCTCTAAACCACTCGTATCTATTCAAAAATGACTCAATGATATCAAATATTGCTAAAATAATCAATTACATTGCATAAATTTAAATTTTTCCAAAGTTCCTCCAAAAAGTCAAAAATCGACCCCTGGCCCACTTGGTCAAAACCCGAGGTTCAGACCAAAATCCATGTACCCATTCACCCCTGAGCCCGGATATACAATTGGTTTTGGAATCCGACCTCAAATTGAGGTCTAAATGTCACGACCCAGAATCAACTTTCGTGATGGCGCCTATCGTGGAACTAGGCCAACCTCAACTCAACAAACCCACACTAACAATAGTAAGTTTGAAACGTTAACGGAAGCATTTAACATTTAAGAAAAATTGTTTAAAACATATAAAAATCCCAAAATGATACAATCCGGCCTAAAACCAGGGTATAACTGAGTATATGAGCGTCTAGATCAGAAATACAATCTACTATAGTGTCTAGAGATATAACTGAAAGTATGACAAAGAATAAGGAAGAGAGTCAAGGCCCGCGAACACCGTGCAACTACCTTGATAGTCTCCCAAAATTCTAGGATCCTCAATCAGCAACCGCCGCTATGACCGGTATCACCTGGATCTGCACGCGAGGTGCAGAGGGTAACGTGAGTACACCAACTCAGTAAGTAACAAGTCCAAACTTTGGACTGAAAGGTAGTGATGAACTCAACCGGTACAAAAAAAATAGAAATAATTGAACAGAAGCGTAGGCATGCTTTCAATTAAATAGGCAACTCAAACAGTAAAGTGAAGCAGAACCGAACAGTGTAAAGAATATAACTCTGCTATCTCTACATGCCAATGCATATACTGCATGTGATGCACCATGATGTCAGCCTCATGTGCTCACACTCTCAAATGCTCAACCACTCGGTACTGTATATGGCCCATACGGCCCAGGGAAGATCCATCCCAGAACATATACATCACTGACTATAAGTCACCCAGTACTGAGGAAGGCCAACCCACCCCTGTGGAGAAGATCCATCTCCAGGTATCAAGTACTTCAGACAAGATCCATGTTTAGGGAAGATCCATCCCTCAATAATATCAACCGTGCTCACTGGGGGTGTGTTACAGACTCCGGAGGGGCTCCTACAGCCCAAGCGCTATCATAATCATCAATATAACCACTGCGGCGTACAGCCCGATCCCATAACTATCACTCATAACCAGGCACTCGGCCTCACTCAGTCATCAACCTCTTCAGTCTCACGTACCATGGGCTCACAATGTCATGGAATCAATAATTAACTGAGACCGAGGTATGATATAAAAATGCATGATCATGACTGAGTATGAAATAGTAAATGGACACTAGTGAGATGACAGTAAGAAACGACTGCTACGAGTCTAACCAATACCGGCACAAAGCTTAAACATGATATCTAGCATGATTTATAGTTCAACTACTTTATCACATGATGAAAACATGGATATCAACAGGATAGAGTCACTAAACGGTGCCATGGAATCACCCAGGTCATAATTCTCAAGGTGCACGCCCGCACGCTCGTTACTTGGCATGTGCGTCACCTCAATACCAATCACATAATACATAACTTAGGGTTTCGAACCCTTAGAACTAAGTTTGAAAGCGTTACTTACCTCAATTCAAGCAAAGTCCTACTCCGGAATGCCCTTGCCTCTCAATTCGGCCTCTGAATGCCTCAAATCTAGTCACAATTAATTCGTTTCGATCAATAAAATTCATTGGAATTAATTCCATAAGAGAATGCTAATTTTTCATAAAAACCCAAAATTTAGCTCAAAAATCGCCTGTGGGGACCACGTCTCGGAACCCTACAAAAGTTACAAAATCTGACAACCCATTCAATTACGAGTTCAACCATACTAATTTCACTCAAATCCGACTCTGAATCGGTGTTCAACTCCCAAAAATTCGTTTTATGAAATTTCTAAAAATTTTCCCAAATTTTCATCTCAAAATACTGATTACATGATGAAATCATTAATGTATTCATGTATATTAACCAAATTCGAGTTAGAATCACTTACCCCGATGAATTTCTTGAAAAACCCACGAAAAATCGTCTCCAACCGAGTTCCCAAAGTTCAAAAATAAAATAATAACCTAAACCTTAGATATATAGTACATCCTCTGAACTCCAATGTCGCGGTCAGCGAAATTCCAAGCGCGGCCGTGCCCCAGGTCCCGCGGTCACGAACAAATGGTGCGGCCGCAAAATTCTTGGGGCTGCACTGCCAGGCTTTAGTATTTTGGCCATAACTTTCTCTACAGATGTCCAAATGATGACATCGTTACCTTTCTGGAAACTAGACACGAAGGGCTACAATTTTTGTTTTGGAATCATCTCACAATTCCTTGTATATCAAAAGATATAGGCTTCCGAAATCGGACCAACAGAACTGTGGAACTTCCTGGAGCGCGGTCGCGGACAGAATTACGTGGTCCGCGAAAATTTGAGCGCGGCCACAAAATTTTACTGCTGTCCGCGTCCCTCCTTCGCCTCAGCGCCCAAAAATGCACGGTCCGCGTCCCCGAAAGTGCCAGAACAATATTAGAGTGCCGAAATGCCCGAACTCGCTCAAAACTCATCCCGAAATTCATTCGAAACCTCCCGGACACAAACCATATATGAATTTCAATAATAAAACATGCTCCGGACCTACTCGCATACTCAAAACACTGAAAAGAGGTCGTCTTGACCCGATATTGACCATGAACAAACTCCCAAATTTCTTAACTTTATTAATCTCTCAACCAATGACCCAAAAATACACCAAAGCCCCTCGGGACCTCAACCAAATATACCAACACGTTCCATAATATAACACGACCTACTCGAGGCCTCAAATCACATCAAATAACATCAAAACCTAGAATCGTACCTCAAATCAAAATCTATGAATTTTGAACTTTCAAATTCTATATCTTATGCCGAAACACATCAAATCAATCCGGAATGACTTCAAATCTTGCACACAAGTTATAAATTACATAACAAATCCATTCAAATTTCCAGAATCAGATTCCGACTAAGATATCAAAAAGTCAAGCCCCCGGTCAAACTTTCCAAGAATTCAACTTTCGGTATTTCAAGCCTAATTCCACTACGGACATCCAAATAATTATCCAGACATGCTCTTAAGTCCAAAATCACCATACAGAGCTATTCAAGACTTCAAATAGTTGAAAGGAGCATAAATGCTCAAAACGACCGGTCGGGTCGTTACAATCTCCCCCACTTAAACATACGTTCGTTCTCGAACGTGCCAAGAGTTGTTCCTAAGCCTTTAAATCAATGTTCCTCCTTAAGATGTTTATTGGGAGGTCTGTAGGTTATTTCGACGTTAATTAGCGAAAGTTGGAAGAATTTTAGGAAGTTTGACCCGGAGTGGACTTTTTGATATCGAGTTTGGATTCCAATTCCGGAAGTTTGAGTAGGTCCGTAATGTTAATTATGACTGGTGTGCAAAATTTGGTGTCAATCGGAGTTGTTTTGGTATGAATCGGCATCGGTTCCAGAATTTGGAAGTTCATAGTTGCTAAGCTTGAGTTTTGGTTGCAATTCGTTGAATTCGTGTTGTTTGATGTGGTTTTCGGTCTCGAGTAGGCCCGTTAGCTATTTTGGGACAATTTGGTATACTCGGACAGGGTCCCGGAGACTCCGAGTGTGATTCGGATCGATATCGGAACAATTGTTGGACTTACGCATTTCTGAAAAATCCCAGCTTTTGGTGTCATCGCACCTGCAGAGGGTATGACCGCAGGTGCGGACTCGCATGTGCGTGTGAGGAAGCGTAGAAGCGGAGAAGGCAGCCCATGCCAGGGCTCGCAGGTGCAGAAAAGGTTCCGCAGGAGCGGCATCGCTTCTGTGATGGAGAGGATCGCAGGTGTGTACCTGAGCGCAGATGCGACGCGCGAGCTGCAGGTGCGCATGCGCGGGTGCGTTTGTGTTTCCGCAAATGCGGATCCCTTAGACTTAAGTGAAGTCCGCACCTGCGATCGGTTTTCTGCAGGTGTGGAACCGTAGATGCGGCTAAGGCTTCACAGAAGCGATTCTTCTGGGCAAAAAAAGGAAAGAATCGAGGGTTTGATTTCATTTTCATTTTTGGACTTTGAGAGCTCGGATTAAGGTGAGATTTTGAGGGATTTTCAGAGAAAGTGTTAGGGTAAGGATTCTTGACTCGTTTTTGATTAATTCTCATGATTCTACTGTTAATTACACCTTTTAATTATTGTTTTGGAGTTCAAAATTGGGAAAAAAGGTGTAGAAGTTCTTAGACTAAATTCTTGGCTTTTGAAAGGTGAAATGAGATCGGATTTGAATAATTCTTGTATGGTTGAACTCGATATCGAATGGGTGTTTGGATTTTATAATTTTGGTCGGGTTTCGAGACGGGGCCCGAGTTGACTTTTTGGGGCGATTTTCCAATTCTTTGCTAAAATCATTATTTCATTATTTAAACTAGTTTCCTATAGTTATATTTAAAGTATGAAATTATTTTGGCTAGATTCGAGCCTTTTGGAGTTGGAAAATCAAGGGAAAGGCCTTCTAATCGATTGATTGAGTGTGGTTTGAGGTGACTTGTCTAACCTTGTGTGGGGGAAATTCCCCTTAGGATTGGTAGCGTGGTGATAATTTGTGATATGTGAAGACGATGTACACAAGGTGACGAGTGCGTACACAGGCTAAATATTGGAATTTCGGTATTAGCTACGTTGTTTCCTTTTCATGCCTTAATCGAGTTACTTTAGCATGTTGTAGTCATCATGTTTAGCCTAGTTTTACATGTCTACTTGTATTATCTCCTATTTTCAACTTGTATCACATGTTTAGTTGAATTACTTGCTTTTCTTGATTTCCGTATTTATTACTTAACCATAAAATTCTTTACTTGAAATTGATAGCCTTGAAATATCTTGTTGTTGAGTTTGGTGTTGAATTGCAAGGTCGTGGTTCTTTTGAGGAAATGTGTAAGTTGTGCAATATCATTTATTTAGTTATTGTGTTTTGGCTTTTGTTTTATTGTTGAGATGATTGTTTGGTTGTTTGCACGAGGTTTCTGTCGTGCTGTTGTTATTGTTTGCACAAGGTTTCTGCCGTGCCGTTGTGATTATTGATACGCATGCGGTAGTATAAGGTCTGGGTGTTGAAACGCATGCGGTGAGATAAGGTGGGCTTGATACACATGGCTAGTAGGGGAACTACTAGAAGTCATGCGGTGTGATAAGGTGGGCTAAAATGCAGGATGCTATTTCGGAAAAAATAATTTTCAAAACAAAATATAAAGGCTCCCGCGGTGATATGAGGAGAGATTGTGAGTTATTTTATGATTTGGGACTACGAGGCGGTACCTCGGAGATTCCCCTGTTGATCTTCTTAATTTGCTGTATTGTTTGGTTGTTGTTACCTTAACATGTAAAATTCTTGTTTTTCTTTCGTGTTGTATTAGCTTTTCCTTGATTCCGTGTTGTTACTTCCCTTAAATTCTTTATTGTTCACTTCCTTGTCATTTTTATTATATCATTATTACATATGTTTGTTTCTTATTATCTCCAGTAGGGCCTTGACCTGACCTCATCACTATTCTACCGAGGTTAGGTTTGGCACTTACTGGGTACCATTATGGTCTACCCATACTACTCTTTTGCACATGTTTTGTGCAGATCCAGGTACATCCTATCAGCCTCGGTGTTAGTGCGTTGTGTGGCTTGCTTATTGGAGACTTCAAGGTACACCTGCACGTGTCCGCAGGCCTCAGAGTCCCCTTCTATCTTGTTCTTTTCTTATTTCTTTACATATTTATAGACAGTGATGTACAGGAGTGTTCAATTCTGTATCTAGAGCTTGTGACTTGTATTTATACCGGGTTTTGAGAGATGTACATGTTGAGTTATAGATTTCATTTCATATAGTTGTTGATGTTTTGAGATTTAAATTATTATTCAGTTATTCCGCATGTTTTGTTAGGCTTACCTAGTCTTAAAGACTAGGTGTCATCACGATATCCTACATAGGAGATTTGGGGTCGTAACAAGTTGGTATCCGAACTCTAGGTTTATAGGTGTTATGAGTCACAAGCAGGTTTAGTTAAGTCTCACGGATCGGTACAGAGACATCTATACTTATCTTCGGGAGGCTATGGAACTGTTAGGAAAAGCTTCACTTCTTTGATTCATTATCGTGCGCAATCTTTGACTTTGGATTCAAAATTTCTGCCTTTCTATTCTCTCAAATATGGTGAGGACACGTACAGTTAGATCAGATGACCAGACACCCGCGCCCCCTGCTAGACCCACGATAGGTCGGGATAGAGGCTGAGGACGTCCACGTGGTGCAGCCAGAGCACCCGCACGAGCTGCTACAGAGGAGCCACCAGTATCTCTAGTTGGAGGGCAGGCACTTGAGACGCCTATTAGTACACCAACCCTCCAGGAGACTCTCGCCCAGTTTCCGAGCATGTTCGGCACTTTATTTCAGGCAGGGTTGATCCCACTTACTCCTGCCACATCTCAGGCCGGGGGAGGAGCATAGACCCCCGCCGCCCGTACCCCAGAGCAGTGGGTCCAGGTTGACCAGGTCCCAGAGGTTATACCAGCACAGTCGGTCGCCCCAATTCAGCCCGAGGTTAGGGCAGCAGTTTATGAGGGGGAGCAGCTCAGGCTCGAGAGGTACAAAAAGTACCACCCTCCTACTTTTAGTGGCTTGGCGTCAGAGGATGCCCAGG
This sequence comes from Nicotiana tomentosiformis, assembly GCF_000390325.3. Taxonomy (NCBI): domain Eukaryota; kingdom Viridiplantae; phylum Streptophyta; class Magnoliopsida; order Solanales; family Solanaceae; genus Nicotiana; species Nicotiana tomentosiformis. The sequence continues at coordinate 35,437,856 of NC_090812.1, read as the reverse complement.
GTTTTCTTGAGGAGTGCCACCGTATCCTCCATACTATGGGTATTGCGGAGTCTAGTGGGGTTGCTTTCACTACATTCCAGCTTAAGGGAGTGGACTTGATAACAACCCGATATGGGATTCAAGAATTACTAAAGAAAAAATAATAAAATCAAGAAACACGCAGAAGCTAAAAGAAATAAGGAAATGAAAAAAAAGACAGAAATTAAAGATAGATTGAATTCAAGAAAGAGTTTCTTGTATTCAAGAAGTCTATTCTTAAAGTTGAATCCTAGCAACAACGATTAGCTAATGAAGAACTAAGTGCCTTTAGTAGAGAATTAAAAACAAGAGATGGATTGTGAAACCCAGCCCTTTAGAATAACAATAAGCCTTGACTTATCATCTTTCTTGAATAGCTAAAAGTGATCTAAGATTTCGGAAAGGGTTTAACCTTACCACCTTAAGTTGATTCTTGAAGGTTGAATAATAAATCCAAGAGTAGCCACAAGCAAGAGTTCAAGAAAAATCTCACAATTTTTATTGATATTTTCTATAATAATCTCCCCTAAAAACAAAGAAGACACCCTTTATATAGAGAGGCAGTCACAAAATTCTACCAAAAAATAAAGAAAGAAAGTCCTAACTACTTTGGACAAAAAGTCCAACTACTTTAGGATAGGATCTTGAAAGTCCAAAACCAATCTTGGATAGAATCTTGCAAATCTTGAAAATCTTGAAGGACATTTGCAAGCAACTTGGCACCAACTTGCACTCAACTTCTAGCATGACTATTGTACACTTGTTTGACATCAAGTAAGTCTTTTTAATGTTATAAAACGTGACTTCATGTAGGATTTATTGGAATGCAAGTTTGGACACATTTTAGGTGCCAAAATGGTCCAAAAGTGGACTGATTAGGACCTTCTTCAAAGGATATCTCTTGGGATCCAATACTCTTCTTCTTGGACATAAATTTGGGCCATAAAACAATTATAACACCTATCCAATTCACATCCTTTATCCTTGAGATCTTCCTCCCAATTAACAACTTTTTTATTTGCACTTGAAGTATAATTACCTTGTTTTGCAACTCTTTAGCTTGACATCCTGTTGATGGCCCTCTTTGATATTCCAAAGCTTTATTCTTGTCCTTGAATATAATTGAGCTTCCTAGGATGCTATCATTCCCCTCTTCTTGAAGAAAATTCATCCACGAATTTTTACCTTGCAAGAAAAGAAGACAAGCAATAGTACATGGCATCCACTAATCTGAAAAAATGGTAGAAAAAAAACAAGATAGTGACCATGTGTCCACTTAACCCAATTAAGCCTAATAGGTGTATATACTCCCTTATAAAGCATATGGACATCATCATCCCAATAAAATTTATGCTTACTTAGATTTGTCCAATAAAAACCTCTCTTAAGGTAGTCTAAAAATGTGCATGAGAAAGAAATTACAAAAGATTGATCACACATCAGCATTACGAGTTCCTTGTAATATCCCCAAGACCGCTTTCAAGACTCGGTATGGTCTTACAAGTTCTTTGTGATGTCTTTAGGGCTAACCAACGCTCCAACAACATTCATGCACTTGATGAACAGTGTATTTCAGGCCTATCTTGACTCATTCATCATTGTATTTATTGACAACATTCTGGTGTACTCCTGGAGTTAGGAGGATCATGAGAAGAACCTGAGGACTGTGCTTTAGACCTTGAGAGAAATGAAGTTATATGCAAAATTTTCAAAGTGCGAATTCTGGCTAGATTCGGTGGCATTTTTGGGTCATGTAGTATCGAGTGAGTGGATCAAGGTGGATCCAAAGAAGATTGAAGCAGTGCAAAGTTGGCCCAGACCGTCTTTAGCTACAGAAATCCGGAGTTTTCTGATGGTTTGGCAGGGTATTACCGTCGATTTGTAGAGGGTTTGTCGTCTATTGTAGCACCTATGACCATATTGACCCAAAAGGGTGCTCCATTCAGGTGGACCGAGGAGTGTGAGGAGAGATTTCAAAAGCTCAAGACAGCTTTGACTACAGCCCCAGTGTTGGTGTTGCCTTCAGGTTCAGGGTCTTATACTGTATACTGTGATGTGTCACGTATTGGTCTCGGCGCAGTGTTGATCCAGTACGGTAGGGTGATTGCCTATGCGTCTAGACAGCTGAAGGTGCATGAGAAGAACTATCATGTCCCCGACCTCGAGTTGGTAGCTATTGTTCAAGCCTTGAAGATCTGGTGGCACTATTTGTATGGTGTCCCTTGTGAGGTCTACACCGATCACCAGAGTTTACAGCATCCGTTCAAATAGAAGGATCTTAACTTGCAGCAGCGGAGGTGGTTAGAGTTGCTTAAGGATTATAATATCATAATTTTATATTATCCCGAGAAGGCCAATGTGGTGGCCGATGCCTTGAGTCGCAAGGTGGAGAGTTTGGGCAGTTTAGCACACCTACCGGTAGCAGAAAGGCCATTAGCCTTGGCTAACCAGTTTTTTAGATTAGATATTTTTTAGTCGAGCCGAGTATTGGCTTGTGTGGTTTCTCGGTCTTCTCTTTATGATCGTATCAGAGAGCATTAGTATGATGACCTCCATCTGTTTGTTCTTAAGGATACGGTTCAGCACAGGATGCCAAAGAGGTCACTATTGGAGATGACGGTGTATTACAGATACAGGGTAGGCTATGTGTGCCCAATATAGATGGCTTGTATTAGTTGATTCTCCAGGAGGCTCACAGTTCGCGGTACTCCATTTATCCAGGTGCCGCGAAGATGTATCAGGACTTGAGGCAACATTACTGGTGGAGGAGAATGAAGAAGGACATAGAGAAATGTGTAGCTTGGTGCTTAAATTGTCAACAGGTGAAGTATGAACATCAGCGGCCAGGTGGATTGCTTCAGAAGCTAGATATTTCGGAGTGGAAATGGGAGCGGATTACTATGGATTTTGTTGTTGGGCTCCCACAGACTCAGAGAAAGTTCGATGTAGTTTGGGTGATTGTGGATAGATTGACCAAGTCAGTTTATTTCATTCCAGTGGTGACTACTTACTCTTCGGAGCAGTTGGCTCAAGTTTATATTCGCATGATTATACTCTTCGGAGCATGCCGGTATCTATCATCTCTGACCAGAGTACACAGTTTACATCGAGGTTTTGGAGAGCCGTACAACATGAGTTAGGTACTCGGGTAGAGCTGAGTACAACATTTCACACTCAGATGGACGGACAGTGCGAGTGCACTATTTAGATATTGGAGGATATGCTTCATGCATGTGTGATGGAGTTTGGGGGTTATTAGGATCAGTTCTTGCCGCTTGTAGAGTTTTCCTACAACAACAGTTATTAGTTGAGCATTCAGATGGCCCCGTAAGAGGCTTTGTATAGTAGGCAGTGCCGGTCTCCGGTGGGTTGGTCTGAGCCGGGTGAGGCTAGGTTATTGGGTACAGACTTGGTTCAGGCTGCTTTGCAAAAGGTCAAATTGATTCAGGATCGACTTTGTACATCCCAATCCATATAGAAGAGTTATGCGGATCGGAAGGTTCGCGGCGTTGCATTCATAGTTGAGGGAGGAGGTTTTGCTCCGGTCTTCGCCCATGAAGGGTGTTATGAGGTTCGGGAAGAAGGGCAAGCTGAGCCCTAGGTATATCAGACCTTTTGAGATTCTTGAGAGGGTTGGAGAGGTAGCCTACGTACTTGCACTACCACCTAGTCTAGTTGCAGTTCATCCAGTTGTAATGACCCGACCGGTCATTTTGAGTATTTGCACTTCACTCGATAGTTTGAGGGCATGAGTAGCTCCGTATGATGTACTATGACTTATATGAATCATCGGTTTTGGTTTTCAGGTTATTCGAAATCGATTAGGAAGAATGAATTTCATGATTTAAGCTTTAAGTTGGAAAAGTTGACTAAGTTTGACTCTTGTGAATTTGACTCCGGAATGAAGTTTTGAGGGCTCCGTTAGGTCCAGATGGTGATTTTGGACTCGGTCATATGCCTGGATTGGCAATTGGATATTTCTAAAAGGATTCGGCACTAATTGGCAAAAAGTTAGAAATTTGAAGGTTTGGAAAGTTCATAAGTTTGACTGAGAGATAACTTTGAGGATATCAGATTCAGATTGTGGTTCTGAGAATTAGAATAGTTTAGTTATATCATTTGGGACCTGTGTGAAAAATTTGACTTCATTCCGAGTTGATTTGAAATGTTTCGGTGTGAGTTTTGGAAGTTGAAATGTTTAAAGTTCATTAAGTTTGAATTGAGGTGTGATTCGTCGTTTCGATGTTATTATGTGTGATTTGAGGCCTCGAGTAGGTCTGTGTGATGTTATGGAACTTGTTGGTATATTCGGGCGGGGTCCCGAGAGGCTCAGGTAAGTTTCAGACGAGGTTCAGATAAGTTTTGGATTAAGTTAAATTTTGACTGGGCTGCTGGTTCTGGTGTTCCGCACCTGCGGCTGGTATTGCGCAGGTGCGATGGTCGTAGAAGCGAGCCCATAAGCGCAAAATCGAAGAGCAATGCTAGGTAGGAGTCCGCAAATGTGTAGATTTCATCGCATATGCGAAGGCGCATATGCAAACACTTCATCGCATGAGCGAAAATGGACTGTTGGCGAGGGAGCGCAGATGCAGAAATGTTTGCGCCGAAGTATGATCGCATAAGCGGGAATACGAACACAGAAGTGATGGCAGCTGAGTTTGGGCATGTTCGCAGAAGCGGAGGCTGGGCCGCATGTGCGAGTCCGCAGAAGCGGAAATTGGTTCGCAAATGCGAAATTGCTGGGCACATTCTATATATTTCGAGGTTTTGGTTCTTTGATCATATTTTGAGATTGGTGGCTCGGATTTAGACGATTTTTGAAGAAATTTTTACCATATGGATAGGGGTAAGTGTTCTCTACTTGGTTTTGATTTTATTTTATGAATCCATCTTCATTTTTAGCAATTGGTTGATGAATTTTAAAGAGAAAATTGGGGGTTTTAGCCTAAAGTTTTATAGAGTGAGTTTTTGAGTTTTGAACATCGATTCAGAGTCATATTTAAGTTAAATTAATATGGTTAGACTCATAATTGAATGGGTTATCGAATTGTATAAGTTTCATTGAGTTCCGAGGCGCGGGCCCGGGTTGGACTTTTTGGTTGATTTGGGGCTTTTGAGTAAAGATTCGACCTTTATCAATTGGCATTGTTTCCTTAGTCTTTATTTGATGTATTTGAGTTGCTTTTGGCTAGTTTCGAGCAGTTCGGAGGTCGGTACGTGCGAGGTGGTATTTTTGGAGCATCATTTGACTTGCTCGGTGTTGGATTTGTCTTGTTTGAGATAAGTAACACTTCTAAACTTAGAGATGAGGGTATGAACCCCAATTATTCGTGTTATGTGTTTGGTGTTGAGGTGACGCACATGCTAGGTGACGGGCATGTGGGCGTGCACCGAATGAATTGTGACTCGGTTATTTCGGTGGTACTGCGTAGTTACCTAATCTTATTTGTATCTATGAAATCTCTACGTGCTAGAGTAATCGAGTTGTGATCCATGTTAGAAACCATGTCTAGGCTATATGCTTATCCTGTTAGGAACCACTGAGGTTATTTTTGCTGTTGAGTTATTTGCTTATATTTCAATTACGTACTCAGTCATACGCATTCATTTGCATATCATATCTCAGTCTTTGTTACCATTTATTGATATATCACATCATTATTTTGGGCTGATTTTCATGACATTGTGAGCCCTAGAGACCGGAGAGATTGATGACTGAGTGAGGTAGAGGGCCTGAAGGTGAGGATATTGATGGGATCGGGTTGCACGCCGCATTAGATATTACTGATTTATATTGGGATCGGGTTGCACGCCGCAACATGTTTTATTGATTTATGACATGATTGACTTGTTATAGCTTTTGGGATGAAGGAGCCCCTCTGGAGTCTGTACACACCCCCTAGTGAGCGCAGGTACCTACTAAGTGTGAGTGTCGAGTGCCAAGTGTGAGTGCCGAGAACGAGTGTTGAGTGATTGGGAGAACTGAGTGACTGTGAGGACTGAGTGAATTGATACTCTGAGAGTATGCATATGGTTTTATCACTGAGTTGCATTGCATTCGACATGCACACTTGACATACAGCCATAGAGATGCATTTTCTTCATGTTGTACGACATTGCGTCATTCATGACTTCACATGCACATTTACATGTATGCATAGAGATGTATTTTCCTCAGGCCATTTGAAAATGAAATAATTACCTGTTGAAAGTTTTGGGAAAAATCACAGTTTTACAAACGTACTCATATTTTGGTGATTTCGGTAAAAGGTTTGGATTTTCACTAACATACTTGAAAAGCGTGCCTATTTTCTGGAACTATGAATGAGTTGAGCACTATATCTCTGAGTTACTTCTTTTATCACTTTATTTACGTTATTATGAACCGTTGTTGGCTATTCGTGTTGGACTCCGGCCTTTGTTCCAACTCGTCACTATTTTCGACCTAAGGTTAGGTTTGTTACTTATTGAGTACATGGGGTCGGTTGTACTCATACTACACTTCTGCACCTTGCGCGTAGATGTTGGATGCTGATGTTGTTGTGCACGGCGGGAGCTGAATTTGAAGATGTACCTACGTTCCAGTCATAGCGCACTTCTCGCCCATGGTAGCTTTAGAATTTTAATCTGTTCATGTTTATTTCAGACAAATGATGTAATTTATTTCATACCAGCTTTGTAAAACTCTAAATCTTAGAAACTCATGATTTGTACTACCAGTCCTTGGGGAGTTGTATAGAAATTCAGTTATCTTATCTTTGATTCATGTCAGTGTTATTATATTATGTTATTTTGTTAATTGACTTACCTAGCGGGTTGGGTTAGGTAACATCACGATGGTGTGGATTTTGGGTCGTGACAAGGTGGTATCAGAGCTCTAGATTCATAGGTTCTACAAGTCATGAGCAAGTATCTAGTAGAGTCTTGCGGATCGGTATGATGACGTCCATAACTATCTTTGAGAGTCTACAGAGCATTTAGGATAATTTCCCATCTTTCTTTTCTTATAGTGCGGCATTAATTCAGCTTGAAATATAACTCTTTGAATTCCCTCCACGTATTCGTATGTGCATGTGAGCGTTCGGTATCAGCTGTGCATCGCCGACTTGTGATTCCATGGATGAGGTGCTAGATGTGATTTCTGTGTGCTAATGACGGGCCAGTCTGGAGGACTTGAGGCCGGGTTATGACTGTAGCTTGAGCATGTGGATTTTGGTTATGTGAGCACGTGATTTTGGACTTATATGTCCGGTAGAGTCCCTATGAGTGGAATTTGTGACTCGATAAGTGGTTGGATGGCTATATGATGTGTATCATGTGATTGTGGGATGTGTTTAGATGGGTTGAATGTGATGAGAATATTTTGCTTAAGATATCGGGTGCTTGATTTCTGTCTTGATGTGATGTATAGTCTCGAGTTATGAGTGTATTGAAGGATCTTTCATGTCGCTTAATTGTGGAATGAATTTGATTCTCGTGTCTTATTGATGAGTTCAGACTCAAGAAGATTGAGTGATTGCGTAGTAGTTGTGGCTATGAAAGGGTATAGAGAAATGTCAGTTTGAGGCTAAGCAGGTGGGTTATAACCTGCGGGGTAATCTACGGATGTGTGACCCTTATAATGTTGTGTGGAGAGTTTCCTTTCTACCAGCAGGGTATATATATTGAGATTTGAATTTGAATTCGGTTGAGAAAGTCGACCTGATCATCATGTGGATGTATGCGAGCTTAGTAGATGATTTGAGGTACTATATGGTTTGTGTTATGTGAGCTTATGAAGGATTGAGTTGAATCTCCCTGCGGTATTATGGCAGTAATAGAGTATTGGTATGGTTAGTTATCATATGTTCTATTCTATGGTATTGCGCTAAGTGGGGGAGTCTGCCATCGACGATTTGATTGCATGGTTACGTATTGTATTGGTTTAGTCTGAGGCATACTTGTGGATCGGTTATGATTTGCAGAGGTTGGTTTTGAGAACGACTTGAGTAAGGGAATTTTAGAATACGGGTTATATTGCACTTTATAGGTATATGAAAATTATGGAATGATTGAGTTGTTACGTACAAAGGATGTAGTGTGCAAGGAGTATGAATTTGATCGGTTATGTTAAGGCAAGATTACTTCCTTGGGTGTTGTTGTGCTAATGGGGCACATGTCGTTTGTCCCATTTGGGCGGCACAATTGAGATTTGAGTAGAAAGGATGACTCTTGAGAAAGGTCTAATAGATTCAAGATTTATATGTAGCAATTGGGAATTTTTCAGTTTTGTATATGACTAGAATCTGAGATTTACATTGGATGGTGTCGAGACTCGCGGTATTTCTATGTCATTATGGATTTTACATTTTGGTATCATAAGGTGAAGGAAAATGGCTTCAGATTCACAGAAGGTCTCTTTAGAGTGGGTGTCTCGAGTGTGGCACTTTTGGGATGCTTGAGAGGGAATACAATGGCTTATGAGCCTTAGGGCGGCGTGGTTTTATGCTAGGATCTTTTGCAGTGAGCTTTGGGTGAGGATCGTGGTATTCTAACAAGGAGAAGTGTCAGTTTGAGGGCAATTCAGAAGGAAGTCAGAGAAATGGGATAGCTTGGTAGTAGGACGGATCAGCACGACAATGGGTGTGATTGGTTCTTTGGGGTACTTATGATGTGGTGAGTCTCTATAGGTGTTTTATGGCAATGCTCTTGGGTTCTGGCGACCTGCGTGGCTTGGTTGAGTTAGAGGGATTCAGTTCTGATAGCTTGGTTATGTGCAAATGGATTCCAAAGAGTTCTCGATGATTTCAATCACGGTTCGAGGTGGATATTTCCTACTGGCGTGAGGACATGTTACGTATTGGGATTTTCTCCTAGATGAGATCAAGTGGAAGGTTTCTAAATAATCGGATATGTATTCTGTTGGCTACTCAGAGTTGATCATGAGATTCTTGTGCTTTCATATGATGGCATGATAGATGTGGCATGTTGTGTAGGATCGAGTTTTGTATGTGCAAGGTCGCGGTTCAGTTTTGAAGGGGAGGCCATGAATTCTTAGGCAGCATGGACGGTTTCTAAGGTTTAGATGAATGCTATAACTATTTGGTATTGCCCGAGGAGAGAGTGCATTTCAGAAGGTGTACTGTGTTTTGACTTGCGAATGCTTCATTGATATTGCAGTACTCGCATGGTTGATCAACTACTGATATTCAGATTTTGCTATGTGGAACAGAAGAATTTTAGGAGTATTCCTCGTGGGATGATCGTGTATGAGAGATGTGTTAGACATTCAGCGGTGGAGTTGGGAGCAGATATGGTGATTCGTGTGTTCTATGAATTTAGAGAGTGAGAGTTTTCAAAAGCAGATTGTTTCGTGGTTGTGGACTGTGAGGTTGTGGACAAAGCTAGCTAGATGATAGTATGTGTTATGATTCAGTCATTGTAGACTTTCGGAGGGTTATTTATCTATTTGTGGGTGACCAGAGTTGATTTGGGGTCCATTGGTAGGCCCAATGAGGATGTGTATTCTACACCGGGTCATATTGGTTACCTCTATACTGCTATTGTTGAGGGATGTGCCATTCGGTCATAGTTGAGCTTATTCGTGTTCTGATATGTTCTATGAGTTACTCCTCTATGCCACGCAGAGTTGTGATTTGTTGGTTGTATATACATATAGTGTGTTCTATTTGGGCCCTACAGCGGATTTTAAACGAGATGGGTATTAGGGTATTGAATGAGTGATTGCGCATTGGTTATGTTCTTTCCATACTGTGGTATGGTGTTATTGGTTCCTCAATGGTTATGGTCATGCACCTTGGGTAATTGATGTCGAATTACGCATGGTTATTGATTTTGAGCATGGTGGCTTGGGGTATTTCATATGGTCCAGTATTTGGATGGGGTCACGCATTGCAGCAGGGTTATGTTAAGATATGATCCTTAGTGTTAGATTCATGTGTCTTGGTTATACTATGTAAGATGGTTTGTAACATTGCGGTTGTGGTGGTACTTGTTGATCTTGCGGGGCGGTTCTCTCATTTGAGTCATTTTCCGTTTTGGGTACATTTGAGTTGTTACTTATTGGTGCACGGGCTATGATTCTAGGTAGCATTTGTGTGGCATGTCAATAGAATATATGGGCTTGATAAAGTAAGGTCTTTGGACCTAAAATAGGTGCTATTGGATTTATTTGCGGTATATTTGCAGGGTTAATGTTGTTGATCGGCTTAAAAATTGGCTATAGTTCTTGTTGAAGGAGAGGGAGCTCCCTGGCTTGTTGATATGATATGTGGTTATAAGTTTCTGTGTGTTTCTTCCATCATTGGCAGTGTACGAAGGTTTTAGAACAAGGTTTTGTTTGATACAAGGTTTATTACCGGTACCGGGTTTGCTTCGAGCAGTTATTGTGGTCAGAATTATTGCTATGAGTTTTTGAGTATGTGGTATATCATGTGATTGCATCTTGGGTTATGGTTAAGGCTTAATACAGCTTGTTCACACTTATACAATGTGTGGATGCGAGATTCAGATCTTATAGGAAATTTCGGATGTTGGGAATTGGATTCTATGATTTACGGGCTAAGGTTGAAGTAATGGTCTTCAGTTATGTTGCGTTATCAGGACTATATGGAATATGGTGATGTGGGATCACCCCCGGGTATGTGTATGGTAAGGTTACACGGCGGTTTGATGGCTTTGGAACAACTCTTGGCACATTCGAGGACGAACATATGTTTAAGTGGAGGAGGATGTAACAACCCGACTAGTCGTTTCGAGCATTTGCACTTCGCTTGATAGTTTGAGGGCATGAGTAGCTCCGTATGATGTATTATGACTTATGTGAAGCGTCGGTTTTGGTTTTCAGGTTATTCGGAATTGATTTGGAACAATAAATTTCATGATTTAAAATTTAAGTTGGAAGAGTTGACTAAGTTTGACTCTTGTAAATTTAACCCTGGAACGAAGTTTTGAGGGCTCTATTAGGTTCTGATGGTGATTTTGGACTCGGGCATATGCCCGGATTTGCAATTGGACATTTCTAAAAGGATTCGGCACTAATTGGCGAAAAGTTGGACATTTGAAGGTTTGGAAAGTTCATAAGTTTGACCAAGAGTTGATTTTGAGGATATCGGATTTGGATTTTGGTTTCGGGAACTAGAATAGCTTTGTTATGTTATTTGGGACCTATGTGCAAAATTTGAGTTCATTCCGAGTTGATTTGATATGTTTCGGCGTGAGTTTTAGAAGTTAAAAGATTTAAAGTTCATTAAGTCTGAATTGAGGTGCGATTCGTTGCTTCGATGTTATTATGTGTGATTTGATGCCTCGAGTAGGTCCGTGTGATGTTATGGAACTTGTTGGTATATTCAGACAGGGTCCCGAGAGGCTCGGGTAAGTTTCGGACGAGGTTCAAATAAGTTTTGGACTAAGTTGAATTTTGGCTGGGCTGCTGGTTCTGGTGTTCCACACCTGCAGCTAGTATTGCGCAGGTGCGATGGTCGCATAAGCGATCCCATGAGCGAAGAAGTGAAGAACGTTGCTGGGCAGGAGTCCGCAAATGCAGAGATTTCGCCGCATCTGCGAAGGCGTAGATGCAGACACTTAATCGCAGGAGCGAAATTGGATTGTTGGCGAGGCGCGAGCCCGGGTTGGACTTTTTGGTTGATTTTAGGATTTTGAGTAAAGATTCGACCTTTATCAATTGGAATTGTTTTCTTAGGCTTTATTTGACGTATTTGAGTTACTTTTGGCTAGTTTCGAGCTGTTCGGAGGTCGGTACGCGCGAGGTGGCATTTTTGGAGCATCGTTTGGCTTGCTCGGTGTTGGATTTGGCTTGTTTGAGGTAAGTAACATTTCTAAACTTGGAGATGAGGGTATGTACCCTGATTATACGTGTTATATGTTTGGTGTTGAGGTGACTCACATGTTAGGTGGCAGGCGTATGGGCGTGCACCGCGTGAATTGTGACTCGGTTATTTCTGTGGTACTACGTAGTTACCTAATCTTATTTGTATCTATGAAATCTCTACGTGCTAGAGTAATTGAGTTTTGATCCATGTTAGAAACCATGTCTAGGCTATATGCTTATCCTGTTGGGACCCACTGAGGTCATTTTTGTTGTTGAGTTATTTGTTTACATTGCAATTACATACTCAGTCATACGCATTCATTTGCATATCATATCTTAGTCTCTGTTATCATTTATTGATACATCATATCATTATTTTGGGCTGATTTTTATGATATTGTGAGCCCGAGATACTGGAGATATTGATGACTGATGGTGTGGATATTGATGGGATCGGCCTACACGCCGCAGCAGGTATTGTTGATTTATGATGGGATCGGGCTGCACACCGCAGCATGTGTTTATTGATTTATGCCATTATTGGCTTGTTATAGCGCTTGGGTTGAAGGAGCCCCTCCGGAGTCTGTACGCATCCCCAGTGAGCGTAGGTACCTACTAAGTACGAGTGCCGAGAGCGAGTGCCGAGTGATTGGGAGGACTGAGTAACTGTGAGGCCTGAGTGAATTGATACTCTGAGAGTATGCATATGGTTTTATCACTGAGTTGCATTGCATTCGACATGCACACTTGACATACATGCATAGAGATACATGTTCCTCATATTGCACGACATTGCATCATGCATGACTTCACATTCATATTGATATGTAGTCATAGAGATGTATTTTACTCAGGCCATTTGAAAATGAAACAATTACCTGTTGAAAGTTTTAGGAAAATCATAGTTTTACAAACGTACTCATATTTTGGTGATTTCGGTAATAGATTTGGGTTTTCACTGACATACTTGAAAAGCATGCCTATTTTCCGAAACTGTGAACGAGTTGAGCACTATATCTCTGAGTTACTTCTTTTATCACTTTATTTATGTTGTTATGAACTATTGTTGGCTATTGGTATTGGACTCTGACCTTTGTTCCAACTCGTCACTACTTTCAACTAAGGTTAGATTTGTTACTTATTGAGTACATGGGGTCGGTTGTACTCATACTACACTTCTGCACCTTGCGTGTAGATGTTGGATGCTGATGTTGTTGTGCACGGCGGGAGCTGGATTTGAAGATGTACCTGCGTTCCAGTCATAGCTGCCTCTCGGCCATGGTAGCTTTAGAATTTTAATTTGTTCATGTATAACTCAGACAGATGATGTAATTTATTTCATACTAGCTTTGTAAAACTCTAAATCTCAGAAGCTCATGATTTGTACTACCAGTCCTTGGGGAGTTGTATAGAAATTCAGTTATCTCATCTTTGATTCATGTCAGTGCTATTATATTATGTTATTTTGTTAATCGGCTTACCTAGTGTGTTGGGTTAGGTACCATCACGATGATGTGGATTTTGGGTCGTGACGTGTTCCATGTTTCTATGCTCCGAAAGTATCATGGTGATCCGTCTCATGTGTTAGACTTCAGCTCAGCCCAGTTGGACAAGGATCTATCTTATGTTGAGGAGCTGGTGGCCATTTTGGACAGGCAGGTTCAAAAGTTAAGGTAGAAGAACATTCCTTTAGTTAAGGTCCAGTGGAGGGGTCAGCCAGTCGAGAAAGCAAATTGGGAGACCGAGCATGATATGCGTAGCCATTATCCTCATCTTTTCACCACTTCAGGTATGTCTCTATAATCATTCGAGGATGAATGTTTGTTTTAAGAGGGGGAGGATGTAATGACCCGGTCGATCATTTTGAGAGTATTAGCCCCGATTCCCTAATTATTACTCCCTCTATTTAATTTTGTGGTTATGTGTCTTGCCGGGGTTCGAGAGAGTTTTAGAGTGAAATGGGACACACAGTCCCTAAATTGGAAGTTTAAGTCGTAGGGGTTGACCGTAGCTTGACTTGTGTAAAGTCGACTCCAGAATGAAGTTTTGGCGATTCCAATAGCTCCGTGGGGTGATTTTGTTCTTAGGAGCGTGTCCGAATATTGATTGGGAGATCCGTAGGTTATTTCGGCATTAATTGGCAAACGTTGGAAAGTTGGAAGAATTTTAGGAAGTTTGACCGGGAGTGAACTTTTTAATATCGGGGTCGAATTTCGATTCTGATTCCGGAAGTTGGAGTATATCTGTAATGTCAATTATGAGTGGTGTACAAAATTTGTTGTCAATCGGAGTTATTTCGGTATGAATCGGCGTCGATTCCAGAATTTGGAAGTTCATAGTTGCTAAGCTTGAATTTGGGTTGCAATTCATTGAATTCATATTGTTTGATGTGGTTTTTGGCCTCGAGTAGCCCCGTTAGATGTTTTGGTCCTAGTTGGTATACTCGAACGGGGTCCCGGGGACCCCGAGTGTGATTCGGATTGATATCGGAATAATTGTTGAACTTATGCATTTCTGAAAAATTCCAGCTTCTGGTGTCATCGCACCTACAAAGGGTATGACCGCAGGTGCAGACTCGGATATGCGTGTGAGGAAGCGCAGAAGCGGAGAAGGCAGCCCATGCCAGGGCTCGCAGGTGCGGAAAAGGTTCCGCAAGAGCGGCTTCGCTTCTGCGATGGAGAGGATCGCATGTGCGTACCTGAGCGCAGATGCGACACGCGAGCCGCAGGTGCGCATGCGCGGGTGCGTGTGTTTTTCCGCAGAAGTGGATCCCTTAGACTTAAGTAAAGTCTGCACCTGCAATGGGTTTTCCGCATGTGCGGAACCGCATATGCGGCTAATGCATCGCAAAAGCGATTCTTCTGGGCAAAAAAAAGAGAAAAATTGAGGGTTTGGTTTCATTTTCATTTTGAGACTTTGAGAGCTCGGATTGAGGCGACATTTTGAGGGATTTTCAGAGGAAGTGTTGGGGTAAGGATTCTTGACTCATTTTTGATTAATTCCCATGAATCTACTGTTAATTATACCTTTTAATTATTATTTTGGAGTTTAAAATTGGGGGGAAAAGGTGTAGAAGTTCTTAGACTAAATTCTTGACTATTGAAAGGCGAAATGGGATCGAATTTGAATAATTCTTGTATAGTTGGACTCGCTATCGAATGAGTGTTTGGATTTTATAATTTTGGTCGGGTTCCGAAACGCGGGCTCGGGTTGACTTTTTGGGGCGATTTTCCAATTCTTTGCTAAAATGATTATTTCATTATTTAAACTAGTTTCCTATAGTTATATTTAGTATGAAATTATTTTGGATAGATTCGAGCCGTTTGGAGTTGAAAAATCGAGGGAAAGGCCTTCTAATCGATTGATTGAGCGTGGTTTGAGGTAAGTGAGTTGTCTAACCTTGTGGGGGGAGGGGGAATTCCCCTTATGATTTGGTACCGTGGTGATAATTTGTGATATGTGAAGGTCGTGTACGCAAGGTGACGAGTGCATACACATGCTAAATATTGGATTTCCGGTTTTAGCTACGTAGTTTCCTTTTCATGCCTTAATTAAGTTATTTTAGCATGTTGTAGTCATCATATTTAGTCTAATTTCACATGTCTACTTGTCTTATCTCCTATTTGCAACTTGTATCACATGTTTAGTTGAATTACTTGCTTTTCTTGATTTCCGTATTCATTACTTAACTGTGAAATTCTTTACTTGAAATTTCTATCCTTGAAATATCTTGTTGTTGAGTTTGGTGTTGAATTGCAAGGCCGTGGTTCTTTTGAGATAAGGTGTAAGTTGTGAAATATCATTTATTTAGTTGTTATGTTTTGGCTTTCGTGTTATTGTTGGGATGATTGTTTGGTTGTTTGCACGAGGTTTCTGTCGTGCTGTTGTTATTGTTTGCACGAGGTTTTCTGTTGTGTCCTTGTGATTATTGATATGCATGCGCTAGTATAAGGTATGGGTGTTGAAACACATGCGGTGAGATAAGGTGGGTTCGATATGTGTGGCTAGTAGGGAAACTACTAGAAGTCATGTGGTGTGATAAGGCGGGCTAAAATGCGGGATGCTATTTCGGGAAAAATAATTTTCAAAACTAAATATAAAGGCTCCCGCGGTGATATAAGGAAAGACTGTGAGTTATTTTAAGATTTGAGACTACGAGGCGGTACCTCGGGAGTGCTCCTGTTGATCTTCTTGATTTGTTATATTGTTTAGTTATTGTTACCTTCACATGTAAAATATTTTCCTTTCGTGTTGTATTAGCTTTTCCTTGATTCCGTGTTCTTACTTCCCGTAAATTCTTTATTGTTCACTTCCATGTCAATTTTTATTATATCATTATATCTTCTGTTTGATTCTTATTATCTCCAGTAGGGCCTTGACTTAACCTCGTCACTACTCTACCGAGGTTATGCTTGACACTTACTAGGTACCATTGTGGTGTGCCCATACTACGCTTCTGCATATGTTTTGTGCATATTCAGGTACATCCTATCAGCCTCGGTGTTAGCGCGTTGTGTGGCTTGCTTATTGGAGATTTCAAGATACACATGCCCGGGTCCGCAGGTCGGAGTCCCTTTCTATCCTGTTCTTTCTTATTTCTTTACATCTTTATAGATAGTGATGTATATGAGCGTTCAGTACTGTATCTAGAGCCTGTGACTTGTATTTACACCGGGTGTTGGGAGATGTACATGTTGAGTTACATATTTCATTTCATATAGTTGTTGATGTTTTGAGATTTAAATTATTATTCAGTTATTCCGGATGTTTTGTTAGGCTTAGCTAGTGTTAGAGATTAAGTGCCGTCGCGACATCCTACTAAGGGGATTTGGGACCGTGACATAAAGGTAAATAGATAAGAATAATTCAACAATAGTTAAACAATGAATATATGCAAATTTATATGAGATATATTGTGTATGATGTGCAAAAGACGTGTTTCGAAAGAATTTTTTTAAGCAAAAAACAAGATTTTAATAAAAGAGATCCCTTAATGGAGATACAAGAGAGGTGACTAAAAAAAGATAGCACAATAATGAAAAAAAAAAATAAAGAAAGCACAAAGATCGCAAGAGCTAAAAAATGGATGAGTACAAATTCACGTGAGATACATCATGTAAAACGTGCAAAACACGTGTTTCAAAAGTGGCCTTTTGAAATAGAG
Organism: Nicotiana tomentosiformis; assembly: GCF_000390325.3. NCBI lineage: Eukaryota > Viridiplantae > Streptophyta > Magnoliopsida > Solanales > Solanaceae > Nicotiana > Nicotiana tomentosiformis. The sequence goes on along the minus strand of NC_090812.1, from coordinate 35,420,844 downwards.
ACGAGCTTTCAAAAAATAAAATCTTTAATGAAGACCAGCAAAATAGGTGATTAAGAGAGGTAATGTATCAGCGGAAAAACAAAATAGAGAAAAATATAACAATAGCTAAGAGATAGATTGTGTATAAATTCATGTGATATACATCATTTATAACGTGCAATTCACGTGTTTCAAAAGCATCTTTTTTTAAGAAAAAAAAGACATACTTTTATAGAAGAGATTCCTCTAGTAATCAAAATAAAAAAAAAAAAAAGGTTTTTGTAATGTAGAATTAAAATCTATAAAGACAAGAAAAAAATACAGTCAAACGGTTCAGTTTTTGTCGTATGAGTCCAACAAAAACAAACTTTAAAGAATGTAACCGCAAAAAAGAAGTAAAAGAAAATATATGTATGTAACCTAACAAAAAATGTATGTAAAAATAAGAAATGTTATGAAAATATTATATTGTGGATGTCCATTCGCTATAGATAATTTTTCTGAAGAAGATTATCCATTTAGTACTCTGTTGAATTTTATCTACAAGCAGTTGATGCAGGCAGGTTGCAAGCAACTCAATGAAATGATTTGCAGCAGTTTCTTATTAAACAGACATGTTGCAAGCAACTCACGCAGACAGCTTACAAGCAGGTGATGCAGGTAGGTTGCAAGCAACTCAATGAAATGATTTGCAGCAACTTCTTATTAAACAGGCAGGTTGCAAGCAGCTCATGCAGGCAGCTTACAAGCAGCTAAAGAAAAACCTTGCAACTGCTTCCTGAAAAGCCTCGCAAGTGCTTCCTTTCTTCTATAAATAGAGGAGTTTTCAGTTCATTATGAACATAAGTTTGAAATTTGAATAATATATTAGTTTCTCTCTATACTTGTCTTTACTTTACAGTCTTTATTTATAACACATTATCAGCGCAAAACTCTGCCATCTCGAGCAAATACTTTGAAAGTATTAGAGGTACGAACTTTCTTTTTCTAAATAATGTCAAATTTTTCTAAACTTGAATTTGTAGCCCTGGATATATCGGGCAAAAGCTACATATCTTGGGTGTTTGATGCTGAAATTCATCTTGATGCGATGAGTCTGGCAGACACCATCAAGGATAAAAATCAGGCATTAAACCAAGACCGTGTCAAAGCAATGATATTCCTACGCCATCACCTTGATGAGGGCCTGAAAATGAAATATCTTACTATTAAGATCCAGTCATACTGTGGAATAATTTGAAAGATAGATATGACCACCTGAAGATGGTCGTTCTTCCACAGGCACGATATGATTGGACTCATTTAAGGCTACAAGATTTTAAATCTATCAGTGAGTATAACTCTGCTATGTTCAGAATTATTTCCCAATTAAAATTATGTGGTGATAATATTACTGATCATGATATGTTGGAGAAAACTTTCACCACTTTTCATGCCTCGAATATGCTCCTGCAGCAGCAATATCGAACTTATCTCACATCTTCTTGTAGCCGAGAAACATAATGGGCTATTAATGAAAAATCATGAAAGCCGACCAACTGGTTCTTGTCCATTCCCTAAAGTGAATGAGACGAATTTCCACCAAGCTAAGCGTGGAAGAGATCGTGGTCATGGCCGTGGTCGGGAAAGAAACTCTAATCATGATAATAATAATGCACCAAAGAACCCTCCTCACCACCAGCAGTGGAAAAAGAAGGAAAAAAAGCATGAAGCGGTGCAAGCAACAAAGCCAGAAAATGCATACTATAGACATGGAGAAAAAGGGCATTGGTCATGTACATGTCGTACGCCAAAGCACCTGGTTGAGTTTTATCAAGCCTCCCTGAAGAAGGCAGGGAAAAATGATGAAGCAAATTTTATTTCTGAAAATAATTTAGACTTCATGCATTTGGATGTAGCTGATTACTTTGCACTCCCAGAAGGAGAAACAAGTCATATGATCGGTGGTGAATCTGTATAAATGTAAATATTTTAATTTTGGTTGTTTGTAATAGATAGTATGGTTATGTAATTGTTGTACATAAATAAAAGTTATGCTTTGATAATGATGTTTACTATAACATATTTTATTTATGTCATTTTGAAGAATATGGATAATTCTCGAATTATGTTCGGATCAAAGACCAATCATGAAGATATTTTTGTGTAATTGATAGTGGAACAACTCATGCCATATTCAAGGATCAGAAATACTTTTCTTATTTACATAAGGAAAAAGCAAATATTTCAACAATTTCTGGTAATATAAGTTTGATTGAAGGCTCTGGAAGGGCCATTATATTTCTGTATAAGGGAACAAAACTTATAATAGACAATGCATTATTCTCCCCCAAGTCCCGAAGAAACTTGTTGAGTTTTATAGATATCCGCCGAAATGGGTATCATATTGAGACGACAGATGAAATGAATATGGAATATCTTTGTATTACAAAGAATGTTTCTGGCCAGAAGTGCATTGTAGAAAAGTTACCAACTTTATCTTCTGGCTTATACTATTCAAAGATTAGTATAGTTGAAGCATACTCTATCCTAAACCAGAAGTTTACCGATTCAAATATTTTTGTGCTTTGGCATGGCCGTTTGGGCCATCCTGGATCAATAATGATGAGACGAATTACTGAAAATTCGAGTGGGCTAAAGAACCTGAAGATTCTTACAAATAATGAATTTTCTTATGATGCTTGTTATCAAGGCAAAATGATCACTAGACCATCACCAATGAAGGATGGCATTGAATTCCCTACTTTTTAGAACGTATACATGGGGATATATGTGGACTTATTCACCCACCAAGTAGGTTGTTTAGATATTTTATGGTCCTAATAGATGCATCTTCAAGATGGTCTCGTGTGTGCCTACTATCATCTCGCAACCTGACGTTTGCAAAGCTATTAGCCCAAATAATTCGATTAAGGGCGCAATTCCTAGATTATCCTATAAAGGCTATTCGCCTTGATAATGCTGGCGAATTCTCATCTCAAGCTTTTGATGATTACTATCTATCAGTTGGGATAAGAGTTGAACATCCTGTAGCTTATGTTCATACTCAAAATGGCCTTGCAGAGTCATTTATTAAACGCCTGCAATTGATAGCAAGACCACTACTTATGAAAATAAAATTGCCCACTACTATTTGGGGCCATGCTATCATACAACATCACTTATCCGTCTCAGACCGACACATTATAATAAATATTCTCCGTCACAAATAATTTTTGGTCATGAACCAGATATTGCCCATCTACGAATTTTTGGATGTGTTGTATATATGCCAGTAGCACCACCACAGCGCAGTAAGATGGGCCCACAGATAAGGTTAGGAATATATGATGGGTTTGAATCACCCTCTATTATTTACTATCTTGAACCATTGACGGGAGATTTATTTACTGCTCGATTTGCAGATTGTCGGTTTGATGAAATAAATTTTCCACAATTAGGGGGAGAGATAAAGGAAATCAAAAGAGAAATTGTGTGGAAAGTTTCATCATTATCTCATTTTGATCCACGTACCCCTATATGTAATCAGGAGGTCCAGAAGATCATCCATTTATAAAATATAGCAAATCAAATGCCAGACGTGTTTACTGATTTGAAAAGGATAACTAAATTATATATCCCTGCAGAGAATGTGCCTATACGAATTGATGTCCTAGCAGGACCATCTACTAGCATGAGAACTAGTGAACATAAAGCACGCCTGAAGCGTGGTAGGCCTTTGGGTTCTAAGGATCGAAATCCTTGAAAAAGAAAATCGACAAATGATCAAAACGATACTATAAATGGATCCCCTGAAGAGACCCAAGATCTTATTTGTTCTGAGATTCCTGAAGAAATCACTGAACCCGAGACTCAAGTGAGCAAGGAACTTTTAATAAGTTCTACTAATGATGGGATTAATTTAAATCGATCTGAAATAGTGGTGGATAATATTTTTGCTTATAATATTGCACTTAACATTATGCAAGATAGTGAGAATTTTGAACCCTGATCTGTTGAAGAATGTCGATAAATATCTGATTGGCCAAAATGTCAAGAGGCAATTCAATCAGAATTGAACGCACTTGGTAAAAGAGAGGTCTTTGGACCAGTAGTCCAAACACCTGCTGGTATAAAATCAGTTGGTCATAAATGGGTTTTCATGCGAAAAAGGAATGACAAAAATGAAGTTGAAAGATACAAGGCTCGCCTTGTCACACAAGGATTCTCACAATGACCTGGAGTCGATTATGAAGAAACATATTCACCTGTTATGGATGCCATAACATTTTGATATCTCATCAGTTTAGCCTTACGTTAAAGGCTTGAAATACATATGATGGATGCAGTTACAACTTATCTATACGGGTCACTTGATAATGAGATTTACATGAAAATTCATGAAGGACTTAAAATGCCTGAAGCAAATTCAAAATCTCGGGAAATGTATTCAATCAGATTACAAAGATCTTTGTACGGTTTAAAGCAATATGGGCACATGTAGTATAATCGCCTTAGTGAATATTTATTGTAAAGGAGTTACATAAATGATGTTATTTGTCCATGTATTTTTATTAAAAAAATGATATCAGAATTTGTTATACTTGCTGTTTATATTGATGATATAAATCTTGTTGGAACTCCAGAAGAGCTCCAAAAGGAAATTGAATATCTTAAGAAAGAATTTGAGATGAAAGATCTTGGAAAGACAAAACTTTGTCTTGGACTGCAAATTAAACATTTAGTAGACGAGATCTTTATGCATTAATCTGCCTATATAGAAAGGGTCTTAAAATACTTTTACATGGACAAAGCGCACCCATTGAGTACACCAATAGTTGTTCGATCACTTGAAGTGAATAAGGACCCGTTCCGACCTCCAGAAGAGGATGAGGAACTCCTTGGTCCTGAAATACCCTATCTTAGTACAATTGGTGCATTTATGTATCTTGCTAATACTACAAGGCCTAACATAGCATTTTCTGCTAATTTACTAGCAAGATATAGCTCTTCTCCTATACGGAGATATTGGAATGGGATTAAGCATATTTTGCGATATTTAAAGGGAACTATTGATATGGGTTTATTTTATGCTAACAAAGGTAGTGCGGATCTTGTTGGTTATGCAGATGCAGGTTATTTATCTGATCCCCATAAAGCTCAATCTCAAACCGGGTACGTATTTACATGTGGAGGTACTGTCATATCATGGCGCTCCACAAAGCAATCAATTGTTGCTACTTCTTCAAATCATGCTGAGATAATAGCTATTCGTGAAGCAAGTAGGAAATGCGTATGGTTGAGATCAGTGATTCATTTTATTCAAGAAGAATGTGGTTCGGAATGTGATAAAAAATCCACAATTTTATACGAAGACAATACAGCATGCATAGCCCAATTAAAGGGAGAATTTATAAAAAGAGATAGAACGAAGCACATTTCACCAAAATTATTCTACACACATGATCTTCAGAAAAATGGTGATATCGATGTGCAACAAATCCGTTCAAGTGACAATTCAGCAGATTTATTCACTAAATCTTTGTCAACTTCAACTTTTGAGAAGATGGTATACAAGATTGGAATGCGGAGACTCAAATATTTGAAACAAGATTTTCATCAGGGGGAGTGAAATACGCGATATACTCTTTTTTCCTTACTAAACTTTTTCCCATAGGGTTTTTCTTGTAAGGTTTTTAATGAGGCATCTAAAAATGTGTATTACTAAATATGTGTACTCTTTTTTTTTTACTAGGATTTTTCCCACTGGGTTTTTCCTAGTAAGGTTTTAACGAGGCACATTATCTTTTAATGAACATCCAAGGGGGAGTGTTATGAAATATTATATTGTGGATGTCCATTCATTACTCCGCTATAGATAATCTTCCATTTAGTACTCTGTTGAAATTTATCTACAAGCAACTGATGCAGACAGGTTGCAAGCAACTCAATGAAATAATTTACAGCAGCTTCTTATTAAACAGGCAGGTTGCAAGCAGCTCATGCAGACAACTTACAAGCAGCTGATGTAGGAAGGTTGCAAGCAACTCAATAAAACGATTTGCAGCAGTTTCTTATTAAACAGACAGGTTGCAAGTAACTCATGCAGACAACTTACAAGCAGGTAAAGAAAAGTCTTGCAGTTGCTTCCTGAAAAGCCTCGCATCTGTTTTCTTTCTTCTATAAATAGAGGAGTTTTCAGTTCATTATAAACATAAGTTAAAAATTTGAATAATATATCAGTTTCTCTCTATACTTGTCTTTACTTTACCGTCTTTATTTTTAACCAGAAAGATATACTTGGATTTCTTCGTAATAAACGGTTGATTCTGGTGAACAGTTCAACTTTTGTTATATAAAGTCCAACTAAAGAAAATTACAAAGAAAGTAATAAAAAAAAAGTAAAAGAATAAATATTTATGTAACGTAAGAAAAAACGTCTATAAAGACAAGAAATACTTAAATTTCATCGTAATGAACGCCCTGATTCAGGTGAACTGTTCAACTGTTGTCTTCTTGAGTCCAACAAATGAAAATTACAAAAAAGTAACCGAAAGAAAGAACAAGTAAAAGAATACATATTTATGTGATGTAAGAAAAAACGTTTATAAAGACAACAAAAGAATACTTGAATTTCTGCGTAACACCTGATACATGCAAACGTTCAACTTTTGTCCTGTTGAGTCCAATAAAAGAAAATTACAAAGAAAGTAACCGGAAAAAAAAAAAGAACGAGGAAAAGAACAAATATTTATGTGACGTAAGGAAAAAAAACGTCTATAAAGAAAAGAAAGAAATACTTGAATTTTATCGTAATGAACGCCCTGATTCAGGCGAACAATTCAACTTTTGTCATACTGAGTCAAACAAAAGAAAATTTTAAAGAAAGTAATCAAAAGAAAGAGCAAGTAAAAGAATAAATATTTATGTGATGTAAGGAAAAACATCTATAGAGAACGGAAAAAAAATACTTGAATTTCTTTGTAATGAACGCGTGTGATACATGAAAACGTTCAACTTTTGTCTTCGTTGGGTCCAACAAAAAAAAAAGTAATTAAAAAAAAAAAAAGAACGAGTAAAAGAAAATAGAAGTGCCAAAAATTAAATCAAAGTAAGAGAAAAGCATATAACTTATCCATCTCTATGTTAATAAATGATTAAATGTATATGAAAGAAACATAACTCTCTCTGCTTACAAATAATTCTTGGTATGAAATTTTTCAGGGCCATCAGAATGAGCGCAAATAAAGTTATAGGAATTGGATCTTTCTTCCTAATGCTTATGTGTTTATGCATAATCATACTGATGTATTCATGCTTTGGTTTCTCAATCAAACAAAGTATAAACCAATAAATCCGAAAAGTAGCACAATAAGAATCACAAGTATTATCAGTTTCACTATGTTAATTAATTACAACCTCAAGATTACATTCAACTTGTTATTATGCAATTCAAAACGATTTCCCATTCTTAAATTCCTTAACAACAACTTGAGTATCTTCCAAATATAGTAAAACTTAATTTGATTTTTATAGGAAATTTGACCTCCTATAACAAAGGTATACACTCTATTTATTATAAATCAAAACTATTTTAAAATATTATTTTCTGCAGTTACCTTTTATATTATATAGCAAAATAAATATTTATGGTATACACTACCATTGAGGCATGAAATACGCTATTTATGTTTTTTCTCACTCTTTCTTTCGGTTAACACATAATTTTCTCTCAAAATCTCAACAAAATTCTTCTTCTTTTCTTCCTTCTCTCTTTTCGAGCAAAATACCTGCTTCTAACCGTGAATTCTCTGGCCGAATCCTCTAGGGTTACTACAATTGGAAATACTTCTATACTTGTCGGCGTAGTCAAGGATGGGGAGAAATTCGCCTAAAAATAGGGGAATCCAGCTGTTTAATAACGGAAAGAGGATCAATTAGCGTGTATCACTCCTAATTTAACTCAACAAAATCAATTATAAAAAAATTTCGCTGCTACTGGGTTGTATTTCATGTATTCGCGCGATTGTATTTATAAATACATTGAGGTAAAAAAACATGAATTACATATGTTTAATTATGTATTCCATGTATTCACGCGAATGTATTTATAAATACAATGAGGTAATCCGCCTAAAAATAGTGATTACGGGTGTTTAACAACGGAAGGCGCAATATTGAATTGTATTCAATTTCACTATATTGAATTCGGTTGTATTCAAACAACAAAAAATCAAGAAAATATAGTGTATATCGTTCTATTCAATTCGACTGTATACATTGTATTCAATTCACATATATTCACTATTATACATTGTATTCTTCGATTGTATTCAAACAACAAAAAATCACAAAACACAATGATATTCAGTTGTATTAAAAAAATACAGACCTTCGGAATACATAAATACAGGCGAAAAATAATATATTTATACAAAAAACACAATGTATTTGAGTGAATTTGTACATAGTACAATGTATTTGTATCATTGTATGTGACGAAATAGCAAAGAAGAGAAGAAAGTTTGCCGGAGATGGCATTTTCCGGCCAAGCAAAATACTGTATACGTTGTATTAAAACTAAAAATGGAAACGAACAAAAACCCGGCCCTCAAATCTTCTCTGGCATAGAAAAATATTGTAGTATCCGTCGTTCATGTTACAATACCCATGCTCTACTCGAATACAGTCGCGCACAACTGGATTCCCATGTTTTTAGGCGATTTCTGCTATTATATTCATGAATACAGTAGCACGAATACAACAAATACGGCCGCGTAACAACTGAATAATAGCTATAGGAAGTAATTATGTATATGGTAGCTATAGGAAGTTAATAGCCACTAAACAATAGTGGTTTCTGAAAATTCCTCTAAAACATAAGCCTCAAATGATGCTAGTTTTGCAAATCTCCCTAGTTTGAAAGTTCAAAAGCCCATTCTTTTATGGGTGGGCTGCAAAAATCTGGTTACCAGGTTCACTCTATAGCTGGCCCATAAAAACACACTGGTTTCATTAATAATTATTCGAAAAAGAAAAAACACTGACAGAGAACAGAGAACAGAGAACAGAGAAGGGAGGGGTTCGGATTCGGAGCAATGGGGAGCAAGAAAAGGAAGAGAGGGGAGAGAGCCACTACTCATCCCCGTAACAAGTACTATGATAACCCTCCAGATTTCTCACTCTTGGCCTCTAAATACTCTACCTTTGCACCTTACGTTTTCTATTCAGGTGATGGTCGTCGACCAAGAATTGATTGGACTGACTTCAATGCCACACGTGAACTCACCAAAGTTTTGCTCCACCATGATCATGGCCTCAATTGGTAACTCCCCTTTATCCTTTTTTTTTTTTTCTTAATTTTGTTTTTCAGGTTCCATTCTCTTATTTATGTAAAAGGGTAACCGAGTTTTATAAGCACATAAGTTGAGATTTTTGCTATGCCATTCAGGGGGGACTTTATGATTTTATTTATGCTTAGACACATAAGAAAAGAAGAAAGTACGAAGTCTTTATATAAAAAGAAATAAATAACTTTTTAACATATAAAAATATTTTTGAACTTTGAATTAAACTACTCAAATCTTCATACTATTAAATAAATTTTTTTACAACAAAATGAATAATGTTCAAAGTTAAAATTTTGGTCACTGTATTTGTTGCCAAGTTTATTGTTCAAAATATGACAACCTGACCATTCCTTAGTTAAGTTGGTTTTTTCCTTCAGAGTTTTGATGACTGTTGTCCTCTTACTTGCTCTGTGAGCTTTGATTCAATGGTAAAAGTAGTTCTACAATGCAGGATGTGTGTTAGGTTCACGCTAAGAGTTCAAATCTTGTAGGTAAACAACAGATTTGTCCGTTATCAAAAGAAAAAAAGAACTGTTTAATCGGAACGCTTTGGTTTATTTGGTGTCAGTTTTGATTGCTAAAAATCGATAGTAGATGTAAAACCATAAATGAAATATATAGTTAATGTTTCACGTATGAGTTTTAACTTTAAGCTTGAAGAAACTGAATGTGTAACTTAATTACTGATAGCGCGATGCTCACCAAGCTGCATATGAACTTTGATACAATCTTAGCCTCGATAGAACCTACTTTAAATAAAAAGGAGAAACTCTTGTCTGTAGTTTAGAGGCAAGCATAGGATGGGCATTATTCTTTCAATCAGGTATGCCTGAACGTATTTTTTTGTTGAGAAAAGGTTCGATTTTATAAACAGAGGATGTATGCCTGAACATGTTTTCTATGTAGGTGGATTCCTGATGGACAACTTTGCCCTACAGTCCCCAACAGATCTAACTATATTCATTGGGTTGAAGATCTTCTGTCATCGAACATCATTCCTAAAGTTCAAGATGACAGAAACTTTATTAGGGGTTTTGATATAGGAACGGGAGCTAATTGCATTTACCCTCTTCTCGGTGCATCTCTTATGGGTTGGAAGTTTGTTGGCTCTGGTAGCCCCCTCTAATTTGTAATTTTCTCCCTTGCATCATTGTTGGTGTTTGGCTAATAAAATTGCACTATATATTTACAAAACACTGATTTCTTCATATGTGTCATCCATTTGCTTTATAACAGATGTTACCGACGTAGCTTTCGAGTGGGCAGAGAAAAATGTTAAAAGTAATCCTCATCTTTCTGAATTGATTGAAATCAGAAGAGTTAGCATGGAAACCCCGTCATCTTCCAAGCAAGAGCTGAATGATGAACCAGGAAAATATGGCCAATGTAAAGACGTAGACTTCGACAATGCAGAGGCTGCTCTCATTGGACCTTCACCTCCTTCTCATCTCCCAGTGCACCCAGGTATAGGAAAAATTTACAATGGACCTCCTATACTTGTCGGCGTAGTCAAGGATGGGGAGAAATTCGATTTTTGTATGTGCAACCCTCCATTTTTTGAGACAATGGAGGAAGCTGGATTAAATCCAAAGACTTCTTGTGGTGGGACTATGCAGGAGATGGTTTGTCCTGGTGGAGAGAATGCTTTTATTACTCGTATTATTGAGGATAGTGTTCAGTTAAGGGAATCCTTTCGGTATGCTATCAGTCTTTGAATCTGGTTTATTGCATTATGTGTTAGAGAACTTTATCATGAAAGCTCAATTGAAGAGTCCTTATATTTCCTGACCCCATCTTTGCCAGGTGGTACACCTCAATGGTTGGAAGAAAAACTAACCTAAAGGTACTTATATCAAAGCTTTGGGAGGTTGGAGCAACAATAGTGAAGACAACTGACTTTGTGCAAGGCCAGACATGCCGATGGGGTCTTGCCTGGTCATTTCTCCCTCTTTCCAAGAAGATGGTACCATCCCACGTGGCTGAGAAGAATAACATGTCGTTCATGCTTGAGGTCTGTTGACTTTTATTCTGTCATTTATTCAATCGTGGGAAATCGATAATTCTGATAAAAAAGAGCTCAAATATCATAAGCTTGTCAGTAAAAGTTAGAACGAGTAATTTCCTTTTCACCTGAAACTGTCTCACTTTTTATGTGTAAGCTTTGCGTCTTTTGTTAGAGGCGGTGTACAATTATTTGCAAATTCATGTTTGACTATGAATTTTTGGGTTTAGAAATTGGAGCTTAAACTGAAATATTATTTTAAGTTGAAATAGTGGTTTAAAATGTATTTCAAGTGAAGCTTATCAAATCTTATAAAAAGAAACTCACAATTCGTATACTACTTCCATCATCTTCTTTTTTGAGTGTAGTTCATTGTCCAAACACAATTTCAACTTCCACAGACTTTTTCAACTTCAATTCAAATTTTGTCCACTTACATAGACTTATGGGGGTTGAGTTAGTATTTTGACAGTTTTGACTATGGTGTGGAACTGGTTCTTCTTTAGGGATGCATAACAGGGTGTGGGAGTTGAGTTAGTATTTTGACGGTTTTGGCTGGTAAATGTGGAATTGGTTCTTCTTTAGGGATGTGTAGGAGGTAATTTTTGATGGCTGGGAAGAATTCACTTGGAAGTAGAATCTATCTAATATAATTCTGTCATAGAAAGAACAAAATTCATTTCGACCCCGTCAAAGTTCTCAATCAGTTCGGTGCACCGGGTGTGGCTGAATTACGTTGCTTCAATTGTTCTTTATTAGTCACAGCGATTGTTCTTTATTAGTCACAATGGAAGATTTAGTTACGAAAAAGATCAACTTTCATAAATCCATTATTTATGCTGTGTGGCAGTGGTTTAGCATGTGGAATAGAACATAAGATCATGAATATAGCCGTTTACTGTGATCTTACTTAACAAAATTATCTGATCACTATTGCCATCAGTTGAGATCTTTTTGTTTTGCAGTCTAATGATTATCTTGTATAAAATGGATCATATCTACCATATATTTGCAAGTAATACTTTTGAATTTGGATTGGGGTAGGAAGCATTGGTTTGTTCTTCTAACCATTTAACTGCTTGACTTACCTTGGGATATCATTATTTTCTCCCTCAATCTCCTTAACCGCAAGGAAAACTTTTGGTGGGACAAACAAGCTCTGTGCTCTGTCCCTGCCTTCCCACCCCACCTGAACCCAGGAAAAAAGTCAATTGGCTCTTGTATTGTCATTGTTATCCTTTTGCATGAACTGATTGTTGACAAATTATGCATTCACCTCGGTTTTGAACTTCAACCTTATGTATGAGTTCATGTGCTTCTCTAGGCAGACTAACTAGTTTCTTCACGAAGTGGTTGGACTAGTTCTGTTAATTACTTCCATTGCTAGTAGATCCAAGATTTCTTACTGATTTTCAATGTTTGTTTAGGGTCTGCAGCGCCATCAGAGTGCCATTGATGTATTGCAATCAGTGGAATCCTATTTCTGTAGTATTGGTGCATCCTCTAAATTAGACTCTGCCTCGTTTAATGTTGATGTAAGCTCCATTTGTTCTTCTCTCTGATAATTTACTGCACCTGTTACATGTTTTTCCTGAATCTCAATGTTTTCTTATAGGTAACTTTGTCAGGCGAGCAATGTAAATCTATCATGAAGACCCGGTCACAGAATGGAAACGAACAGGATATACCAATATCTGCAAATTATTGCTCTGGCCAACTGAATGACATGCGTCTGCATGTTTCTGTAATTCCCCTTACTATTTAGCATATTATGTACTTATGTCGTTGGAACCAATGCCTGGTTATTCTTGGGGATTGTTAATCTCACTATTTAGCATGTTGTGGTTTGTTAGCTAATGCGTCGTTGTATCTGTAGGTCTTCCAGCAGATACCAGGGACTCTTCTGGTGAGGGGATCATTGCTCCAGAAAGAGATCCCTGTATCAGGTTTGTCCAAAACCATTTGGTCATATCCAATCAATCCAGTAATATTTCATTTCCCCCTTTCCTTGCCTCCTAAACTATTTGGTCAAAGCCGGTAGTGTCTCATCCCTCTTTGACAGATTATTTTGATAAGGTAATTAGGTAAATAATTATATTTTTGAGAAACCTCATATATACGAGCAGTATACAAAACATGTTCTCTACAAAGGATAACCAATTTTCTATACAAACAAGAATCACATGGGCGCACCAAAATCTCACTAAAAACCATGCTATTACTTACATATAGAAAGTCATTTTCTACCCCCTCACAAGCTCTCCTATTTCTCTACTTCCACTGGACCCACATTATAGGCCACATGGCATGTCCTATGTCTTCTCTTCCTTCTTCTAAAAGCCCAGCTCTGTAGGACTTGGATAGAAACTACAGAAAGAAAATTCTGAAAAGAAAAACATATTTGTTAGCCACTTAGCCTAAACATACTCTCTTACCCATCCTTGATAGTATTTTATTTGTTTTTGCAGGGGCATTTTCTTTTATGTTCCAGCAATTACAGGAAGTTTTGAAAAGCAAATTCAGTAAAGGCATCTTCATTCTCTAGGTGCTAATGTATGATCTGCAGTACTACTAGTGAGATGAAAGCAGTGTTGACTTTTATGTATGGTTAACGTTTAGATAGGCTGTGAAGGAAAATGTTAAAGTTTATATATTTCTTTGGATTTTTTAAAATATATGTGGAGTGAAATTAACAATTCTTCCCGTCCTTTCTTTCTTTCATTAATTAATTTTTTAAAAGAAATTTATCCTTTTAGGGGAATTCAGGATGTTGGGGATTGATAAAATTGTATTATGTATCTTTTGAACGACATGTTATTTGTGTGATAACCGATAAATCCTTGAGATCCATTGGCGCATGGTTCAAAATTCGGTGTACAATGGGATCACCGTTTTTGTCTGCGACATATTTTATAGGATTTGTTTCTTTCTAACCTAAGAATGAAGCTGACATTTGGACTAAATCGTAATACTCTTAATAATATAATGAATTTAGAGAAATGCATAATTTTAGCCAACAAAATAATAACCGACAAAATAGATAGGGAAAAGGCCTAAATATGCTACGAAATGGCTTATCCATGCCACTCGATAATCATTAACAGACAACTTATTCCATATTAAAAAATAAAAAAAATACTAAATCTGATTTTTTAACACCAAGTTTGACACCCGTCAGCTACACAAACCACTACATAACTTTACCCCCTTCCCACTCTAACCCCCGTTACCCCAACTAACCCAACCCCATTTATTTTCTTACCAGATGTTTATTCCTCCAAAATCCCAAACCCCCACTTCATATCATCGACAAAATGCTCTCCACCAAACACGCAACAGTGGATAAAAATTGCCAAAGTTGAGCTCATTGTACAAAATAAGCTCATCAGCGTAAAGTTCATTGCAACAACTGTTGCCAAAGTAAAGCTCATTGCAACGGTGGATAAAAATTCTCTAGATACAAGTGAAACAATAAGCTGTCCAAATAACTTTTTTTCCATATTGTCTTGTTCAGAATATATATATATATATTCTTTTTCATATTGTCTTGTTCAGAACATACTTAAAGCACAACCATCCCTTAGAACATAACTAAACTATAACGTAAACAGAATCGAATCCAAAATTTAAACTCTATGGGTTCAACTTTTAAGATTTTTAATATTGAACCCATTATATTTTTTAAGTTATGGGTTCATATCCATTATTTTTGCAATTTTAATGAATTTTTACACATAAATTTCTACTCTGCGTCAAAAATTATGGGTTCAATTGAACCAGCATCTACCACATAAATATAATTGAAATTGGTGGAGAGTATTTTGTCGATGATATGAAGTGGGGGTTTGGGATTTTGGGGGAATAAACATCTGGTAAGAAAATAAATGGGGTTGGGTTAGTTGGGGTAACTGGGGTTAGAGTGGGAAGTGGGGTAGAGTTATGTAGTGGTTTGGGTAGCTGACGCGTGTCAAACTTGGTGTTAAAAAATCAGATTTAATATTTTTTTTATATTAATATGGGATGAATTGTCTGTTGATGAATAGTGGCATAGATAGGTCAGTGGTGTAATGGCAATAGCACTAATAGGCCACACTATTAACGAATGGCATGGATACGCCGTTGCATTTAAGTACAATGGCATATTTAGGCCTTTTTCCAAATAGATATTGTGAATAACTAATTTTTGTATTATTTTAACACCTCCTAAAGTCATTAGTGTTTTGTTGCTTTAATTATTTTTCCCAATTTTTGTGTCTCTGATTGCATATTTCCTATCATAAAAATACCAAAAATTAGTTCTTTCTTTATTTGTACATTTTAGGAATTAACTAACTATTCAATTGGTGAATTAATCTAGTTAATTGATCATTTGAATAAGTTACTTAATTAATTTATTTGTTTGTGTAAATTTAGTTTAATAAGTAGGATTAAGAAAGAAATTGGGCCAAATTTGAAAGAGAAAGTGGCCAAAAGTACAAGATAAGGGGCTGCCCTTGAAAGGGTCTGAAACGACGTAGTTTTGCCTCAAAATTACATTGTTTCATTAAGTGACCCAAGATCAAATCTCACCCATTGATCACCCCTTGATCTAATGGTCCATATTTGATCTCTCAAGAGGTATTTAAAGCCACAAAAATTTGAAAAATTCCCTCATTTTCCCATAACTCTCTCTCTCTTCTCTCTCTTCTCTCCGCCGCTGCCGCCGCCGGAAATCACCCACCGGCGGCGGACCACCTCCAAGCACCATCAAATTAACACCATGTAATCTCCACAACCTCCTCTTCCCATATTTCTAAACCAATTCCTTCAAAAACCCCTCAAACTCCTTGAATTTTAGATCTAGGAAACTTTAGCCGTCACTTTTTGGTCCAAATTCTTGAAGCTCCGGCCAACACCACCCTACAATACATACATGAATGGATAGAGCTCCACGAGACCTATCTTTTCCTACCCATTTTACCCCCAAAATCCCCGTCGCCGCCGACCTGCTCCTCACTGCCGCTGCGGCTCCACTGCCTCACTACCCCCAAAATGCCCTGAACCCCCATCTTAGCTATTTTTCGACTCAAAGACACTCGTTTCTTTTGGCGAGATGCTGAAACTCATTTTGTTCTAGCATCTACCCGAAAGAAACGTGCGTTTCGGAGTCGGACAGTCGCCTTTTAGCATCTCCGGCGTCTTCTCGTGGCTCGAACAGTTTCAAAAATACTTGTTAGGTATAATCGTCATATCTTTAATTAATTTCTGATTTTTTATATTAGTAGATTAGTTTCTGATTTTTGATTTTTCTGTTTTGGTTGTTTCTCGTTAATTAGAGTTTTAAGTTAGATTTATTTAATTAGTTATCTCTATTTAGTTTAGTGGTTTGTTAGATTTGTTATTGATTTAAACATGATCTTTAGTGTATTAGTTAAATCGTTCACGTAGTTAGTCGATTATTTAGTTGTTGTTAGCCGTTGTCCGATTATTAATGATGCTCGTTCTGTTTTGAGCATTAGTTTGTGAATTTAGTTGTTTGTTTAGTAATTAGTTTGCACAAATCGAATTCATTCCAATCAAGTTGGTTTGAATACTTAGTTCAATTACGTTTTTAGTCTCGTTTATGCTTTGTCAGTTCATAGTTGTTCAAGTTTGATTTGTGTTGAGCAAGTAGTTTGTTGTTGATGGTTAAAATCTGAAGTTTAGTTTATTTTATCATAAAATAGGGTAATAGTAGCCTACTTTTACTAGTAGGGTGGCTGAAATGATATTTTTTCTCCTTGCTTCTGACACAGCAGATTTTCAGGTTGTCCTTTCATCTTTGGGACAGATCTTGAACAGTATTTAGTACACAAAGTCCTATTTAAGGGGATGTTATTTCCTCACTTGAGCAGAGGATCACACATTTGTTGGGCAGTCTTTACACCCTAAAAATACAACTTGGAGAGTAAAAAATCAGCAACTAAAGCACCCTTTAGTAAGCTGAAATGGTGAGCTTTTTGAGTAAATTTTAGAGTGCAAACTTTTAGAAAAGTATAAATCTTCTTTAGAGCTGGTTCTGGGTTTCTTCTAAGGTTTTCGGGCTGTTTAAAAACGAAACTGCTGCTGTTTTCTGCTTGTGTTTGCTGCTGTTTTATTTTCCTGCCGAGCTCTATTTCTTCACTGTTATATTTATTTTCTGCAATCTAGGTATTTTCTTAAACTTTGCAATGAAGATTTTTATATTCAATGGATAAGGATGTGGCTCTTTTTCAGCTCTATGGATACGCTTGATGTGCTTTACTGGAATAAATGAATGTTTAGCATGTTATTCATATAGTCATATTTCAGCATGTACATCTGTAATATTTGGTTGATCTTCAATTTTTCTTTACATGTGTAGCTCAAATAACATTATGTTAATTGTATCTAGTTAAGGAAAAGAAATATCTTTTAGAATTATTATGTAGAGTTTAGTTTCCTTTTGCCTTGGTTTTATGTATTTGTGGTTTTGTTATTTTAATTTTTCTCTTAGTGCTAAAAATAACTGATAGTAATACTTCTCTTCTTGGTTAAGTTGAAATGAAGTTGGGGAATAGTATGTGATGAGTGTGCGGGAGAGAGGAGAGAACCAGTGAAAGAATTTCTTAAATGTGTTATTGCTATTTTGAACTTCTGTTTGGTTGAGCTTGATGCATATGTTTGTTTCTCAGTTATATGTTTAGAAGTCCATGTTCATTAATGCATTATTTTTAGCTACATGTCGTAGTTGGGTTTACATCAATTTTAAGAATATTTTAGGCCACTATCACCTTTGGTTTAAATTTGCTGGCCATTTTTTTTAACTTCAAGGCTACTGAAAAATTTGAATTTGTCAAGTTTAAAGTAGTAAACAAGTTTTGACTCAATCTTTTAAATACTAGGTTTCTTTATTAAATAAATAATTTTAACAAATGAATTAATTCAAACGCTAGGCAATTAGTAGGCGTGTTTTTAACTTCACAGAATCGCTTGCGTAGCGTGAAGTTTAACATTCAATAAATTAGGTCAATAACCTCACACCATAACCATTAGTTTTAGTTAATTATTTGCTAAAATCGTTGATGCGCTTGCGTAGCGCGATAGTTAACTTTTAATAAATTTCAAAAAAAATCAATTATAAGTGGCGACTCTGAACAATAAAATAATCCCTACTCAAGTTTGTCACTTTAATTGGAAAAACTTTTTAACTCACAATCAACACACATTATCTTTTTGGGATAGAAAAGGGGTATGACAGATATTATATACAAAAAATATACATATTTTATATAATTTTCAGCTAGCGAATACAATTAATTTCAGCTGATCAGCCAATTTTATATTTTGCCCATAAATTTATTGTTTTCACACAATTGCTTTTCTAGTCTTATACCTAGTATTTCTTTATCTTCTCTTGGTATGTCTTTACCGCATCAACTTGTAAATGTTGAATTAACCAAAGTTTTTCACGAAGGATGCTGAAGGCAGCAGCGAAAGCCGCCACATTGAGAACAAAACCAACGTCATAATGCTAAAAGCTTCTGCTAGAATTTCATTTCCTTTTCTTCTTCTTTTCTTTTAAGTAAACATAAGCATTCATCTAGTAGCAGTCTTGGCGTTTGAGAGCCTGCATGAGAGGTGAGTGAATCATTCACGAGAGAATGAAAAAATAGGTATGATACCGTTATCTGACTAACAGAATGTGTTGTAACTGTTCTAATAGATTAGTACAGTAGAAGAAAAACAACATTCAGTTGTTTCTTTTCAGTTCGAAGCAGCCACAAATAGAGCAACTGTTCTGTCTAGTTCTTGTCTATCGACAGAAAAGAGAGCAAGTTGCTTCGATATACGCTCCTTCCGTTAGGATCTTCACGAGTGGGGATCACAAATTCCAGCAAAACTCTAGTTATGATCTCTCAATACAACAATATACCATCCAGCACGCAATCATAGCTATCTTCAGCTAAATTGTCAATAAAATGAAGTTATTGACCACCTGCCGGCTCTAAATCCCCAACGTTCAAAACTTAATGCTGTTGGCACAAGAACTTAGCCCCAGCAGCTTAGCCCTTAATGCTGTTGGCACAAGAACTAACTTCAACCATTCATTAAGTTCCTCAACAAATCAGAGGTGATAATATTGAAGAAGCCCAGCGGCAGCCAAAATGGCATATAAGAATAGCTTCTTTTCTGGTGTGTGCTAGTTGAGAGGGTGGCCCATGTAGTTCACATCAAAGGTTGCTACCTCTAGCATCAAGCCCACCATGTATGAAACTGTATTGACAAGATTTGGATTAAAATCAGAGCTGGCTCGATGCATGCATTTGGCATGTACTTGCCAGCCATGTTAACAGAAGAAAAATTAAGAAAAGCAGGTGGATGGCAAATTGTCCAAGGAGGAAGAGGAAGACACAGGAGCAGAAATATTCGTATGAGTTCGCTTCGATCAGGGTTGGAAAGGAATGAGCATGTGAGATAAACTGATAAAAATAATCAAACAATTAGGTACTATTATTGGCAATAATTTGGAATTCACTTCCGACTTAGATTTTCCAAACCTCATTTTTTTTTTATCATTCAACCAAGGCATCTTTGCAATCAGACAATTCTCACAAAAAGGTACTTTTATTCTTGAATGCATCCAGAGTATGGGCTGATTAAAACATATTTGAGCTTCACATTTTTATGGTTTGATGATTTAGCATAAACTAAATTTCTTCAAGTTTGAAGGTTTTATAACAAAAATCAACCATGAGATGTCAACATTTAGTCCAGTATGACAACTACAAAGGAAGCAAAGATGACTGGTTTTGATTTGAGAAATTGCCCGTCATGTACAGTGGATGGTCTAGGGAGAACACCTAAGGAAGATATTTCGCTCGCAAAGTTAGAGGGTGGTGGAGGAGCAGTGGCCCAAAGCTGTTGTTCATGCATTCTCTTGAAACAAGAAACAATGAAGCGTCCAGGTTAACAGAAAATACAGGACAGGCTGTTCCAGGGATCTCTGATCTTATTCTTATGGCAGAGACTCAAAAGAGACAGGACATTCAACAAAATTATGCAAGTGCAACTAGATAATGTTCAAATATTTCCACACACGAGATAAAAAGTACAAGCGGTTCACAAGCCAAAGAAAATAATTGCCTGCTTTAGAATTCACCAAAATTTTGATAAACTCTATAAATACCGTAAGGTGTGTCAAGTAAACGCATTTATTTTGCGTACGTTTCAGTGATAGAGAGGGGGAAAATGGAAAGAAATTTTACCTTTCACTATCATGTAATAAATCATCATCTTCTGTCTTATCAGCTAAAAGTTGCAAAATCGCGAGTGTATCTTTCTCTAAAGTATTCGACTGACTACACCCAAAAGAGGGACGCAGTTTTTGCTCAATCTCTAACCAACTAACAGCTTGCTCTTTCCTAACATGTCTCTCATTCATAAGCTGTCTCACTTTCTCTACATTTACCCACATCCCAAGTGCACCATAAATACTTGACAACAACAAATATGCGGCAGGAGACTGTGGGTCCAGCTCTATTAGTAGTTCGGCAGCCATTCTACCCAACTCTACATTTCCATGAATCCTACAAACACCAAGTAAGGCATTCCAAATATGACCATCAGGTTCACAAGGCATCTTCTTTATCTGAGCTAGCACTTCACTAAAACGTCCTGCTCTACCTAAGAGGTCAATTATGCATGCATAATGTTCTTCATCGGGAGGAACATTATAATTAGAAGGCATCATCTCGAAAAAGGAAAGACCTTCCTGCACTAGCCCTGAATGACTACAAGCATTGAGAAGGACGACAAATGTGATTCTGTTTGGTTTCACTCCAAACTTCACCATCTTAAAGAACACTTCAATTGCTTCTTCACCCATACCATGTTGTGCTAATGCAGACAACATGGTGTTCCATAATACTGCATCATGTTTGTTGCCCATCGTATCAAATACCCTCTTTGCAACTTCCAAATTTCCACATTTTGAATACATATCAATGAGAGAACTCATAACAATTGCATTAGGTCTTAAACCAGCATTCACCAGGAATGCATGTACTTGCTTACCATGCTTAAGTGATGCTATATCAGCACAAGCAGATAGACAACTACTAAACGTGAACTGATCAGGTTGGACCTGAAGCTTCACCATCTTTGCAAATAACTCAAGGGCCTGAAGGCTCATGCCACTGTGGGAATAACCAGCAATCAAAGTCGTCCAAGAAACAGGATTCTTCTCAGGCATTGCTTCAAACAACTCCCTGGCCGACACCATATCGCCACACCTTGAATAGCCTGAAACCAAGGTGGTCCAAGCAAGAACATCTCTTACTCTCATTGCATCAAACAACCTTCTAGCATCGCTCATCTTTCCACATTTTGCATACGCATCAACAATCGAACTAGAAAGAACTACATTAGACAAAAACCCAGCGACAAGTACTTGGGAATGAACCTGCCCAGTGAGAGAAAAATCCCTGGACTTAACACAAGCAGTAACAACCCCAGCAAAGCTATAGTCATTGAACCCAATACCTAACCTCCTAAATTCTCTATAAAACTTGAGAGCCTCGTTGAAGTACCCAACCTGAGCATAAGCAATCACCATAGTATTCCAAGAAACAACATCTTTCTCGGGCATTTTGTCAAACAGCCTTTTAGCAGCCTTTACCATGCCTGACTTAGCATAGCCAGAAAGCATATTATTCCAGGAATACAAATTTCTCGTAGTCATTTT